>NC_057794.1:536002826-536345445 GCF_018294505.1 Triticum aestivum
CGCGCGGGGAGCAACGAGGCGAGCTGGGGTGCGCGACGGGCGAAGCGGGCAACGCGACGAGCTGGGGCGAATGGCGAGGCGGGCGGGGAAGAGGTGGAGCGAGGTGGCGCGGCTCATGACGGCGAGCGCGGGGAGTTGCGAGGCGTATGAGGTGGCGCGCCGGGCGGGGCGAGGTGCTCGGGGGCTCGGCCGCCTGCGCATGTGGACGCGCCAGGGATGGAGGTAGACGCCAGCTCGTGGGTAGTCACTCATAGGTGGGATCAAGAGCGGACACGAGCGGACGAGAGCGGTGGACGAGAGCGTCCGTTTGTGTCCGCTTTATACCCATTTGTTTTTAGATTTGGGTCAAGTTTAGGTCAGCAACGGACAGCAGCGGACACGGACGTCCGTTTAGGTCGCCTCGTTGAGCAAGTTTTACATCCGGATAACCCAAACAAACAAAATGGATCGGCCGTATCAGTCCAATCAAAGGCTTGCTTGTCTCTCTGGGCCGGCGGGTCAAGCGATTTCGGCGCATAGTAACCGTTGGGGCCCGTCCTCCTGGTCCGGTCGCCATCTCCGAGCTCGTCCGGTGCGGCGCGCCAACCCCAATCATTCTGCCAAGATAATGAAGCAAAACTGTGCACCACGGTGCGCGCGCTCGTGCCCCGCCCTAGACGGGGAACAAACATGTGGGCGTGATACGATACGACGAACCGATGTGGCGCTTCGTGTCGCACGCACACACAGTGGTACGTGCACTGTACGCGACGTGATAGTGGTAGGGGCAGCTAATCAAGCATTAGTTAAGTTGTGGAGTGTAGTGATTAGTACGAGTACTACAAGAGAGTGCAGCCAGCGCTGTCACCAAAGGGCGTACTCTTTCATGTCAAAAAAAAAGGGCGTACTCTTTCTCTTGGGATGCAACATTTGGAAAGAACTCTTGGAATGGAAATACACCAGCTCTCGCACCAAGTTTCCGTGCTGATTAAGATCGTGGACTGAAAACCTCCGAGCAAGCCATGATGGTTATTCATTTCAGGACGTCTCTCCCAAAGTGTGCTCATACATACAGTATAAAAACATATCGCCTGATTCTCTCTTTCAGACTTTCAGTAAACCACAATTTCAACCATCACTATCGTATCATGCGAGGGGGGAGTAATAAATGGGCAAGTGCTAAGTACGGAAAAGCGCAGCATGGCTGCATGCCTGCAAGGGACAAAACAATCAAGTAGGCAAAGACCAGCAGAGGTGTGGGCCGTGTTTGTAGGTGTGGCATTAATCAGCCAGCACCTACTTCCTGACAAAAAGACGAATCCGTTGCATGCTTTTATTTCCGTTTTCAGTGACAAAAAGACGACGGATACAAGCAATTTTCGCAAGGTGCATGATACTCCCTCCTTTCCGATTTATAGGACTTATCTTAAAATTTTGATTTTTTATTTTACAAGGCTCAATTTGATTGTTCTTCATCACATGTTCAGACTTCAAGGTGCATTAAATCATTGCATGCAAGTATTAAGAGAAAACTGACCAATGCATGCACTTTATGCATGCATGCATTGCAATTAATGCATTCGTAAACATAATTTTTTAAGGAAAATAAGAGTATTAATTGAATACTTTTGCAAACTACAAAAAATATTTCACCATTCATCATCATCTATTTTGATTGGTGAGATTTTTGAATTGAGCCTTACAAACCGGAAATGAGGGCGTACTACAAAAAGAAATTGATGGACACTCAAAGGAAAACGAAAAAAGAAATGGATAGGCATGGCACTATTAGTATCTTTTGCATCCGTCTAGAGCTTCTGGGGTAAGTTTGTCAGCACGACTTTTTCAAAATCACCGTTTTTCAGTTTTGGTAGGAGCACTGCATAGCTTTTTGAATCAGTTTTGTTTTCTTCCTTTTTTGCGAAAGAACTTCTTGAATCAAACTATAGGTCCTGTTTGAATCATGGGGTTAGAGCTAGTTTGGGTTAGTTGAAGGTTCAAATAATCCAAAAGTATTCAAATAGGGAGGGTTAGAGTGGGTTAGTTTCATCTAACCTAATTATCCCGATGAAGAGGTGCTTATTTAGGTTAGAAAATAATTTTAACTCTAGCTGTGTTAGAGTATCCAAACAGAGCAGAGAGCCATAGTGATAGCTGTTGGTCGTGTCAGCGCGAGATTAGGCCGCAGGAGACTCGTACTGGTACTACTTCTACTAGCTAGCTAGGCAGCTCTGCTCGGGCTTAGGACGTAACCTGTCATTTTGTCTGTAGACGGAATCTAGCAAGTGCAGCAGAACCTATCACAGATCACACTGTCACTCGTGCCCATGACAGACGCCGGGGCGCGAGAGGTCCAAATGAGACGGGCACAAAGTTACAAACCACGTATATATCGATGCCAGCCGCTGCTCCTCCTGATCGCTGCCAGCTGATTAGCGTAAGGAATTACTACTACTACTAGCAGTAGAGTGCAGAGCCGGTAACTATTGCTTCACACGTACTGACGTACGTACTGTACTACGAACTGCTTGAAGTTGAGTGGTGTTCACTCCTTGGGCCGGCCTTCGCTGCGCAGCTGGATTTGAGTCATGCGCACGCTCCGAAGGGTTTTGACTGCCGGATAACTGACGACACGTACTGCCGTCCTCTGACTCTGCACTTTTGCACAGTACACGTAGTACTAGCATGTCTCCCAGGCTCCCACGTGAATCTTTCTTCCTCTCCTCGGCTTTCCGTTTCGAACGGCGATGGAGGGAGGGAGAACGCGCTCTGGCTTCACCAGGCGCAGACCTGGGCAGAAATGCCAGAAAACCCGAACCGTTCGTGCTTCTTTCGTGCCCGTGACTTCAAAATGCAGCGCTGCTACGGGCACCCGGAATGATGTACCCACGAAGAATGCTTTACCTCAGCTCGATGACAGGTGAGACTTTTTTTTACTACTACGTGTTAGTCAAAAGTCCTGTTTGGATACTCTAACTCAGTTAGAGGTTAGAGTTAGATTCTAACCATGAACTAACTCTAAGCAAAGAGCTGTTTGAATGGTAGGGTTAGATTGACAATAAATATTCTTTCTCAATCATTTGATTACTTTAAACCCTGTTTGGATGAGAGAGGTAACTTTTTTACTATTTTTTGTAGTGGGCCCAGGAGAACTAACCCAAATAAGCTCCTCTAGTGTGGGCTAATTTTTTGAGATGGGTTAGATCCAACTAATCCATCATGTTAGAATACTTTGGGGTTATTTGAGCGCCAACTAACTAAAACTAACTCTTAACTTAGGGATCCAAACAGGGCCAAAGACGAGTTAACGTCGTGAAAAACATCGTGATGTGGATCCATCATTTAGTTTTCACTCCGTCCGTGCCGCACCTGCTGATCACATGCACCCATGCATTATTACAGCTTATACATGAACCACGTACCGTCGTGCTGTGAACAACGTAGCATCTACTAGTACGTACGCCGTGGTTCCATGAGCTTTCGGTCGACGAGACACAACACAATCACGTAAAAACTAAATGACTAAATACAGTCACCCTACCTAGCGAAGTAAAGATCCTACGATTATCGGTCCAATCAGATGTTTGTCTGGGCCACATCCCGCGCGTGTGTGTGGGTCTAGCGATGTTCGGCGCCAACTAGCCGTTCGGGCCCGGGTCGCAGCCCCGACACGTGGGCTTTCTTCTCCGGTCCGGTCGCGATCTCTCCGGTGCGGCGCGCCAACCCAAATCATTTTTCGCCAAGATTAAACGCGGGGCCCTGCTTCGGCCCCTCAAAACAGTGCGGCACGTACGGGAGCCATAGAGCGGGCACTGGCTCCAAGCGTTCAATCGGACGGGCAGCGATCGATCATTCAGCGCGCCCTAGGCCGTGCCACTGGTGTCCGTCCAGGACGGGGGCAACATGTGGGCGGGATACGACGAATGGATGTGGCACTTCGTGTCGCCCGCCCGCCGGCCCGCACAAAACAGTACGGAGTACGTGCACTGTACGCGACGTGACGGTGGTAGGGGTAGGGGTAGGGCTAGCGGTAGTACGGTATACTATCTTTTTTAGATTGCCGGGGCCATGGCCATGCGCATCAGCCCAACTCCACCGCGCAACCCTAAACTGATGTCCGTTTTAATCGGATTCTGTCCGTTTGGATAACAAGATGAGATCGTGTTTGGGCGTGTTCTGGGATGCGGTGGCCGTGCGCTCAACACGCGGACGCATCCTGGCCGCATCCTATCCGCGTACTTTTTCTATGCAAGCCCTTAAATTTTTCTTCATCATTCATTCTTGGTACATGAAAATACATTACCAAATTTTGACTAGAAAAGCAAGACAAAAAAAAGAACCACAAGAATACATTTGAGAAGATATCTAACTTTCATAACTGCTCTTGTAAGTTGAATTAGTGCCTTCTCGATGCATTCATTATTGATCTGCGGAGGAGCCGCCTCCATCTTGCGTGTTTCTTTCTTCTTCGAGTCTAAAAAAAATAGAGGTTGTTTCCTCACGTCTAGTCTCGTGTCTAGCCTCTAATCTAACAACAAGTGCACTTGTCTCATCTACAGCCTTTATGCTAGCTAAAAGTGCACGAACATCTACTAAATTGCGCTCTATCAATATATCGATGTACTCTTCTTCCCAATACCAAAACTTGCATCCATTCTACACAACAAAATTTGAAGTTAGCACAACTAGTCAAATTTAGAACACAAACCGAAGCTAAAAAAAAGCACATACCCCATCGTTTAAGCACTTGATGAACACCCATCCGGGATGTTCCGGCGTTGTAGACATACGGTGCACGACCTTCTTTAGGCAATGGTCGCACTTAATGAGCGGCAACGGTGCGCCGACGAGTTTTTGGGCTAGCACCGAGCCCGGCCGACCGCCATTCGTGTATCTGCCGGCGGACCACCAACGGTGTAGATCCGAGCGGTTAGAGGAGGAGCCACTGCCTGCATATGGCCTACCGGCCCGGTGCCCGGCCAGTCCATGGCGTGGCGCGGCCTCCCACAGCCGGGCGAGCTCAAGACCGACCAGATCCGCCCCAAATTCGGCCGGCGGGTGCGCAATACAGGTGTCCGTGGTTGGGTAGCTCGATGGCGCCGAGGGAAAGGGGCTGGGCGAGCGCGCGTCCGAGCTGCACAGCTACAATGGCAGCAGCGGCGGCGGCGGCGGCGAGGGGAGAGTGGGGAAGAGTGGAGAAGAATGGAGGGCGTGCGGCGGGAGGAAGGGAGGGGGTGGATAGAAAAAGACACTCCTGTGCCACCGACGGGCGGGTCAGGGGAGGACACGCGCAGACAGCCCGTGCGTCCGCGTGCTGTCCGTTTCACCCCAAAAGCGACGCAAACTTGGGCCGAGATGAGTCAAAAGCAGACACAAAACAAAGAAAAGTCTATTTACGCCCGTGCGCCGAGCCGTCTGGTTCGTCTGTTTTACTCCAAACGAACACGCGCGGATAGAATTGGGTCGCGCGATGGAGTTGGCCTCAACCATCAGTTAGTAGAGTGTAGTGATTACAAGAGAGCGCAGCAAACCTGTCACCAAAAAAGTGCGCTCTTCCCGTAAAAAAATAGTTCGTTCTTACTACTGGTATGAAACATCATTATCGCTCGTGCTTATCTTTCCGCGCTAAGATCGCGGACTGAAAGCTTCATCCCGCAGACTTCGAGTAAACTAGTATTATGTCGGCTGAAAATCACCTTACGGTTTCGGGCTTTCACTAAACCACAATTTCGACCGTCCCTATCATATCATGCCATGCGAGGGGAGTGATAAACTGATAATAAAGTGCTAAAGGTCTGCCACGGAAAAGTGCCGCATGAGACAAAGTAAGTCTGAAGACTGGAAGTAGGCGGGACAAACAAAGGTGTAGGCCGTGCTCGTAGGCTTTTAAAATCTGTTCCGTTACATGCTTTTCATTTCCGTTTTCACTGACTAAAAAGACAAAATTCACGGATAGACAACAGGTTCCGCCATGGATGGGAAGGCGTGGCGTGTCACCTGAAAACGCGAGAGAGGAAAGCACCGTCGACTTGTATGGCAGCACTGTACATATTTTTCACAGAAAAGAAAAACCCTGTATGGCAGATCATGCCCCTTGTTAGATCAACCGACGTGGAGGATCTTTGCAGAGCAAATCGTACCCTGGTTGATGAGCAATACAAACTCTTCCACATGAGGACGGGGCGACTGGGCAGCTGAGTTTGCTGCCAGCCCACCCGAGTTCAAGTCCCGGCTTGGACGCGTGGTGCTCGTGGAGTTTTTTTTTATAAAAAAATGCCAATGAGGGTTCGTCCTTAGGTTGGTCTCTTTTAAAAAAAAAAAATTCTTCCACACACAAAAACGATATTGGATTTCTAAATATTTACACTTGAAGTATCGGGGTTTTTGAACACCATAAAAAACTAAAAATAAGAGAAGAGCCATTTGTTATGTCCGGAGGTTGGACGCCCGTCGATTGTCGGTGGTGACAACGATAAAATCTTGGGGCATGTCGTTTGTCGGAGGTTGGGCGAAAACCACGCCTGTCGTTTGTCGGTGGCAACAACGGGGAAGTCCTGCACGCAACACTTCTCATGGATGCACTGCCCTGGATCCAAACCCCTTCCTCCTTTGGTGTCTAGTGAAAACCCCGGGCCCGACTTGCCGGACATGAGTGTTGCGATGCTTTGGCGTCATTTCCTTCTTCAAAACGTCGTCTTTGGAGGCTTAGGCTCATGTTGGCTGGTCAAGGGCGTGTGCTGGTGGTTGGACGATAATGGTGTTCCTCGAGGTGTGGTTTGCGAGGTTCCATTCCGATTCTCCTTGTTGACGTCTCTTTCCATGTTGGGTGTGCTACGAGCTTCCTATCCGAGCCCTCATGTTAGCTTCTCTCTATGAACTTGGTGCGACGCCTTTCAATCTAGAGCGATGGGACAAAGGGGGTCACTGATGGCTGGGACAACATCACAGTCAGCCCCACCGAAGTAGACAAGAGCTTAATCCTTCAACATCAATCCTTCTTTTGACATTAATGGTTGTGCATTTGCCTTTACTTTCCTCAACGATCGTTTTTAGTTTGGAGGGCCACACATCCCAACATATGCCCTTAGCTTGGTGTAATATCTTTTCCAACCTGTCTAGACCTTTAGGATTAGTCCGTCGTCTGTTTTTTCAGAACCATAGTACTCCCTCCATCCACATATAGTGGAGTAATTTGAAGCTCGAGTAATCGTTGCATAGCTAATGAATTCGGTTTATAAAATTACAATTTTCCTCAGTTTGGTCTAGAAAGAGGTTGGTATTTCTTTCCAAATAATTCGAAAGACCATATATTATTGAAGTTACAACTATTTATGAAACTTCCATATTTCTTTGTGCCAAATACATAAAAGTATTGAAAGCCTGGTTTTTTTTTAAAACTCACTATATCCTTCCCAAAACTCCGACCAAATGTTGTGCCAAAGTAACCATAATATAGTTGTCATTAGATGGTTCATGGACGTGGTTGTAATTTTTATTACCTCTGTCCTTTATTGTTATCTGTAGTGTCATGATTGACTATGAAAAGTTTTTTTTAAAAATATCTTGTACTTAGAAAATAACGCAAATAAAAATAATCATGTTGAAATGAGACACGCGAAGGTAAGAGTACTAGAAAGGAAAGAAGTGTCACAGCCAGTCTCCGCACGCGGCCCTCCCCCCTTTCTCCCGCTCCCACGACTCCAGTCAACAGCCGTGAGACGACGCGAATCTCCCGGGCGGCTAGCCCCGATGATTTAGCCGGAGAGCCCGTCGCGGCCGGATCAGCCAGCGCAATGCCGGCCCCGCCGGAAAGCGCGGCGGGCGGCAGCAGCGGGGAGCACCTCCGCGGCCACGCGCACCTCACCAACTGCATCCACCTGCGCCACCACCACGCGCACGGCCACGGCAGCGCGTCCGGCCGGCGGCGCAGCCCCCCCGAGTCCTCCGCGTCGCTCATGCGGGACCTCCTCGCGATGCAGCGCTCCCGCTCGCTCCGGGACCCCTCCACCCGCCGCTCCGTCGACTCCTCCTCCCGCGTCGCCGCCGAGCCCCCCGAGGACGACCCCCCCGCCCCCGCCCCAGGCCGCGGCGCGCTCAAGACCCTCCTCGACCAGCTCGCGGAGGACCCGCGCCCCAGCGCCCGCCGCCCGCGCCGCCGGTTCAGGCGCGGGGCCGGCCGCCGCGCCGCGCCCGCTGCCGCGGACGCCGGCGGTCTGGATCGCGCTGGCGCCTTCTCCGCCAACTCCAGCTCCCAGGAGGCCGTCTGCGGCAACAGGTACTTCTTCGGCGCCGGCGCGGGCAGCGACGACAGCGAGGGGCTGCAGCCGCGCCCGCGGCCCCAGGCGTCGCAGGACTCGCGCAACGTCTGCGGCATCCCCTGGAACTGGTCGCGCCTCCACCACCGCAGCAAGTCCATCCTCGACATGGCCGGCCGGAGCCTCTCCTGCGGCCTGTCCGACCCCAAGTCGGCGGCCGCGGCGCGGAGGTCCTTGGCCGCCACTTCCTGCGGTGCCTACGCGGACGGGTCGCGTTCGCACCCGCACTTCCCGGTGACGGCGAGGCTGACGTCCTCCACCAGCTCCGACTCCGACTCACTGCCGCTGCTCGCCGAGGGCGCGCGGAATGGCATCCGCGCCATTTCCAGGAGCTTCTCTGGGGAGCTCGGGATTTTCTCCAATCAGAGCAGCGAGCTGGATTCCGACCTCATGTCCGAGGCGCGCTCGGGGCAGAAGTCGCGGGGCTCGCAGCGTGGCCGGCACCGGAGCCTCACTCAGAAGTATGCACCCAGGACTTTCAAGGACGTTGTTGGGCAGAGCTTGGTTGTGCAGGCGCTGTCCAATGCCATTCTCAAGAGGAAGATCGGGTCCGTCTATGTCTTCTATGGGCCGCACGGTACAGGCAAAACATCGTGTGCTCGGGTGTTCGCCAAGGCGCTGAACTGCCATTCTCCTGAACACCCCAAGCCTTGCGACACATGCGCGTCTTGTATCGCGCACAATCTGGGAAAGAGTAGAAGTTTGGTGGAGATTGGGCCTGTTGGTAACATTGACCTGGACAGCATTGTGGATATCCTTGACAATGTGATGCTTTCGCCGCTACCGGCGCACCACAGGGTGTTCATCGTGGATGATTGCAACACACTGCCGCCTGATACGTGGAGTGTCATATCGAAGGTTGTTGAGCGTGCACCTCGGCGTGTGGTTTTTGTTCTCATCAGCCCAAATCTCGACCTCCCACATATTATTATGTCAAGGTGCCAAAAGTTCTTCTTCCCCAAACTGAAGGAATGCGACATTGTCAACACTTTGCAGTGGATTTGTACTAGTGATGGCCTAGATGTCGATAGAGATGCCTTGAAGCTTATTGCTTCCCGGTCAGATGGGTCACTGAGGGATGCAGAGATGACCTTGGATCAATTGAGTTTGCTTGGGCAGAGAATTACAATGCCACTTGTTCAAGAACTTGTAAGTTTTCCAACAATGAGTCATAAGAATTACTTCTATATTAGGTAATATAGATGATTGAATAGTTTCAGGCTAAATAAAAATGGTAAAGAATTCTGTAGCCGGGGAAGTTATTGCTTATATAACTCTGGAATATGTTGTGAAGCTGAATTAACGATATCATCGTCATACACTTCAAATTTCTCTTCCAATGTGTGTTCCCATTTTCGCGTACTGTACAAAAGAGTTCAGTAAGTTATAAGAGTCACAACTGGAAGCACCAAACACCCTTTTAGTAAAATACTTGTTTTTCTCTCTACATAACACATTCTTGCATTCTAAGTGTAGCGATATGATTGTCGTTTCTTTTTTTGAGTTTTTTTTAGGTTGGGCGTCGTTTCTAATACTTCGTTACCTGACAGGCTGGCTTGGTTTCTGACGATAAATTGGTAAATTTGCTTGATTTGGCACTATCTGCTGACACTGCAAACACGGTGAAAGCTTTGCGTGATATTACTGAAACAGGTGTTGAACCTTTGTCCCTAATGTCTCAAGTCGCCACAATAATAACTGATATCCTTGCTGGCACCTACACATTCACACAGGAAAGAATTCGAAGAAGGTTCTTCAAACGTCCAACATGTAAGCAACAATGTTCCTTTTTATCTATTTATTTATTACTTTGAAAGGATTTTACAGTAGGGGATAATTCGCCCTGAACCATGTATTACATGGAAGTCTACTACTATAAATGTTCTGTTTTCACATTGTAATTTTTGTTGCATTGATTACAGTATCAAAGGAGGATATGGAAAAACTGCGCCAGGCCTTGAAAACACTCTCTGAAGCTGAAAAACAGTTGAGGGTCTCTAATGATAAGATGACCTGGCTTACAGCTGCTCTGCTCCAGCTTGCTCCTGATAAACAGTATGTACTGCCAAGTTCATCGACAAGTACAAGTTTTAACCAGGGTTTGCCTACATACCCTGATGGTGATATAGCAAGGAACTCTGGTCCGCATGGGTTATCAAGAGCATCTGACCAAGAAAATCTGCAATACAGAAGAAATGCTAATCTGGGGATTTGTTCTAGCCATGTCACGGCAAACAATTACCATGGTGGAAGGAGACTCAGGGAACATACACCAGATGGCCATATGTTGTCAACAAGTGCTACCAGAATGAATGAAGGATCTAAATGTAGCAAAACTGACAACGAGATGATTTGGCAAGCTGTTCTAGAAAATGTCGAGTCAGATTCGTTGAGAAAAATGATGGCTAAAGAGGGACGGGTGATTTCTGTTAGCCTTGGCACAGGCAAGATTCCCTCTCATTCCATTTCTGCCTGTATTATTTTACACCTTGTCAAGATTTTCATTGCAGAATATGCCTATGGAAAACTTTGTTCTTATCATTGTTAATGTGCTAAAATAACTATTAGTGTATAATTGCAAGCAGTGCTGCATATATACAATAATAATATATTAGAACCATGTAATTTAGTGGAATTTGTTATCTTGGTTATGGTCAGATGTATACATTGCTTCTATGCACTGTTAATCTTCTCTAGGCATGGAATATGTCATGCTAGTTCTTCAAGATTGCTAACAAGTTTAAAACCGTGTTAAAGCAACTCTGAAATACATAAAGAAAATTATAACTAACCAAACAAACATTAAATTGTGCCATTGTAATGATATTGTTTCAATAATCTATGTTCTTACATTTTGTTCTTTCTTCCTGCAGCACCAACTGTGCAGTTAATGTTCAGTTCTCGAGTGAATAAGTCCAAAGCTGAAAAGTCCAGGGGTCAAATTTTGCAAGCATTTGAGTCTGTTCTTTCTTCTGCTATAATACTTGAAATCCGATATGAATCGAAGGATGGTGGAGAAGGTGTTGAGGATACCTATTCCAACATTGCTTTAACGAGGTCTTTCACGAAACATAGTTCAGTTTCTTCTGGAGGTGAGAATTTAGTTAGCAGGCTCCAGAAAGGCAGAGTTGCCCAGGGTACTAGCTCAAATCAGACAAGATGGATGCAATCTGATCCACACATATTGACTGAAGGTGAGATTATTGAAGTGGGCCCTTCTGAAATGGGATGGTACGGGGAACCAGATACTGGTGCTGTTGCCTCAGATAAAAGAAGAAGTGTACGGGAAGCAGCTTTGTCATCACAAGACCAAGAAAATATACGTCCTCCAGGAGGAACAAATGAACATGATCGACAAAAAAATATAGTAAGAGGTAAGGTATCTCTTGCTCATGTTATTAACAAGGCGGAAGCTTGTTCTCAACAAGGAGGCTGGTCAAGACAAAAAGGCATGTCAATAACAGAAAAGTTAGAGCAAGAGAATTTGTAAGTAATCCCATACCACAACCAATTAAATCTGTTCATACAAATTACTTTAAACTTTAGCATGCAATATTATGACGGAAATGTGAGGAGTTCCCTTTTTTGATTCTAGAATATGATTATGGACTGTTTATCTATTTGCAGGAGATTAGAGCCTAGGTCGAGTCTGCTTTGTTGGAAAGCTTCGAGCACTACTAGACGGAAGGTAATGACCTGGGATCACACCAACTCAAAACTTCAGTCCTTGGGTAGTTTATATATTTTTCATTCCCCTAAGTAACTTAAGCTTGGGCTCCATATAAGACACATGGCATGACAGTTGTTTGCTGAAAAGTAGTCATTTATATAAAATATAAGAAACAATTGCCAGTAACCAAGGTTATATATGTTTTGCAACATATCAAGCCTGGATAGCTTGAAATCAACATTTTTCGAAGAGTTATTCTCCTTTGGGATCACCATTCATAGTTTCATACCGTTGACTCACTGAAAATATTAGAATGTATGCTTCCAAAAGACAAAATAAGTGAACTGTGGCTTCAAAGGGAGTGCTAAATAGAAACGGTAGAGTTCTTCGTAAAAGGATCATCATCAGCGTGAGATCTTAGTTTAATACTGTCTGGAAAGTGGCTGTATGTCATGGGATACATGCATTTCTCGTTGATCAAACGGTGATAGAATTAATTTTTTGAGGGAAGGTGATAGAATATTTCCACTTCATGATTTTCTTGTCAGCTTTACTTTCTCATCCTTGCTGAGCGACATTGTGTCATTTCGCTGCAGCTCTCAGAATTGAAGATAAGGACTCGAAGATCGCGAGCCCTATCAAGACTCGTCTTGTGTGGAAGGTGCATTTCAGTGAAATCTCCAAGATAACATGCCGCCGCTGAGGCCCACCAGATTTTTCATGGAGCTAAATTGATCTCTGTGGCTGATTCTCTGTAATTGTAGCAACCTGTAAGAATGTAGGTCATTCTGTACATCGTTTAACTTTAACATGTAGAAGAATGAGAAATTTCCATCATGTCCATTCTTTTCCCATAAATTGTTTGAAATGCCAACAGCAAGCCATTGCCACACTTCATGGCACACCTGCAAGGTACTAACATTATCATGCTAGGCGTTGCGCAACACCGACTACGGAAGCAAACATTTAACCGTTATTACAGATAAACGAAAGCAAATCACGCAAGGTGCTAAATGCATGTTGTCCTTTTGTTGGTCACCAAATTACATTGATAAATCAACATTTAATCTTTGAGTGATTAGGAGGTATATATGCAGCTGAAAATAAAACTTGTTCACATACACTGCTAAAGACTGAAGATCTACCACTTGATTCGATAATTTCTACTGCATCATGGAATGGCTATAGTGCTGATTAGGTGAGGGTCATGGTTACCCCTATTGATTGCGGTCAGAAGGGCCACAAACACTGCATAGCAGTTACTACCACATTATATATGAATCCCTAATTATGTACTACTCCGTATGTGTTATATATTGTGTTCTCTCACCATCTTCATGTCACGAAGGTTGAGGACTGCTTTAGAGTTCTAAGTCGGGACAAACAGGTGAGGGCCTTAACCATGAGATAACACGGGCTAACAAACTACTCTGCTTCACGAGAAGATCCACATTAAGGAGGCTAAGGAGATGGGGTTCCTGCATTGCAGGATATGATTTGTGCAGCACATACTGTAAGTAAAGCCCACCTGTTGGATCACAGTGACGGAGCAGCCGAGGTGAATCGCAGGGCAATTCTCCTTTGGCACGCACCACAAGGCTAGCTAGGTAGCTTCCGTGCATGGACCTTCTTCGACTCAACTCGCTATAGCTCCTGCCTCCTATCACCAACACATGCCGGCCGCCGTGCCAAAGGAGAAGCGCCCTGGGATTCACACGCCGCAACACATGGACATGGGCCAACTTTTGCTCTCCCTGCCTGCCTGGCTCAATGTCCTGAAGTTCTTGCGCTTGTCGATGAAAACATTCTGCTTCTTGGCCTCGCTTATATACTGCACGATGTGCCTTGGGATATGGATCTTCAGACGGCATATGCTCCGAGCCCGATCGACTATTCCGGAGAAGGAGCTGCCTTTCTTGCCGGCAGTGTCTCCATCGTCCCCCGGGCCCTTTGGAATGTGCTCCAGGAACAGGGTCCTCGTAGCGCAACCTGCCTTTTCCGAAGTATATATGGTGCAACGTTACAGCATAGAAAACCGTTTGTTTAGAGCTGTGTAGCACTGACCACTGAGTATGTCTTGCTGCAGCAGTGAAGCGTCAATGAATTCGATGCTAGATATGAAGAGATTTTGTTCTGGGCATCTCTAGCTTGGTTTGTAACCGAGCTGTTGCTGTTGAATAAGCTGATTTATGCTTTCTGTTAGCCCTTGGCGAGTCAGATGGTACATTCCATTGGATCTTCTCTACTCGATCAATCTCATGCAAGTTGGTCGCTTTTCCTGACTGAAACACGAGGCGAAAAGGGGTAGAGCTCTCCCGGACCAAGACTGTCTGCATGGAGCTGCCAGGTTTTGTGCTGGGAATGAAAATGAAATTTGCTACCAAATGAAATATATTAAACTTTTGAAAGATTGTCATAGATTTTTTATTATTTTATTATTATGACGAGACGTCCAGGTTTATATTCAGTCTGAGACTGAAGCTACAATGTTCTTTGAACCTTGTTTAACTCCTTTGCATTGTTAACTGAAGTCTAAGTTAAAGGCTAACAACTATTAGCTTTCATAATGTAGACCAAGTGGCGTGAGACTTGCCTATCTTTGGTTTCCTGAATTACTATTACTCAGTTATTACTTGATGAAGTTTATGAAACCACATATTAAAGAAATCCTGCTAGATCACAAAAGAAACAAAATCCAACACCTGAAAGGATGGTTGCAGTTTAACATCCGACGCAATAGGAAAATTTAACACTGCACATCAACTCAGATACAAGTGTTTGTCAGCATCATGCTAAGATTTAGAGAAATCCAGAGATTCAAAGTTCAGGAAAAGTGACAGAGGAGCGAGCATCTAGAAGAGATAGTAGTACAATTATATTTCAGTCCGATCCCCTCCACAACACAGCACGAGTAGTTAAGCGTGCCACACCTCCTCCTATGCTTGCTTGGTTGTCCCGAACGACGTTCTTCATGGGCCTGGGCTTCGAGTTAACAGCCCGAAGAGCTTGTGTTAATCTCTTTGGAGTCAGTCCATTGAACACATTCAGTTTAGCTGCAGTGTTCTTCAGCTTCTGTTCTTCACCCTTCAGGAAGTTCGTGACAGACAACTTGCCAGTCTGCTTCAGGCTAAGAGATTTCACCATCAGTTTGGAAGAGTAGAAACTCCTAGTTTGCAGTGGAAGAAAGATCTACAGGTTGAATCGTTTTCCCAATGTCTCTCGTCCCAAAGGTACTGTGACATTTCCTTTTTCGCTCAAACATGTGAAACATGGGTGGAAGGGATGGGAAATCCAACAGAAGGCGGTAAAAATACGTGTTTAATTTGCTAGCATCACTACATTGTCCGCTTATGGCACATTGCCATCCGGATCTTGAGCATATATATAGAGAGAAAAATGCACAATACATCAGACAAGTAGATGTGTCTTTACTCACTGCCTGAAAATTGTCCGGATTATATATTCACCTTAATTGTCTTGATACCGTGGTGGTAAAGTGAACTAGCTTAGATGGATACATAGATTAATAGATATCACAAAGGGCCTGGGCACCCCTCGCGTCGCCTCCCCCCGGGCGACGCCAGGGGCCCCAACCCTAGCGCCGCCAGCACCTCCCCCTCCACCCCCTCCTGCCGCCGCCGCCGCCGGCGTGGGCCGCGGTGGCGGCGGGCCCGGTGCCAAAGGTCCTGGGCGGGGGGAGGCGGCGGATCCCATCTGAGGCGGCGGGGGCGGCCCTTCTCATGAGATCCAACGGCGGCGGCTAGGACGGAGTATCCGGGCTGTGCGGCGGGGGCCCGAGCACCATCGCCGGCGCAGCGGCGGCCCTGCATGGACGGCGGCGGTGGCAGCGCCCCATCTGGCGAGGTGGGCTGTCCTGCTCGTGATGGTGACGACGGCTACTGCGGATCCAACGTCCCGTTTGGATCCGTCGCGGGGAGGCCTTTCGCCGACCGGCGGCGCGTGGAGGGACCGGTGAGGAGATGCCGGATCTCCGCCGGAGTACCGACGACAACATACGTCTTCGTGGCGAGGTTCCGCTCGGTTCCAGCCAGCCACGAGGTCGGGAAGACGTGGCTTCCGATGAAAATCGCGCCAGACTGCGGTCTTGGCGGACGATGGCGGCGTCTCAGACGTCGTTTCCTTCTGGAGGCATCGTCGTTGCAGGTTTCATCAACCTGATCGGGAAGGTCCGGGGGAAACCCTAGATCTGAGTCTACTGGATCGGACGATGACGGTGCTATCGGTATCGTTCTCCCTCATGGGGGCATCGTTTTGGAGCGAGTGCTGGTTGGAGGGGACAAGAGGAGGAGCGGTGTTTCATCTGCTCCATTGATGACGGCGGATCTCGGCGGCGTGGCGCAGTGGAGACTCGGCGCCTGATGAGTGGAGATGGACTCGCGCAGGAGGGTGACGCTGGCTGGCGTCATGGTGGCGTCAGCGGTAGTTGGACCGGCCAAGGTTGATGCAGCAGTACATCTCTAAAGATGAATTCGTGGCAGGTGGCTGCGGCGGCCTCATACCCGGCAAGGGTCCTGGTTGAGAAGTATGCTGGACTGGTGGGTGCCCATACCCGGCAGGCGTCCTGGGTGGGACCTCAAGTCTTTAGATGTTTAGGTTTGGCTGCGTGGTCTGTTTGGTATTAGGCCTAGACTTTCAGCGCCCCTACATCAACTGGATAGGGATAGCGACAATTGTTGCTTAGTTTGGTGGCTTTAGACTTATTGTTGTATGACTCTGTACGGTCTTGTGTCAATAATTGATAAAGTGGCCGTATGCATCGTCCAGATGCAGAGGCCGGGGGTCGTCCTCCTTTTCTAATAAGATGTTGCAATCTCATAACAAACTAATAAGATGCACCATGGTTATTTTTGAAACTTAACAAGTGATATACGAATTAGGCTGTCTCAGGCAAAATATTTCCCCTCCTCCTCTCGCGCTCCCGCAGGCGGCAGGGGAGGAACCCTAGCCGCCGTCTGCCTCTCCCTTTCCCTCACCTCCTCCCCCTCCCGCCGCTGCCAGAGGGTGCGACCGGGCGAAGCCTAGCCGCCGGCGGCGGCGGGGACTTCTCACCCCCTCGCTTGACAGGGGCTGGCGCGGGCCGGTGTCTTGGGCCTGGGCGCTGCGGTGCGCGGGACGCGGCGGGGCGATGGCGGGTCGGCATGGCGGAGGCTCGGGGCCCTGCTGGCAGCGGTGGTGGGCAGCGCTGGGGCGGGGCGTGCCTGGCCATGCACTGGCGGCGGCCAGATCTGGCAGGCGGCGCGGGCTGGGTGCCTTGGTCGTTTGTCTCTGTGGTGGTCGGTGGAGTGGTGGCGTGGTGGTGGCGCTGGCGGCAGTGTGGGATTCGGCCGACCTTGAGTGCGGCAGCTGTTGGCGACAAGGGTGGTGGCGCTGGCTCGGGGCTCCCCCTCGAGGTCCCGGCATGGATGTGGGCTGAAACGGCATAGTGGTGGTCCATGGCGGTGGTCTGGGTCATTTCACGACGGTCTATTGGTGAGCACTCTTGACGACTGCTACCTCTTGAGCACTGCGTTGGTTTTCCCCGAAGAGAAAGGGATGATGCAGCAAAGTAGCGTAAGTATTTCCCTCAGTTTTTGAGAACCAAGGTATCAATCCAGTAGGAGGCTACGCGCGAGTCCCTCATACCTGCACAAAACAAATAAATCCTCGCAACCAACGCAAATAGGGGTTGTCAATCCCTATAAGGCCACTTACGAGAGTGAGATCCGATAGATATGATAAGATAATATTTTTGGTATTTTTGTGATAAAGATGCAAAGTAAAATAAAGGCAAAGTAAATAACAAAGGAAATAACTAAGTAGTAGGAGATTAATATGATGAAGATAGACCCGGGGGCAATAGGTTTCACTAGTGGCTTCTCTCGAGAGCATAAGTATTCTACGGTGGGTGAACAAATTACTGTTGAGCAATTGACAGAATTGAGCATAGTTATGAGAATATCTAGGTATGATCATGTATATAGGCATCACGTCCGAGACAAGTAGACCGACTCCTGCCTGCATCTACTACTATTACTCCACTCATCGACCGCTATCCAGCATGCATCTAGAGTATTAAGTTAAAAACAGAGTAACGCCTTAAGCAAGATGACATGATGTAGAGGGATAGACTCATGCAATATGAAGAAAACCCCATCTTGTTATCCTCGATGGTAACAATACAATACGTGCCTTGCTGCCCCTACTGTCACTGGGAAAGGACACCGCAAGATTGAACCCAAAACTAAGCATTTCTCCCATTGCAAGAAAGATCAATCTAGTAGGCCAAACCAAACTGATAATTCGAAGAGACTTGCAAAGATAACCAATCATACATAAAAGAATTCAGAGAAGATTCAAATATTATTCATAGATAGACTTGATCATAAACCCACAATTCACCGGTCTCAACAAACACACCGCAAAAAGAAGATTACATCGAATAGTTCTCCACAAGAGAGGGGGAGAACATTGTATTGAGATCCAAAAAGAGAGAAGAAGCCATCTAGCTACTAACTATGGACCCGTAGGTCTGAGGTAAACTACTCACACTTCATCGGAGGGGCTATGGTGTTGATGTAGAAGCCCTCCGTGATCGATGCCCCCTCCGGCGGAGCTCCGGAACAGGCCCCAAGATGGGATCTCATGGATACAGAAAGTTACGGCGGTGGAATTAGGGTTTTGGCTCAATATCTGATCGTTTGGGGGTACGTAGGTATATATAGGAGGAAGGAGTACGTTGGTGGAGCAACAGGGGGCCCACGAGGGTGGAGGGCGCGCCTGGGGGGGGGGGTAGGCGCGCCCCCTACCTTGTGGCCTCCTCTTTTCTTTCTTAACGTAGGGTCCAAGTCTCTCGGGTCTTGTTCGTTGAGAAAATCACGTTCCTGAAGGTTTCATTCTGTTTGGACTCCATTTGATATTCCTTTTCTTCGAAACCCTAAAATAGGCAAAAAACAGCAATTCTGGGCTGGGCCTTCGGTTAATAGGTTAGTCCCAAAAATAATATAAAAATGGATAATAAAGCCCAATAATGTCCAAAACAGTAGATAATATAGCATGGAGCAATAAAAAATTATAGATACATTGGAGACGTATCAAGCATCCCCAAGCTTAATTCCTGCTCGTCCTCGAGTAGGTAAATGATAAAAACATAATTTTTGATGCAAAGTGCTACTTGGCATAATTTTAATGTAATTCTTCTCAATTGTGGTATGAATATTCAGATCCGAAAAATTCAAGACAAAAGTTCATATTGACATAAAAATAATAATACTTCAAGCATACTAACTAAGCAATTATGTCTTCTCAAAATAACATGGCCAAAGAAAGTTCATCCCTACAAAATCATATAGTTTAGTCATGTTTCATTTTCGTCACACAAGAATGCTCTCATCATGCACAACCCCGATGACAAGCCAAGCAATTGTTTCATACTTTAGTAATCTCAAACCTATAAACTTTCACGCAATATATGAGCGCGAGCCATGGACATAGCACTATGGGTGGAATAGAATATAATGAGGGGGGTTATGTGGAGAAGACAAAAAAGGAGAAAGTCTCACATCAACGAGGCTAATCTATGGGCTATGGAGATGCCCACCGATTGATGTTAGTGCAAGGAGTCGGGATTGCCATGCAACGGATGCACTAGAGCTATAAATGTATGAAAGCTCAACAAAAGAAACTAGTGGGTGTGCATCCAACTTGCTTGCTCACAAGACCTAGGGCACTTGAGGAGGCCCATTGTTGGAATATACAAGCCAAGTTCTATAATGAAAAATTACCACTAGTATATGAAAGTGACAAAACAAGAGACTCTCTATCATGAAGATTACGGTGCTACTTTGAAGCACAAGTGTGGCAAAGGATAGTAACATTGTCCCTTCTCTCTTTTTCTCTCATTTTTGGGCCTTCTCTTTTTTTATGGCCTTTCTCTTTTTTTGGGCCTTCTCTTTTTATGGCCTTTCTCTCCCTTTTTTATTTATTCCTCACTTGGGACAATGCTTTAGAAAATGATGATCATCACACTTTTATTTATCTACAACTCAATGATTACAACTCGATACTAGAACAAAGGATGACTCTATATGAATGCCTCCGGCGGTGTACCGGGATATGCAATGGACCAAGAGTGACATGTATGAAAGAATTATGAACAATGGCTTTGCCACAAATACTATGTCAACTACATGATCATGCTAAGCAATATGACAATAATGAATGTGTCATGATGAACGGAATGATGGAAAGTTGCATGACAATATATCTCGGAATGGCTATGGAAATGCCATAATAGGTAGGTATGGTGGCTGTTTTGAGGAAGATATAAGGAGGTTTATGTGTGAAAGAGTGTATCATATCACGGGGTTTGGATGCACCGGCGAAGTTTGCGCCAACTCTCAATGTGAGAAATGGCAATGCACGGTACCGAAGAGGCTAGCAAGGATGGAACGGTGAGAGTGCGTATAATCCATGGACTCAACATTAGTCATAAAGAACTCACATACTTATTGCAAAAATCTACAAGTCATCAAAAACATCAGTACTATGCGCATTCTCCTAGGGTGATAGATTGGTAGGAAAAGACCATCGTTCGTCCCCGACCGTCACTCATAAGGAAGACAATCAAATAACACCTCATGTTTCAAATTTGTTGCATAACGTTTACCATACGTGCATGCTACGGGACTTGCAAACTTCAACACAAGTATTTCTCAATTTCACAACTACTCAACTAGCACGACTTTGATATTATTACCTCCATATCTCAAAACAATCATCAAGCATCAAACTTCTCTGAGTATTCAAAACACTCTTAAGGAAATTTTACTAACTTTGAATACCTAGCATATTAGGATTTTAAGCAAATTACCATGATATTAAGACTCTCAAAATAATCTAAGTGAATCATGAGAGATCAATAGTTTCTATAAAACAAATCCACCACCGTGCTCTATAAGATATAAGTGAAGTACTAGAGCAAAACTATATAACTCAAAAGATATAAGCGAAGCACATAGAGTATTCTAACAAATTCCAAATCATGTATGGCTCTCTCAAAAGGTGTGTACAACAAGGATGATTGTGGTAAACTAAAAATTAAAGACTCAAATAATACAAGACACTCCAAGCAAAACACATATCATGTGGCGAATAAAAATATAGCTCCAAGTAAAGTTACCATAGAAGTAGACGAAAGAGGGGATGCCTTCCGGGGCATCCCCAAGCTTTGGCTTTTAGGTGTCCTTAGATTATCTTGGGGGTGCCATGGGCATCCCCAAGCTTAGGCTCTTGCCACTCCTTGTTCCATAATCCATCAAATCTTTACCCAAAACTTGAAAACTTCACAACACACAAAACTTAAAGTAGAAAATCTCGTGAGCTCCATTAGCGAAAGAAAATAAAAGACCACTTAAAGGTACTGCAATGAACTCATTATTTATTTATATTGGTGTTATACCTACTGTATTCCAACTTCTCTATGGTTTATAAACTATTTTACTAGGCATAGATTCATCAAAATAAGCAAACAACACACGAAAACAGAATCTGTCAAAAACAGAACAATCTGTAGTAATCTGTAGCTAGCTCAAGATCTGGAACCCCAAAAATTCTAAAATAAATTGCTGGACGTGAGGAATTTATCTATTAATCATCTGCAAAAAGAATTAACTAAATAGCACTTTCCAAATAAAAATGACAGCAGTTCTCGTGAGTGCTAAAGTTTATGTTTTTTTACAGCAAGTTCAACAAGACTTTCCCCAAGTCTTCCCAACGGTTCTACTTGGCACAAACACTAATTGAACACAAAAAACACAACCAAAACAGAGGCTAGATAAATTATTTATTACTAAACAGGAGCAAAAGCAAGGAATAAAAATAAAATTGGGTTGCCTCCCAACAAGCGCTATCGTTTAACGCCCCTAGCTAGGCATAACAAGCAAGAATAGATCTAGGTATTGCCATAATAGTAAGATAGATTATTAAAACTCATTTCATATTCTCTACATTCGGCAGCAAGTTTTCTTTGAGGCAAGCAAAAGTAATCAAAAGGGCTAAATTTAATGGGACAAAAGTCTCCAAGATCAACCTTGGGAGGTATAGGTTCCTCCTTTGGTCCTTCATATTGCACAACCAATTCATCATTATAAGCATTCTTTTGACAGAACTTTGTGAGCCTATATTCAAGAGAATATCCTAGTTCGTTATTTCGAATAGCCAAATCATCATTAAGTTCAGAAATTCTATCAACTAAAACATTGGTAGGAACCCTTTTTCTAAGATTTTCATTGAAAGCAACATAGTCTAGAGATTGAAAACACATTATTTCTTCTTGATCAAAGAGGATAGCCTCTATGGGAGGACGGCAAGCGTCCACCCTATAATGTGCAAAGATTTCTTTGGCCTCTTTTATTATGAATCTAAACTCATGAGCCAAAAAGATAGTAGCGGCACGCTTAACAGAAGAATGCTCAATATTAGAAAATTCCAGAAAAATCCTTTGTATGGAAGGATGCACGTGCATGAATTGTCTTTCAAGTTCAACTACAAGCATGGCAATAGCGTCCGCAAGACTACTAGTTTTATGAAGGATAGAACTACCCATAGAGGGTAAAGCACTGACACAAGTAAAGAAATCTTGAATAACTCCTTTTCCAAAAATATTACCACTACCAACACGGAATCATTTTGTATGTGAGATAGTGGGTTCTTTAGTAGGAGCATCATAATTATTATCGACAATAGTTTCCCCAATTTCAGACGTAGAGGTAGAAGGTAAAGGACTAGCCATAACGACAAGCAAACAAACTAACACACAAGCAAACAAAAAGCAAGCGGGCAAAAAGAGACAAATAGAGAAAGAGAGGGAGGATAGAAAGAGATGGCGAATAAAACGGCAAGGGTGAAGTGGGGGAGAGGAAAACGAGAGGCAAATGGCAAATACTATAATGCGGGAGATAAGGGTATGTGATGGGTACTTGGTATGTTGACTTTTGTGTAGACCACCCCGGCAACGACGCCAGAAATCCTTCTTGCTACCTCTTGAGCACTGCGTTGGTTTTCCCCGAAGAGGAAGGGATGATGCAGCAAAGTAGCGTAAGTATTACCCTCAGTTTTTGAGAACCAAGGTATCAATCCAGTAGGAGACTACGCGCGAGTCCCTCGTACCTGCACAAAACAAATAAATCCTCGCAACCAACGCAAATAGGGGTTGTCAATCCCTATAAGGCCACTTACGAGAGTGAGATCTGATAGATATGATAAGATAATATTTTTGGTATTTTTGTGATAAAGATGCAAAGTAAAATAAAGGCAAAGTAAATAGCAAAGGAAATAACTAAGTAGTAGGAGATTAATATGATGAAGATAGACCTGGGGGCCATAGGTTTCACTAGTGGCTTCTCTCGAGAGCATAAGTATTCTACGATGGGTGAAAAAATTAATGTTGAGCAATTGACAGAATTGAGCATAGTTATGAGAATATCTAGGTATGATCATGTATATAGGCATCACGTCCGAGACAAGTAGACCGACTCCTGCCTGCATCTACTACTATTACTCCACTCATCGACCGCTATCCAGCATGCATCTAGAGTATTAAGTTAAAAACAGAGTAGCGCCTTAAGCAATATGACATGATGTAGAGGGATAGACTCATGCAATATGAAGAAAACCCCATCTTGTTATCCTCGATGGCAACAATACAATACGTTTCTTGCTGCCCCTACTGTCACTGGGAAAGGACACCGCAAGATTGAACCCAAAGCTAAGGACTTCTCCCATTGCAAGAAAGATCAATCTAGTAGGCCAAACCAAACTGATAATTCGAAGAGACTTGCAAAGATAACCAATCATACATAAAAGAATTCAGAGAAGATTCAAATATTATTCATAGATAGACTTGATCATAAACCCAGAATTCATCGATCTCAACAAACACACCGCAAAAAGAAGATTACATCGAATAATTCTCCACAAGAGAGGGGGAGAACATTGTATTGAGATCCAAAAAGAGAGAAGAAGCCATCTAGCTACTAACTATGGACCCGTAGGTCTGAGGTAAACTACTCACACTTCATCGGAGGGGCTATGGTGTTGATGTAGAAGCCCTCCGTGATCAATGCCCCCTCCGACGGAGCTCCGAAACATGCCCCAAGATGGGATCTCGTGGACACAGAAAGTTACAGCGGTGGAATTAGGGTTTTGGCTCCGTATCTGATCGTTTGGGGGTACATAGGTATATATAGGAGAAAGGAGTACGTCGGTGGAGCAACAGGGGGCCCATGAGGGTGGAGGGCACGCCTGGGGGGGGGGGGTAGGCCGCCCCTACCTCGTGGCCTCCTCTTTTCTTTCTTGACGTAGGGTCCAAGTCTCACGGGTCTTGTTCGTTGAGAAAATCACGTTCCCGAAGGTTTCATTCCGTTTGGACTCCGTTTGATATTCCTTTTCTTCGAAACCCTAAAATAGGCAAAAAACATCAATTTTGGGCTGGGCCTCCGGTTAATAGGTTAGTCCCAAAAATAATATAAAAGTGGATAATAAAGCCCAATAATGTCCAAAACAGTAGATAATATAGCATGGAGCAATCAAAAAATTATAGATACGTTGGAGACGTATCACGACCTTTGATTCCTCTCCTCGTCGTTCGGGTGCTACCCTCATAAGAGGGTTGGCCTCTCCTAGCTGTGGCCCATCGCTCGTCTCGCGCCCGGCAGCAGGACTGAGCTCGTCTCACGCCCAGCAGCATGACCGGACTCGTCTCGCGTCCGACAGCAGGACCGGGCTCGTCTCGGGCCCGACAGCAGGACCTGACTTGTCTCGCGCCCGGCTGTAGGACCGATCACTTCTTGCACTCGGCGGCAGGACGGGTCGATGGAGGCCAGTTTTGGCCGGCCTATTGGGTCTCGATGCTGGGGGCAGCTCAGGGGTGCGAAAGGCAGTGCCTTTCCACTCATACCTTTGGTTGGGGTAGCGGTGGGTGGCGGGTTAGGTGGTAGAAATGTCCTGGATGCCGGGGCGGCAGCCTTGGTGGTGGTGTCGCGGTGCTCATGGGTAGAGTATGTCTCGCTGCAGCAGTGAAGCGTCAGTGAATTTGATGCCAGATATCAAGAGATTTTGTTCTGGGCATCATTAAGATTTTGTGCATCCAACCATAAAAGCACATGACAACCTCTACTTCCCTCTGTGAAGGGCCTATCTTTTATTCTTGTCTTATACTTCATGCAAGAGTCATGGTGATCTTCACCTTTCCTTTTTACATTTTATCCTTTGGCAAGCACAATGTGTCTGTAAGTGCATCTAGTGCCACCCCTAGTTGGTTTTGGAGTATTGACGACAAACCTGGTTGAGGGATTAATGTGTTTGTGAGAATTGCAGGATAACACAGGTAGAAATCCCTCATTGATTCAGTTTTCCTACCAGAGATGACCCCTAAAAATGTATGAAGACATTGAAGTCAAAGGTGGTATGTGAAGACATTCACATTGAAGACTATGACAAGAGAGGACATCGCGTGAAGACTATGGAGTGCGAAGACTTAGCAGTTTCGTCGTTCTTTGTTTTTCCTTTGTTGAGTCATAGGAACCACCGTACTGTTAAGTGGGGTCCAAGAGAACCAGTCAGAATGACTGAAGTGATGCTTAACCAAAATCCTATGTCTTCGAGTGAAGACTATGAGAGGAAATCTTATTCAGAGTTGGATAAGTCAGCTTTGCTTGTAGCCCAAGTAAAGTTGCCGTGTGTGTTTTAAATCTGACCGTTGGAACACGTGTCAGTTCCTTAGTGACCCAGGGTCATTTCGGACAAATCAGGTCGGGTTGCCTAGTGGCTATAAATAGCCCACCCCCTACAACCATAAACGGTTGGCTGCTCAGAGTTAGTGCACGGCTTTTGTCATTTGAGAGCAACCGACCTCGAAGCCCTTGAGAGAGAATTCCTTGCGAGGATAAAGCCCTAAACACCCAGAGCCAAAGTGTGTTAGGCATCACTTAAGTCTTCCTGTCTATGTGATCTGAAGACTTATTACACTTGAGGACTGTGAATCCTCCAGCTGGTTAGGCGTCGCGTTCTGAGCATCCAAGAGTCATTGTGGATCGCCGGTGAACGAAGTCTGTGAAGGTTTGGAAGTCTACCTTGAAGACTTACCAGAGTGATTGGGCGAGGACTGGGTGTCCTTAGCTCAAGGGGAATAAGGTGAAGACGCGGTCTTCTGAGTTGAATCTCAGCCTCCCTAACCAGACGTAGCATTGTCACAACAACTGGAACTGGTCCAACAAATCATTGTCTTCAACGAGTCACTAGTTTCATCCTTCCCTTTCCTTTACTTACTGTTGGCCCTGGTGAAGTCATTGTATGATTGCATTATCTTTTGTCTTCACTGAGTGACTGCTTGTTCTGATTGGCTTCACACTATCTTCCTACCTGATCTATACTGCCTAGCTGCTATTAGTCATTGTGCTTTCACTTCATTGAATACTTGACTATGGCTTTCTTAGTATAGTCTACCTTCCGCTGCATGGTAATAGGTTGATTTCTATCGTTTGTCTTCGAAACTTCCATGTTTTGAAGACTTTCATCAAAATCGCCTATTCACCCCCCTCTAGTCGATCACTAGCACTTTCAATTGGTATCAGAGCAAGGTAGTCCCTTGTTCTGTGTGATTCGGTTTAACCACCTAGAGTTTTAGCTATGTCGACTACAGGGATAATCAAAGTCTCCGCTGCGTGCCCAGTCTTCGATGGAACTGAATATCCCTACTGGAAGAATAAGATGCACATGCATCTTGAAGCCATTGATGTCGACCTATGATATGTCGGTAAGAATGGCGTTCCCAAGGCTGGTGAAGGTGTCGCCGCTGCTGATGTCAAGAAGTTCGTTCAACTGGACTCCACTGCCAAGAACATCATCTGTGGTCATCTGACCAAAGGACAATATGGCCGTGTGAGTGCTTTGGAAACATCTAAGCTAGTCTGGGACTGGCTCTCCAAGGTCAACGAAGGCATCTCAACCCAGAGAGATCAGAGAATCAGTGTCCTTCGCAACCTCTTCAACCGCTTCAAGAGAAATGACAATGAGAATGTCCAGCTCACGTTTGATCGACTCACTGACATCACAAATGAGCTTCAAGCCCTCGGCGCTACTGAGATCACCAAGCATGAAGTCGTCAAGGCACTCCTGAGATCACTTGACAGCTCGTATGACACCCTAGCCCTGATGATTCAAGAACGTCCTGACTTCAAGACAGTCGATCCATCTGACATACTTGAGAGGCTCAACACACACGAGTTTCAGCTTTTTGAGAAAAGAGACATCTACGGTCCCAACTATGGGCGAACTCGTGCCTTGAAGGCAAAAGTTGTCTCCTCATCTGAAGAAGAATCTGACAGCAGTTCTGATGATCCTGAAGACATTGGAAAGGAGCTTGCTATGCTTGTGAAGAAGTTCCAAAAATTCACCAAGAAGAAAGGCTTCAGAAAGTCTTCACGATCAAGCTCAAGGAATGATGAAGCTTCTGCTCATGACTACAAGAAGAGAACATGCCACAAGTGCAAGAAACCTGGCCACTACATCTCTGAGTGTCCGTAGTGGGACAATGAGAACAACAACAAGAAGAAGAGCAAGGAGTATGACTGTGAGGACAAGAAGAAGAAATACTCAAAGTCTTCTTCCAAGTCTTCCTCAAAGTCTTCATCACACAAGAAGAGCTCATCTGGCAAGGCACGTGCGTTTGTTGGCAAGGAAATGGATTCAGAGGAGGAGTCCGCTTCTGAGGAGGCGGAGGTGGAGTCTGAGGAGGAGTCCGATTCTGGTGTTGCGAGTCTGGCTACAACATACGTTGCAAAGTCCATCTTCAACACTGAAGACAATGACTTCATCACCGACACCGATGCAAATGACAAGGACTACTCTGCTCCTACCTACTGCTTCATGGCACGTGGTACCAAGGTAAACACACACACTACTCACTATCAAACATCCAGTGAAGATGACTCTGATTGTGGTTCCAAACCCAGCTACAAAACACTTGCTAAAATTGCAACTGAACAACAGAAAGCTATGGAACATATTCAAAAACTGTTAGACAAAAGCAATGACCTGTTAGACGCTGAAATGACTCGATCTCAGTCCTTAATTGAAGACATAAAAAATCTTCACGTTAAGTATGAGGAACTTGAAAGTCGTCATGAAACGCTCTCAACAACTCATGAAAAGCTTTCCTATGATTATCTTGAAAGGAAGCAAGATCTTGAGAAATTGAGAGCGGCTCATGAAGATCTTCAAAAGGAAAACAAGTCACTTCGCGCCGAACATATCAGTTCCGCTCAGGAAGGATTTGAACCACCATGTCTTAAATGCATTGAGCGTGACAACGCTACTTCTGTTGCTGGGTGTTCTACTACTGCTACTATTGCAATATCTTCAACTGTTGATGTGGTAACTAACCCCTCTGCCGAGGATACCACTGCTATTGTTGATGAGAATGCTAGGTTGAAGACATTGCTTGAAACAGGGATGTACAAAAGTCTCAAAGGGCATCAGACACTATGCAATGTTCTTAAGGGCAGATCCTAAACCGAAACCCTAGGAAAGAGGGTCTTGGGTTCGAAAGGAAAATGAATGCTGATGGCTCTTACTAGAAACCTGAGAAGTACCCCAAAACCACATGGGTTGCTGCAAAGGAACCCTCGGTGGATCCATCCACCCTGTCAGGCTTCAATTGTGCTAATCCCATTGTTGTTGATGAATCCTTTGATGCAAACTATAAACTGTTTAAGAATCAGAATGGTGAAGTGTTTGCCAGGTATATTGGTACTAACTGCAGGAACGGGCCACCTATGAAGAAAGTCTGGGTGCCGAAAAGGTTAATGAAGAATATTCCTGTGAATGTTGTCATGACACCACAAGTGAAGAAGACAAACCCCAGACCACAGGCTTCATATGGTCCAAAGGCTTCATACAAACAAAGGACTCACCCGAGTCGCACTAATGCAAATGTTTTGCAGGGAAGCCATACTCAGGCCTATGAATATGAGCGCGTTTCATCAAACCGCCATGTTCATAAGATCAAGAACTATTCTGCTTATTCTTATGAGTACTATTGTCCACCTGCAAGACTTTGTGCTAGGGCTCCAAAGCCAAAGTTCTCAGATGCTGCACTTAGACTCATTGCTTCGAAGCCACCCTTGAAGATGTGGGTGGCTAAGAAAGCTTAACTCTCTTTTGCAGGGAAAGGTCTCCAGCCAAAAACCAAAATCATCTGAAGCTATTGCTGGGGACCTTAAACCAAGATCAAATGCCCAAGTGGTCTTATTATGTATTTTGTTCCTGAGTCGCTTGCTACTTGACCTATCAGTCCTAACCTTGATCTAAGCTTTCATAATCCACTTGCTCGTCAAATGTTTATGCTTCACAATTCTCTTCGTGAAGCCTATCCCCCTAACTGCACTGTAGGGTAGGACACCAGCTGCTTCAGAATGGATTATTGATAGTGGGTGTACTAATCACATGACTGGCAAGAGAAGTCTTCTCATGGACTCAACCTTACGTCCATCTGACAAAAGTCACATCACATTTGCTGACACTGGTAAAAGCAAGGTATTGGGTCTAGGTAGAGTTGCAATCTCAAGGGATCAACACATGGATAAAGTCATGCTTGTTGAATCCCTTGGTTTCAACTTAATGTCTGTCTCAATGCTTTGCGATTTGAACATGATTGTGATGTTTGGAAAATATCATTGCCTTGTTCTAATGGAATCTGACAAGTCTCTAGTCTTTGAAGGGTATCGGCAAGATGATTTGTACGCGGTAGATTTCTCAGCAGGACCATAACTTGCCGTATGTCTTCTAGCAAAAGCTTCTGAATGCTGGCTTTGGCATCAGAGGCTAGGGCATGTTGTCATGAGGAACCTACACACCCTTGCAAAGAAGAAGCATGTCATAGGCATCGAGGGCGTCAAGTTCAAGAAGGATCAATTATGCGGTGCCTGTGAAGCAGGAAAGATGACGAGGGCCAAGCATCCCTCGAAGACAATCATGACAACGACTCAACCCTTCGAACTGCTCCACATGGACCTGTTTGGTCCCACTCATTACTCAACTCTTACTACTACTGCTTGTCTCTATGGCTTTGTCATTGTTGATGATTATTCAAGATATACTTGGGTGCATATAATCTCCTACAAGACTGAAGTGCAGGATGTCTTCAGACGCTTCGCCAATCAAGCCATGAACAACTATGGCGTCAAGATCAAGCACATCAAAAGTGACAATGGCACTGAATTCAAGAACACTGGCCTAGATACTTATCTTGATACTTTGGACATCACACATGAATTCTCAGCTCCGTACACGCCGCAGCAGAATGGCGTCGTGGAACGCAAGAACAGAACACTTATTGAGATGCCCGGACGATGCTTGATGAATACAAGACTCCAAGAAAGTTCTAACCTGAAGCCATTGATACTGCATGCCATATCATCAACTGTGTTTATCTTCACAAGCTTCTGAACAAGACATCCTATGAGCTCCTTACTAGAAAGAAGCCGAATGTCAGTTACTTCAGAGTATTTGGTGCCAGGTGCTGGATCAAGGATCCACATCACACTTCAAAATTTGCACCGAAAGCACATGAAGGTTTTATGCTTGGATATGGAAAGGATTCGCACTCCTACAGAGTCTTCAACCTCTTGGATTCATGGAACCTGAATGGATTCAATCTATGCAAGAAGAGCTCCAGCAGTTTGAGCTGAATAATGTATGGGAACTGGTTAAGCGTCCTGATCCTCGTAAGCACAATATAATAGGCACTAAATGGATATATCGCAACAAGCAAGATGAGCATGGTCAAGTTTTTAGAAACAAAGCTCGTCTCGTTGCTCAAGGATACACTCAAGTTGAAGGGATTGACTTCGATGAAACATTTGCTCGTGTGGCTAGGCTTGAAGCCATACGCATACTGCTGGCCTATGCAAATCATCATAACATTCTTCTGTATCAAATGGATGTGAAGAGCGCTTTTCTCAATGGCAAGATTGAAGAAGAAGTGTATGTTGCACAACCGCCTGGCTTTGAAGATCCAAAACATCCTAGCATGATGTACAAGCTCAACAAGGCACTGTATGGCCTCAAACAAGCCCCTCGGGCTTGGTATGACACACTCAAAGACTTTCTGAAGAGCAAAGGCTTCAAACCTGGTTCCCTCGATCCCACTCTCTTCACGAAGACATATGATGGTGAACTGTTTGTGTGCCAAATATATGTGGATGACATTATCTTCGGCTGCACCAATCAGAAATACAGTGAAGAGTTTGGATATATGATGCAAGAGCAATATCAGATGTCCATGGTGGGTGAGCTGAAGTTCTTCCTTGGTCTTCAAATACGTCAGCAACGCAACAACATCTTTATATCTCAAAAGAAATACCTCAAAGATTGCCTGAAGAAATTTGGAATGCAAGACTGCAAAGGCTACACGACGCCAATGCCAGCCAAACATCATCTGGGTCCCGGCGACAATGGTAAAGAGTTTGATAAAAAGGTATACCGCTCCACGATTGGTTCCTTGCTTTATTTATGTGCATCTAGGCCAGATATCATGCTTAGTGTTTGCATGTGTGCCCGGTTCCAAGCGGCACCAAAGGAATCGCATCACTTAGCTGTGAAGCGAATTCTCAAATATTTGGCTCACACCCCAACACTAGGATTATGGTATCCAAAGGGCTCAGAGTTTGATCTAGTTGGATTCTCGGATGCTGATTATGCTGGTGACAAGGTGGATCGCAAGTCTACATCAGGCACATGTCATTTTCTGGGACGATCACTTGTATGTTGGTCTTCAAAGAAGCAGAACGGTGTATCTCTCTCCACTGCTGAATCTGAATACATTGCTGCTGGATCTTGCTGCGCTCAGCTTCTATGGATGAAGCAAACACTCAAAGACTATGGCATCCATCTGAAGCAAGTGCCACTCTACTGCGACAACGGAAGCGCCATCAAGATTGCCAACAACCCAGTTCAGCACTCGAAGACAAAGCACATTGAAATTCGTCATCACTTTCTCAGAGATCAAGTTATGAAGGAAGATATTGATATCATACACGTCAACACTGAAGAGCAATTGGCAGATATCTTCACCAAGCCCTTGGGTGAGAAGAGGTTTTGCAAGTTACGATGTGAGCCGAATATCTTGGAATCCTCAAATGTCCTGTGATCAGGCACACATCCTAACACTTAAGCATGTTGATGACATAGATGTGCAACACACGAAGTAAAGTATATCTTCAATCAATGAAGATTTACATTCTGAGTGTGAATATATTAATGTGGAATTTGACTTCGGAGCGCCGCGATAATTGTGCGCCGTGTCTGGGTCTAATACTTCCTATACGGTGGGTAACACCACCACCAAAATTCTTCCCTTTAAAGTGTCTAACTCATGGCGTTACATTTGCGAAGTCTTCACATTTTGTTTGTCTTCAATGATTAAAAAGTTCTCCTGTTTATCTTCAATGTACCGATTTGGTTTCTGTCCTCTACATCATTCACTTATAGCTATGGCTTCTTACTGAATCTTTTGAACTAAGTGAATGTGATCGGACCCTAACCCCTCTAGGATTCTTTCCTAAGTCTATCTATCCAAATCATATGCATTCTATTTACACTGTCAAAATGTCTTCTCTGCATCCTTGTCAGCGGAAGACTGAAAGGATCAAGAAGAGGTGTCTAGAGGGGGGGGGGGTGATTAGACACTAAGTGCCAAAAGTTGCAGTTTTTAATATTCTTAAGTTTAAGTGGAGTTTAAGCACAAGTTTAACAAACACAATACATATCAAGCAAGCATGCAATGAGTATATGAGCAGCGGAAAGTAAAGCATGCAACTTGCAAGAATGTAAAGAGAAGGGTTTGGAGTATTCAAACGCAATTGGAGACACAAATGTTTTTGTCGTGGTTCCGATAGGTGGTGCTATCGTACATCCACGTTGATGGAGACTTCAACCCACGGAGGGTAATGGTTGCGCGAGTCCACGGAGGGCTCCACCCACGAAGGGTCCACGAAGAAGCAACCTTGTCTATTCCATCACGGCCGTCGCTCACGAAGGACTTGCCTCACTAGCGGTAGATCTTCACGAAGTAGGCGATCTCCTTGCCCTTACAAACTCCTTGGTTCAACTCCACAATCTTGTTGGAGGCTCCCAAGTGACACCTAGCCAATCTAGGAGACACCACTCTCCAAGAAGCAACAAATGGTGTGTTGATGATGAACTCCTTGCTCTTGTTCTTCAAATGATAGTCTCCCCAACATTCAACTCTCTGTCACAGGATTTGGATTTGGTGGAAAGAAGATTTGAGTGGAAAGCAACTTGGGGAAGGCTAGAGATCAAGATTCATATGGTTGGAATGGCATATCTTGACCTCAACACAAGTGTAGGTGGTTCTCTCTCAGAAAATGTGTATTGGAAGTGTAGGTATGTTCTGATGGCTCTCTCCACGAATGAAGAGTGGGTGGAGGGGTATATATAGCCTCCACACAAAATCTAACCGTTACACACAATTTGCCAAACTCGGTGGGACCGAATGGTTAAACTCGGTCGGACCGATTCAGCAAACCTAGTGACCGTTAGGATTTTCGGTGGGACTGAGATGCAACTCGGTAGGACCGATATAGTTAGGGTTAGGGCATAACGTAATCTTGGTGTGACCGATTACACAAACTCGGTGGGACCGATTTTGGTAATAAGCTAACCAGAGAGTTGGTCAGGCAAACTCGGTGAGACCGATTACACAAACTCGGTGGGACCTGTAAGTGCATCTAGTGCCACCCCTAGTTGGTTTTGGAGTATTGACGACAAACCTAGTTGAGGGACTAATGTGTTTGTGAGAATTGCAGGATAACACAGGTAGAAGTACCTCATTGATTCAGTTTTCCTACCAGAGATGACCCCTAAAAATGTAAGAAGACATTGAAGACAAAGGTGGTATGTGAAGACATTCACATTGAAGACTATGACAAGAGAAGACATCGCATGAAGACTATGGAGCGCGAATACTTAGTTCTTTCGTCGTTCTTTTTCTTCTTTGTTGAATCATAGGAACCACCGTACTGTTAAGTGGGGTCCAAGAGAACCAGTCAGAATGACTGAAGTGATGCTTAACCAAAATCCTATGTCTTCGAGTGAAGACTATGAGAGCAAATCTTGTCCAGAGTTGGATAAGTCAGCTCTGCTTGTAGCCCAAGTAAAGTTGCCGTGTGTGTTTGAAATATGACCGTTGGAACACATGTCAGTTCCTTAGTGACCCAGGGTCATTTTGGACAAATCAGGTCGGGTTGCCTAGTGGCTATAAATAGCCCACCCCCTACAACCATAAACGGTTGCCTGCTCAGAGTTAGAGTACGGCTTTTGTCGTTTGAGAGCAACCCACCTCGAAGCCTTTGAGAGAGAATTCCTTGCGAGGATAAAGCCCTAAACACCCAGAGCCAAATAGTGCTAGGCATCACTTAAGTCTTCCTGTCTGTGTGATCTGAAGACTTATTACACTTGAGGACTGTGAATCCTCCAGCCGGTTAGGCGTCGTGTTCTGAGCATCCAAGAGTCATTGTGGATCGCCGGTGAACGAAGTCTGTGAAGGTTTGGAAGTCTACCTTGAAGACTTACCAGAGTGATTGGGCGAGGACTGGGTGTCCTTAGCTCAAGGGGAATAAGGTGAAGACGAGGTCTTCTGAGTTGAATCTCAGCCTCCCCAACCAGACGTACAGTTGTCACATCAACTGGAACTGGTCCAACAAATCATTGTCTTCAACGATTCACTGGTTTCATCCTTCCCTTCCCCTTGCTTACTGTTGGTCCTTGTGAAGTCATTGTATGATTGCATTATCTTTTGTCTTCACTGAGTGACTACTTGTTTTGATTGGCTTCACAATATCTTCCTACCTGATCTTACTGCATAGCTGCTATTAGTCATTACGCTTTCACTTCATTGAATACTTGACTACGGTTTGCCTAGTGTAGTCTACCTCCCGCTGCATGGTAATAGGTTTATTTCTATCGTTTGTCTTCGAAACTTCCATGTTTTGAAGACTTTCATAAAAATCGCCTATTCACCCCCCTCTAGTCGATCATTAGCACTTTCAGGACCGATTTTGGTAATAAGCTAATCAGAGGGTCTGCATTGTAATCTCGGTAGTACCGATTGCTCAAACTCGGTGAGACCGATTTTGGTAATGGACATACATAGAGAGATTACAATCCCATCTCGGTGAGACCGAGATCCCTATCGGTGAAACCGATTTGCTAGGGTTTGTGGCAGTGGCTATGACATCTGAAACTCGGTGGTGCCGGATAGATAGAATCGATGGGGCCGAGTTTGACTTTTGGTTTAGGTCATATGTGGATGTGGGAAGGTAGTTGAGGATTTTGGAGCATATCACTAAGCACTTTGAGCAAGAAAGCCATTAAGCAACACCTCATCCCCTCTTGATAGTATTGGCTTTTCCTATAGACTCAATGTGATCTTGGATCACTAAAATAGAAAATGTAGAGTCTTGATCTTGAAGCTTGAGCCAATCATTTGTCCTTAGCATCTTGAAAGGGTTCCACATCCTCTAGTCCATGCCACTCCATTGTTGAACTTATCTGAAACATACTAGGTAAAAGTGTTAGTCCAACAAGAGATATGTTGACATTAATTACCAAAACCACCCAGGGAGCACTTGTGCTTTCAAAGACACAGAGACAAACATTAATCCATTTTCAATGCCAAATCCTTTTCACGTAAAACCCAGAGAAGTGGGAACGACCACCCGACAATCCAGGCGTGCGTGGGAACGTGGAACAACCTCCGATGTGTTGCATGATAGCCACGTGTCCTTCAGATGTGAATCGCCAGGGGCACCTGTGTAATAACACTATGCCGTCCCTATCCCTATAAATACACGCCTCACCACAGTCATTATCCCTTCTTCCACTCTCGCACAAACCCTAGCGCCACCGCTAGCCCTCGACTACGCCGGCGATGAAGCGCTTAGCTGCCGCAACCTCACCGACGCCGTCTTCACGCCGGCTGCGGACATTGTCTTCTCCGCCGTCGCCGTAGGTGTCCTCTGTCACCAAGTTAGGGCACGGACGACCGAACTGCTTGGCCACCTCGCCCACTCCGTCTAGCAGTTCTTCGTGTGGTAAATGAAACCTCCTTTTTACGGCCCCTTTGATCCTATAGATTCATCACTTTCTACCACAAGCAGTTTCTGTTCACACAAGTTGGATCTATTTCATACTGCATCTCATAATATGCCTAGTATGTTCACTTATGCTTCACAAAGTAGTTAGATTCCTCACTTGTACTTATTCATGGATTCGTACAAATCTGGAACCAACTCTCTATCTATGAGTGAATGTCTTCGCACTATGAGGTCAATGTCTTCTAAACTGATTTATCTTCAAAATCTTCTGAGAATGCATATGACCTCTTCCCCTTCCCTCGCACCTTAATGCTGTCACAGGTACATGTCCGTGGGAGAATCCCTTGGTTCTCATAGTCTGCATTCATTTGCAGAATTCTTACAGCATCATATAAGTTTTCCTGAAGCAAATTCTTATCTGACTAGTAGACGAAAGACTTTGACAGTTTTGAAGCCTTTCAGTTTAAACTTCATGGCATCAGAAAAATCTGCAAGGAAGGGAGGCAGACAACGCCGTGGAAACACTGCTAAGGACCTGCCACCAGATCTCTATGAGCTATACAAGTCAGATCCAGAAGAGACCTATGGAGAATGCAAGAACCGAATCCAATGGATTCGAAGACATTGGGCAGAGGAATGGTTCAAGTACAGATTCGTCACCGACGAATATGCTGAGAAGAGTGCCATCATGGGCCCCTGGGGAGATATCATATACAAAGGTCTTCAGCCCAAATCACAGTCCGAAGCTATTGCTCAAGGCTTTTACCCCTGCATGCTTCGTGGACCTCAGCCTGCTAATGCCGACCACACCGCAGCTGAAGACATTGGTCCTCACGACAATGTTGAAGATGATGAAGTCCTTCCTCAGATCGAGCACCAATTGGTATCATCTCCTGTGCTCACGCACAGCGAACTCATCAGCATTGGTCGTCCTTTGACGCCAGATGCTCAGGATGCATCATGTGCTAATCACCCACAGAGACAAGACACTTCAAGCTCTCCCCAACCGCAAGCTACCCCACCAGTGCAAGATGACGATGACTTCGAGGCCCAGCACACTCCATCTCCACAAGCGTCGCCCGCATTACGCAGGCTTTGCAAAGGACCAAGGCCCCAAGTCACTCCCACAATGCACGTGTCTGAGTCCGAAGCCAAAATGGCTGAAGAAATTCCGGCTGCATCAGCCGATGAAGAAGAAGCCCCAAGAGTTGAAAGAGTTGCTACACCCGTGTCCCAAAGATGTTGTTCTCGAGGAGAACGTGTCCGACCCTCCAGCTTCTGAAGTGGAGGTTAACAACCCTGAGGCGGCCACCAACATCACCGCTGACGCCAATGACGTCGTCATGGCTGAAGCCAATGCGGCGCCTGAAGCCAATGAGGCGCTTGCAACTACTATGGTGCCAGAAGTCAATGCAGCACCAGAAGTCAATGCTGAAGCACCTGAAGCAACTGTGGCCCCTGAAGCCCATGAAGACAATGCCAAGGCTCCTGTTCCGCTCCAAGACCTCATACAATTGAGCTTGCATTTAATTGTGGTCAGCCTGTTATGCTCCGAATGGCCCATTCCGACTCCTCCGCCTGCTGCGGGTCCATAATTTGAGTATCACGTCGAGCACAGACCTCAAGTCCAAAAGCCCAAGCCAAGACTTCCACGATTCCCAGGCACTGCCACTTCACGTGGGGTCTTCAATGTGAATGGCTTCATGGCACATAATACCTTCTTCAACAGCTCCAGGAACCCTTATACAAGACTGCACATTTCCTCAGATCGGTTCTGGAGCTATCAGCAGCGCAGCTACTATTCCTGTGTCCTATACAATCAAGGGCGCATATTTCCACATATGCGCCTCGACTCCTAAAGCTATAGCTGGATTGCCCTGCCTTGAAGAAGCATTGGATTGTTTCAGAGATGCTGGTCTGTTGCAATTTGTCATAGATAAGGAGCACTGGAATGAAGAGCTTCTGCTACAGTTCTATGCAACTCTCCACATTCGAGGCTACAACAGGGATCCAAAGACTTGGGTTCTTGAGTGGATGACATGCAATGTCCATCATGAAGCTAAAGCTCTTGATATCATTGAGCTCACATGCCTGCCCACTCTTGGTGAATACTATAAACCAGGTTGTCAACAACACCAAAATGCCCTGGAAAGCATCTTTCAGAAGCCAGAACCCAACATGAGTCAAATACTGAGCATGATGAAGCCTTTGCCTCACGACGCTGAATACCCATCTGAGTTCTTTGTCGAAGACCTAGAGTACCTGCCTCGCACCATTTACCACATCATCATGAAGACTCTATGGCCCGTCAAAGGACACTCATCTGCAGCGAAGCTTGAAGGAGCAATGAAGACTTTGGTCTTCTATATTTTCAATTGCATCAGCTTCAATGCTCAAGACTTCTTCATCAGGCAGTTGGCTGCGTTTGGCTCCGACATCTTTGGGTTGAAATACTATGCTCCATGGGTCATGCGTCTGATCAAGCGTCACTCAACCTTCAACTATCAGCCGTCTGCGCGCAATCATCTTATATTCTTGCCCGAGGTTAATCTGTCAGTTGAAGCCATTTACCCAGAGCCTGCTAAGGATCCCATTTATCTTCACAATGTTGATCACCAAAGCTTCACCCAGCCCATTGAAGGAGTTCTAGCAGTCTCTTGTGTTTATCCCCTTGCTGGAAACACACGTTCCCCTCGTGCTCAAACTGATGCCACTGGTAGCACCATTGCGCAAAGGCCTCGATGATGATCTCATGTCCTAAATGACCGAGAGCTTCTCGTCGCGCTGCATCAGAAACAGGACAAACATCACGACTGGCTTAAGCGTCAGATGCAAAGCCTCTTGGTGGATGTCAACCGCATTCGCAATCTTGCCACCAAGAATGCCTTTGTCACTCATGAAACCTGTCGAGGTCGTGGAAGAGTTTGACCCTACTTAGTGCTGAAGCTGATCTGCACGACGATGGCTTCACCGAACACTTCAAGTTTGACTCAACTCCTCCCAGAAATGCTCACTTGCATCAGACTCCCTCACTTGAAGACTCTAAATACTCGTCCTCAGCCGCGACCGTAAATGCCAGAGTCATCAATGAGCAAGATAATGCAACTTCACCTCCTCCAACTTTAGCGCATGTCGACACTGCACCAAGTTCCTCTGCACCACCGGATCTCAACGACGACCCTGCTGCCTCGCCTGCACCTCATGGGAACGAGTAGGCGCTCTATGTCTTCAAACCTTTTTGGTCCTCACTGACAGAAGGGGGAGAAGCATATGAGTTGATAGTCTTCAAGCGGGTCCATATGGGTGGTTGCTTTACTTTTTGCTACTTTTGCCAAGTGCTTACAACTCTCGTTTTCGATAAATTTGGTTCTTTGAGTTGTAACACTTAATCTCGATGGTCGTCTGCTACTTATTTGCTATTCTGAGATGCGATGATAAATTCCGCATGTGCGACGATAAATTCCGCACTTAGATCATTTTGCAGACGTCCATTTTTCATTATGCATGTCATTATCTTCGTTACATCATATCTTGCATAATGAATTGTCATCATAGGTTGAAGAGGATCTCCACAAGTACAACCTGCCATGTGCATTTGCATTCCAAAAGCAAATCTCTTATATGCACATCTTCAGGGGGAGCCCTTGCAACTTATGAAGACAATACCCTATCCTTTACAATTTCACATATTTTATTCCCCGTTGAAAACTTCAACCAGTTTGTCATCAATCACCAAAAAGGGGGAGATTGTAAGTGCATCTAGTGCCACCCCTAGTTGGTTTTGGAGTATTGACGACAAACCTGGTTGAGGGACTAATGTGTTTGTGGGAATTGCAGGATAACACAGGTAGAAGTCCCTCATTGATTCGGTTTTCCTACCAGAGATGACCCCTAAAAATGTATGAAGATATTGAAGTCAAAGGTGGTATGTGAAGACATTCACATTGAAGACTATGACAAGAGAAGACATCGCGTGAAGACTATGGAGCGCGAAGACTTAGCAGTTTCGTCGTTCTTTGTTTTTTCTTTGTTGAGTCATAGGAACCACCGTACTGTTAAGTGGGGTCTAAGAGAACCAGTCAGAATGACTGAAGTGATGCTTAACCAAAATCCTATGTCTTCGAGTGAAGACTATGAGAGGAAATCTTATTCAGAGTTGGATAAGTCAGCTTTGCTTGTAGCCCAAGTAAAGTTACCGTGTGTGTTTGAAATATGACCGTTGGAACATGTGTCAGTTCCTTAGTGACCCAGGGTCATTTCGGACAAATCAGGTCGGGTTGCCTAGTGGCTATAAATAGTGCACCCCCTACAACCATAAACGGTTGGCTGCTCAGAGTTAGTGCACGGCTTTTGTCGTTTCAGAGCAAACCACCTCGAAGCCCTTGAGATAGAATTCCTTGCGAGGATAAAGCCCTAAACACCCAGAGCCAAAGAGTGTTAGGCATCACTTAAGTCTTCCTGTCTGTGTGATCTAAAGACTTATTACACTTGAGGACTGTGAATCCTCCAGCCGGTTAGGCGTCGCGTTCTGAGCATCCAAGAGTCATTGTTGATCCCCGGTGAACGAAGTCTGTGAAGGTTTCGAAGTCTACCTTGAAGACTTACCAGAGTGATTGGGCGAGGACTGGGTGTCCTTAGCTCAAGGGGAATAAGGTGAAGACGAGGTCTTCTGAGTTGAATCTCAGCCTCACCAACCAGACGTACAGTTGTCACATCAACTGGAACTGGTCCAACAAATCATTGTCTTCAACGATTCACTGGTTTCATCCTTCCCTTCCCCTTGCTTACTGTTGGTCCTTGTGAAGTCATTGTATGATTGCATTATCTTTTGTCTTCACTGAGTGACTACTTGTTCTGATTGGCTTCACAATATCTTCATACCTGATCTTACTGCATAGCTGCTATTAGTCATTACGCTTTCACTTCATTGAATACTTGACTATGGTTTGCCTAGTGTAGTCTACCTCCCGCTGCATGGTAATAGGTTTATTTCTATCATTTGTCTTTGAAACTTCCATGTTTTGAAGACTTTCATAAAAATCGCCTATTCACCCCCCTCTAGTCGATCACTAGCACTTTCAGGACCGATTTTGGTAATAAGCTAATCAGAGGGTCTGCATTGTAATCTCGGTAGTACCGATTGCTCAAACTCGGTGAGACCGATTTTGGTAATGGACATACATAGAGAGATTACAATCCCATCTCGGTGAGATCGAGATCCCTATCGGTGAAACCGATTTGCTAGGGTTTGTGGCAGTGCCTATGACATCTGAAACTCGGTGGTGCCAGATAGATAGAATCGGTGGGGCCGAGTTTGACTTTTGGTTTAGGTCATATGTGGATGTGGGAAGGTAGTTGAGGATTTTGGAGCATATCACTAAGCACTTTGAGCAAGCAAGCCATTAAGCAACACCTCATCCCCTCTTGATAGTATTGGCTTTTCCTATAGACTCAATGTGATCTTGGACCACTAAAATAGAAATGTAGAGTCTTGATCTTGAAGCTTGAGCCAATCATTTGTCCTTAGCATCTTGAAAGGGTTCCACATCCTCTAGTCCATGCCACTCCATTGTTGAACTTATCTGAAACATACTAGGTAAAAGTGTTTGTCCAACAAGAGATATGTTGACATTAATTACCAAAACCACCCAGGGAGCACTTGTGCTTTCAAAGACACAGAGACAAACATTAATCCATTTTCAATGCCAAATCCTTTTCACCTAAAACCCGGAGAAGTGGGAACGACCACCCGACAATCCAGGCGTGCGTGGGAACGTGGAACAACCTCCGATGTGTCATTGTACGATTGCATTATCTTTTGTCTTCACCGAGTGACTGCTTGTTTTGATTGGCTTCACACTATCTTCCTACCTGATCTATACTGCCTAGCTGCTATTAGTCATTGTGCTTTCACTTCATTGAATACTTGACTATGGCTTGCTTAGTGTAGTCTACCTTTCGCTGCATGGTAATAGGTTTATTTCTATCGTTTGTCTTCGAAACTTCCATGCTTTGAAGACTTCCATAAAAATTGCCTATTCACCCCCTCTAGTCGATCACTAGCACTTTCAGTGTTGGAAAGATCCTGATATATATGGCTAATTGGATGTGAGTTTTCATGAACTATTATTGTTGACATTACCCTTGAGGTAAAAGGTTGGGAGGCAAAACTATAAGCCCCTATCTGTCTCTGTGGCTGACTAAAACTTCATAACCATAAATATTGCATGTGTTAGCAATTGTGAAAGACTAAATGATGGTTGAGTATGTGGACTTGCTGAAAAGCTCTTATATTAACTCTTTCTGATGTTATGATAAATTGCAATTGCTTCAATGACTGAGATTATAGTTTGTTGGTTCTCAATAAAGTTTCTGATTCATACTTGAAATTGTGAATGAATTGTTACTTTAGCATAAGAAATCATATGTCAATATTTATATATGTTGTTGTCCTAAGAATGATCATGATGCCCTCATGTCCGTATTTTATTTTATCGACACCTCTATCTCTAAACATGTGGACATATTTTTCGATATCGGCTTCTGCTTGAGGACAAGCGAGGTCTAAGCTTGGGGGAGTTGATACGTCCATTTTGCATCATGCTTTTATATCGATATTTATCGCATTATGGGCTGTTATTACACATTATGTCACAATACTTATGCCTATTCTCTCTTATTTTACAAGGTTTACATGAAGAGGGAGAATGCCGGCAGCTGGAATTCTGGGCTGGAAAAGGAGCAAATATTAGAGACCTATTCTGCACAATTCCAAAAGTCCTGAAACTTCACAGGAGCAAGTTTCAGAATATATAAAAATATTGGGCAAAAGAAGTACCAGAGGGGGGCCGCCCACCATCCACGAGGGTGGGGGTGCGCCCTACCCCCCTGGGCACGCCCCCTGCCTCGTGGGCCCCCTGGCAGCCCTCTGATGCCCATCTATGGCTATATGGAGTCTTTCGTCCTGGAAAAAATCACAAGCAAGCTTACGGGATGAAACTCCGCCGCCACGAGGCGGAACCTTGGCGGAACCAATCTAGGGCTCCGGTGAAGCTGTTCTGCCGGGGAAACTTCCCTCCGGGAGGAAATCATCACCATCGATCCTCTCATCGGGAGGGGGTCAATATCCATCAACATCTTCACCAACACCATCTCATCTCAAACCCTAGTTCATCTCTTGTATCCAATCTTTGCCACAAAACTTTAGATTGGTAACTGTGAGTTGCTAGTAGTATTGATTACTCCTTGTAGTTGATGCTAGTTGGTCTACTCGGTGGAAGATCATATGTTCAGATCCTTTATGCATATTAATACCCCTCTGATTATGAACATGAATATAATTTGTGAGTAGTTACGTTTGTTTCTGAGGACATGGGAGAAGTCTTGCTATAAGTAGTCATGTGAATTTGGCATTCGTTCGATATTTTGATGAGATGTATGTTGTCTTTCCTCTAGTGGTGTCATGTGAATGTCGACTACATGACACTTCACCATTGTGGGCCTAGAGTAAGGCATTGGGGAGTAATAAGTAGATGATGGGTTGCTAGAGTGACAGAAGCTTAAACCCTAGTTTATGAGTTGCTTCGTAAGGGGCTAATTTGGATCCATATGTTTCATGCTATGGTTAGGTTTACCTTAATACTTCTTTTGTAGTTGCGGATGCTTGCAAGAGGGGTTAATCAGAAGTGGGATGCTTGTCCAAGGAAGGACAGTACCCAAGCACCGGTCCACCCACATATCGAATTATCAAAGTACCGAACGCGAATCATATGAACGTGATGAAAACTAGCTTGGCGATAATTCCCATGTGTCCTCGGGAGCGTTTTCCTTTATATAAGAGTTTTTCCAGGCTTGTCCTTTGCTACAAAAAGGATTGGGCCATATTGCTGCACCTTATTTACCTTTATTACTTGTTACCCGTTACAAATTACCTTATCACAAAACTATTTGTTATCGATAATTTTATTGCTTGCAGAGAATACCTTACTGAAAATTGCTTATCACTTCCTTCTGCTCCTCATTGGGTTTGACACTCTTACTTATCGAAAGGACTACGATAGATCCCCTATACTTGTGGGTCATCAGCATGCATCTCCTGGGTCTGGCCCCCTCCAAGTGACGGCGGCACTGCCTTGCGTGGAGGGGGGGGGCACACTGCAGGGCCCCAAGACGGGCGTCTACGCATGCCTGAACACTTTCACATATGCATCAAGACCCGTGCGATGTTTCGGTGGCATAGCTATACCCTCCGTGTCGACCGTTTCCCCCCTCCGTGACACGGCGACAGCGACATTCGTAAGGGGGGAAATCGATATACCATCAGGGTATGTTTTTTAGATAAGGCATATTTATCTTGTGGAAAAACAAAAAAAAATATAAAGTAAAAATAAAAAATAATAATAAAAAAAATATATGCCGACGGCTAGGTCATCGGCATAGGTGTGCACACGAAGGTACAATCCCACGGATCGATGATGTGGCATCGCACGCGGATCGATGATGTGGCAGAGGGGCATGGGCCAGGTCTATGCCGACGGCTATGCCGTAGGCATATCTCTGCCACACAACGGGCCCCCACTCCTTTGGATCGATGACCTGTCGATGACGTGGATCGGTGATGTCAACAATTCTATGCTGACGGCATAGCCGTTGGCATATATATGCCGACGGCCGCTGTTACCTCCCGTCGGCGTAGCTTCGACGCCGTCAAAGGGTCGTCGTTGACTGGGTAGGTGGGGCCGGGCTATGCCGACGACCTAGCCTATGCCGACGGGCCCCGTAGGCGTATCTCGAGCGGTCCCGACAACCTCATCTATGCCGACGGCCCCGTCGGCATAGATAGACGTATGCCGACGACTTTTCTACGCCTACAGCCTGCCCTAGGCCGTCGGCATAGGTCTATCTATGCCGACGGGGGCCGTCGGCGTAAGCGGATTTTCTGGTAGTGATTGGTGGCTGCACACGGCTTCCGCAGCTAGGTCCCCGTGTAAAGTATCTTTACCATTGCCAGCGCGAAGTCCAGGTTATGACTCCTGATAGTCTCCGTGGACTCTCCCTTCCCCATCACAATTTCTTTTAGTACTCCTACTTCTTACAGAGATGTAACGATTGATAAAAAATGGTGTTTTGCAATACCATACATCATGTTTTGATGTGCTAAAACCTTATGCAGCTACTTAATGGACTGATTCGAGTAAGTACACGGGAATTCATTTATGTGCATATATCTGTCGTTGAATGGCTCAAGTTAATAAGAAATATGCTCCCCTTAATTGTGAGCTTAAGTTTGCCCTCTGGATGCCCCGTCTGTATTTTGCTAAAGATCTATATGTATGCACATGGCATTGTAAATGATCTTGATTCTTCCTATAAAGGGGCACTGAAGTCACCATCTTCTTTCTTCTAATTTTAGCTGATAAAAAAATAACTCAAGCAGTTTAGAAGTGATGTATTAGTTGGTGCAGTCTAACTCTCAACTTTCTATTAATTTTCATTTTTGCAGAATATAACTTCCCAATCCCGCAACAATCTGAAGGTATTCGGTGCAGCCTATTTATGGATGTGTCTTTTATGAATAACAGGATTATCTTGATGTTAGAGGTCACTATTTCCGTATTCTACAGTTTCCTGTCTGTAATTTTCACGTGTTAATATACAGTGTACTTGGCTTCAACATGTATGAATGCCGCTACTGACTCTCCTACTTATAGTGTTGTCAAATATGAGGATAATGAAGGAAGGTAAAGATATTTTCCCCTACCATGGCTATATATATGGTTTCAGATGGTATTTCCATGTATCCCTATTTCTCTAACTGGTTTATCTTTTTAAAGGTAATAAAATCACTTGAACAGTTTAATATCACTTATTTATTACACACTTGCCTATTTATGCATTGAGGAATAGCATATCGAATTGAATATGAAATGTTTAGTTTGCACATGATATATTGGTGAGCGAGAATGTAGATGGAAATGGTTATACATAGTATAAAATTTAAAATTGTAGAAAAGTGCAGTATTTTTATTCTTCTCTGTTTTCACTCACTCTCAAATCTCAACTACAAATTCTCCTGCATATGCATGGAAGAATGGATGGACCTTGAGAGTTCAGCTACTGTATTTTTGCAAGCTTGGCAGCACTTTAATGATTCCATTTTTGTAAGATAATCACCCATTAGTAGTGGATTACTTTGTTAGTTTTTTTTGTAGAGTTATGCTATGCAGATATGTTTAGAAGGTGAAGCCTTATGACTCTATCAGGACTAATGACAATTGTATCACATTTTTTACCTCCTCACGTGAGATGGATAAAGTTAAATGTACATTGGAGCTCTAATGGAGATTACGCTGAGTCAGGACTTGGGTTTATATGTTATAGCTGTGACTTTAGTTGCAGCTTGAAATATTTTTCCCTTGCGGAGGAGGGGACCTGGTAACTTATGGTGAAGTTCTAAACCAGTTGCTTCCATGCGTGATCTGATTGTTTGTCTATTGCCCAAACTTTGAATTGAATAAGTAAAGGATCAATCTTACTTACATATGTACCATTATCATTCCAAAGATTGTTGTCAAAGCAAAATCATTTTTTTCATTATTCTGATGATCATTTTAGGGCAGTCAGTTTGCAGAGTAAAACATCAATTTTAGGCAACAATTTCCGCAACAACGTGCGGGGAATCATCTAGTATCTGCAGTTATGATGTGCATAATGCTGGTTCGATCTTTCGGTCCGGCGTACGCGAGCGAGCGCACGCTGCACATGCCAATTGAGGAGGTGGAGATTCCTCAGAAGCGCATACAGTGTTGAGCATGTAGCAGCAGCACGCCACGGTGGAGAGTTGTCCAACGTACAGGGCCATGCACTGACGGGTCATCTTTGGCAGGGGTTTGATCACACAGCCAGCCACCACAAACGGAGATCCGCCGAGCGACATAGTTTTGCGCCCACATGCACACATCGTGTGAGTATGTCTGGGTAGCTAGCTAGTTGTTTCCTTGCAGTGTGTTGTGATATGAAGTTGCACATACTGACATGCAGGTTTCACAATTTTTTTGGCTGAAGAAGAACTCTTTGTACTCCGGAGAATGAGGTTTGGTTGAACAGTTTTCCCAATGTCGCTCATCCTGAGAAATTGTTACATTTTTTTAATTTCTCCTTCGCTCAAAGATGTGAAACTTGGACACTTGGATGAAAGGGATGTGAAACCCAACACAAGAAAGTAACATGTTCATTTGCTAGCTTCACTACATGTGGCACTCACTGCATGGTATCTGTCGTATCTCAGGTATATGTAGAAGGATGAAGTGCATGACAGGTCATAAAATTAGGTGTGATTTTACTCACTGCATGAAATTTTGTGGAGTACCTATTCACCTTATTTTTCCTGGTACCGTCATGGTAAAGAGAAGCACTCTAGTGGACCAAATAATTAATAAGTACTATAAGTGGGGCTTGCACTTTGGCTATGTGCATCATAATGATGCAGAGGTCGGAGTCATCCCCTTTTTCAAGAAAAAATAGAAAGAATTAAGTGGCTTGGACAATACTGGAATTGCTCAATTTCACAACAAAGCTAAGATGTACTACGGATACTTTACAAAATTATCAATTACAATACAATGGTGATAAGTAGAGCAACATTTTTTTAAGAATCACTGGGGAGGGAGGGGGGGGGGGCGCAATTTTCCTACCTGAATTTATTACTCAAAGTGGCCATAATGCCAAGAGGATGATCCAGTCTATAAGGGTTAACAAGTTGACCCCGTTTATGAGGAAAACCAGGCCGAAAACCGTACAAGCAGCAAGGGTAAAAAGAATTAAGAAAAAAATGTCTAGGACAAGGCACAACCTAGGTAGCAGACAGATTGACGATCACCATGAGAGACACAAGTAGATATGGGGTGTCATCGAGGGGTCGCAATATCAAGACTTTGCAAGCAGCCTAGCGCACCGCAACGGTGTGCGTATCGAACCTCACGATGCAACACAGGAGCATCCACAGTCAACATGTGCCGCAACAAAGCACACACATTGATTGGGAGCTCCGCCGCGGAAATTCAGAACGATTAGCAAATTGAAGAGGCATCGTGCGCCATCATTGAGCAAAGATTAACTGAGACAACACCAAGAGCACAAAGCTTGCCGCAACACAATGGTGCCCATGTGAGGGTCTTGAGCATGCACACCAAAGATAACTGTGTGGTTTGAGACTCGCCGAGCGTGCCGCACCGAGGGAATCAATGCTACCAGGGAGAGGGGGGAAATGGCAATGCTTCCAAGGAAGAGCGCGACGCCCACATGCGCCGCCCTTACTAGCGCTGACCAAGTGAGAGCTTTTGCTTGATCCCGATCTATCCCCCACAGCCCACTATAAGCGAGACAGAGGTTCCTCCACTATGCCTGCAAGGAGGGCAACGACAACGCCCGTAGGTGAAGCTGTCGCTGAGATTTTGCCTGGAACCCCACCGCAATCTGAGAAGCCCGGATACACCAACATTCCAATAGCCAATGGACGATGGTAGGAAGTCGGAGACGAGGCCCAACCTCAAGGCACAAACTCTAGCATGAGAGAGTATACCTATGCTGGATGGAGTGAGGAGGCGCAAGGACGAAGTTGGATTGACAGGAGAGGCGGGGAGGACGACAACCACGGGGAAGTCCCACAAAAATCGTCGGCGCAGAAGCAACGATGATGAGGAAGAGAGAAAAAGGGGGTAGCCGTGGATGGAGGCGGACGGCAGGGATCCTGTGTTGACAAACATGCAGAGAACCAGAGCATACCATTGGAAACCACCAACCCCCTCATGGAGCCTGGGAAGCCTAGATCTACACCTTCAGTAGCCAGGGGCAGCACCAAGCGCCGCCACGCCGATGAACTGCACCGCCACACCCATTGCCACTATTGCTCCACTCATGAGTTCGCTGCAACTATCGTGAGCCGTACAGGAGGTACCCCGCAATCGCCGTCCACCCTTGGGGATTCGCCCGAGGGCCTCCTTCGGTAGTGGAAAGGGAAGGGGAGGGTTGGGGAATGACCCACAACTAGGGTTTTAGGAGACACCCATGTAGCCGTGGATAGAGCGACCAAGTATACCAACAACGAATGTATTTTGTTTCTTAGTTTAGAGGGAAGGAATCCACTGAATTGATTGATGGCCAAGGTTGAGGCTAATGCAATGCATTGATGTGAAAACATGCACTCCATTAGATGAAGTAGCCCTCGTCTACTATAGAAAGGACGAAAGTCATCGCAAGACCATCCATTCACCATAGAAAAGGGCCATCCCACGTCGAATGACGTAGGATGTTAAGGAAGCCTATTAGAGAACTCGTATAGGAACTTACAACCATATAGCCAATGAAAAGCAGACTCTAAGCATAACCACCACCCCGAGCCGACACCACACTGAGGGGGACACCATAGCCTATCATGTGACGAATATCTGGTAGATACCAAGGCTCCCGAGATGGTACCTCTAGTTGGGAACTACACTATAGAGCCACTACCACTAGTATGACGAAATGGGACCAAGAATTTTTCACCCAGAGTAGGAGGTGAGGCTATGTGGAATACAAGACCATGATGTTGCCTCTAGATAGGGAGCCAATGCCCGTGAGCATTGCCATCATGGGCACGACACACACCTTTGGGTGTAGCTGTCACCTAAGCACCATGACCACCTGAAGACCCACTGCCCAAAACATCCACCCACAAAACTGCAGTGTAGTCGATCACACCACGACACCCAACAATTCGGTGTCACTGCTCTAGCTAGCTAACTTGACCAAGGGTGAGAACATCAAATAGCCAACTACAACACTAGTCTAGAAGGGTGAGGTCAATGGTGATCCGGTAGATGACAATCACATATGGACAAGGGCGATAACCCAAGGGCACCCATACCATGACTAGCTCCCATGTAGGCCACCTTACCGTCCTCAAGGCAGTGGACCGATATCTGATTCGTGGAACTCGTAGGGAGGTCACTTTTTTCATTTTGGTTGATACCATGAACTAATTGAACAAATTCCATTCTAGTTAATGAATATGGTTGTGTTTGTCATGATAGTGCAGAGGCCAGGGTATCCCCTTTTAGAAAAAAAAGCATAGCCACCACCTCCACACCAAGCAACCCATTTATCTTCAATGAAGCAACCACGTAACAACTAGCTAACATAGACCAAATGCACCAAATATGGTTCCCCTAAGGGGGCCACAAAGTCATAGTGGGGTACATGCCTTGTACCACCTCCGATTGTCGCCCCTTCCATGGACCTCAAGGATCTTGTGAGCGGGCCTCAAATGAAGTATGCGAACCCATAATGACACCTCTAGAGAACGAAGTGCACGAAGAGATTGTCTTTGTCGGCACTGAGAACATTGGTTTAGCTTTCGCTTGTGAACCAGAACCACCTACCATGTAGACAGGGGCGGAGCTAGGCCGGCAGCGCGCCCTGGGCCGCCTTCAAGCAAGCCCTAGATTTGGGCCTCACATCTCTGGTAACACTATAGTCACCAAAGGAGTTGGGCCTCATGCCTGCCTCCGCCCTTGCATGTAGAAACCCATTGCTCACAACAACCCCAACTGTCACTGGTAAACCACCACACCCTATGGACCTAGCCATCACCGCTCTAGACATATAGTGTCCGACGGCAAGACCGTCGGGGTAGTTAACTAGATCACCACCCACAAGATAGAATAGTTCCTTGAAAGGGCGAAATGGATGGTGTTTAGGACTATGAAAACGAAATGTGCCCAAGAATGGTCACCGACGACGTTCTCCGCACCACGAGCGACTCTTCCCTCGAACCACTTTGTTGTCCTCACAACTAAGGCAATCGAGCAACTCCTTTCCGTGGCACTGGCATGCAGGTCACCGCTACCCTCGCTACCTGGAACTGCGGCACTAGGAGGCTACCGACGTGGTTATACCCACCCGACCCATGTGACATGTCAGCTCTAGTCACTCACACACCATCTATGAATTTAAATATAGTTGGCAGCTAGACTAATAAAGTTTGGGTAATGTAATAGAAACAACATCGTGGAGTATAATTTGACTAAGCTATTGTGCTCTTTCAACTACCCCATGATTCTCTAATATTTGTTATTTGAGTTTTCCGAATTTGCTTAATAATGAGACTTTCTTCGGCACTAAAACTAACTTTGTCTCATTTTCCACAGTCTAGCATATGACCCATTTGAAGAAATATAGGTTCTTTTCAAAAAAAATATCCAGGTAGGTGTTTCCTATGAGACTGGTATTCGAGTACGGATGATTGAGGATGGTCGCTTCATTCTAGCACTAGTTGAAGTGGTTAGAGGAAGAATGCCCCGGAGAGTGAAGCATGTGTCAGTGACATGATAGAGTTCTTGTCGTCACCTTATTAATCTTTTTTTTTCTCTGAAAAGGAGGGTGAACACTCGGTCTCTACATCAGGTGATGCACATAGTCTATTTTAAAATGATAAGTGTCGTACATTAGGTTGCTAAAATAAATAAATGAAATTGAAGGGAGCTACATCTTTAACCTCCAAGGGTTGTATCTACCACAATAGATATTGCAACTCATGACTCATAAATCTGTTGCTAGGTGATGCAGCTTAGTTGAATCAATTTTTCCAACACCGCTCAAACCTAAGGCATGGTCATGCCAAGATAGCAATTGCGGAAGGGTTGTTCTCCCTTAGGGCTTGTTCCGTTGCAATGGTTTTGAAGGGGATTGGAGTGGATTTGGAAGGATTAATTCTCCTACAAGTCAAAATCCCCCTCAATTCCCTCCAAACCTCTCCAATACTCTCCAAGAGGGGTCTAACCGAACAAGACCTTACATAAATGAAGCTTGGATGTGCACTTAAAGAGATAGTCTGCATGTTAATCTTAAGCTTCTTGGCTACATGGTCGAGTCACCCTCAACACTCATATTTCTAGCCTATGCAAAGAGGACAGACATACAAAGATATATATGATGCTATACTAGTAGGTGGGGGCTTTGATTGCACCATTCCACGTAGGCTGATGTATAGTACCACTATTGCTACTTAGATCATAACAAGTTACCCGTCACAGCTACAAAATGTCGCTCATGGCCGTCATCCGCGGTCTGCCCGTCAGTACATGCATGCAGCTAGCAGCATATGCTAGCGGTCAGTCACATTGAAGATTAGTGATGGAGCATCATCAGTTCACCAACACATGTAGATCGCCATCAACCCCAAGATCGACAGCGAATCCGACCGGCCAATCACCGAATTCAGACGTACGTAACGTACCGAAACGATTGCCTCCGTACGCACTGTTGCACACAAGATCGGAAGTCCCGGCGAGTTTGTAGCCTGCAGATGATTCAGGAGATCTGGCTTTTGTGCTATGTATTATGCATAATGCCAATTTGGTCCGCGCTACTCAGCATTGTCTACGTAGAGTAATCACAGACAAACGCAAGCATGGTTAGACTTAGGAACATATGAATGTACTTGCATATAAGGGGTTGGCTGTGGACGGCATGCTGCATGTAGGCACGTAGCTATGGATAGATACATCACCTGTTTGGATCAGAATTCGAAGAGCAGCTGAGGCGAATGGCAGGGCAATTCTCCTTTGGCACGAATGGCTAACTACTTGCATGCACCGCACACTCACCAGGGACCAGGCTACCACACCATCATCCGTACATGCATGTCACCGTGCCAAGGGAGAAGCGCCCTGTGATTCACACGCGTCGTCGGTCTAATTTGCCATGCCTTGCTATAAGCCAAAGCTCTATGCTTTGAAGTTCTTGTGCTCGTTGATGGAAGCATTATGCGCCTCGGCGTCTCTTATATACCACCGGCTTTGGCTCCGGATGTGGATCTTCTGGTGGCATATGCGCCGAGGCCGACCGACTATTTCAGATGAGGGCTGCTTTTTTTGCCGGTGGTCTCTTGATCATTCCCCCTTCGGAATGTGCTCCAGGAATAATGGTGATCCTCATTGCTTAACCTTGCTTTCCTGATCTTCAGTACGGGTACCTTTTGCCGGTGCAAGCAAAACTTTAGAGCTGAGAAGCACAGAGGACTTCCGTATCACCGCAGCAGGAAAACGTCAACGTATTTGATGCCAGATATGAAGCGATTTTGTTCTTACATTGGCTACCTAGCTAGATAGCTAGCTTTTCAGCAGAGTTGTTGCTGTCGAACTGCATACCGTGGGATTCCAAGAGAATAAAGCGATTTCTGCTTTGTCTTACCCTTGGCAAGCCACAAACGCAAACCTTCTTTCTTAGGGCATGAGCAATGGAGGCATCTCCTTCGTGATGCCTCAGCTATTTATTTAACCAAAAAGTAGCGAGACCATCGTTTCTCAAATTTACTAGCCAACCATGGCTGCACCTTGTGGACCCCATCAGGCATCCCCTTTTCGCTGGCGCTCTCCTTCTTTTGTCTACTTCCCTTCTCACATGCATCAGCATTCCTTCCACTTTTCTCCTTTCTCTCATCTTTTACACTTGAAGAGGCCGGCTCTTCTGCAGGCTACACCACCACCTGCAGGGCTATAGCTTTTTGTCCGAGCCTAGCTCCGAGCCTACGTGGACCTGCGGAGCAGCACGTCGAGGCTACCCGTTGGACATGCCCTTATGTTCCGACTTCTGAGATGGTGCATTCCACTGGATCTTCTCTCTTCGATCCAGCTCATGCAGTTGGTAGCTTTTCTTCACTGAAACACCACGCATAAAGCTGGCAGAGCTCTCTGGGACCAGGACTCGGTAGCTTGCTACATGGACCGACAATGTTTTGTGTTGGGAATGAAAATGAGTTTTGCTAGCAGATGAGATCTATTAATCTTTCGAATATTTGAGACGTCCAGGTTTCATATCAAAGTCTGAGACTGAAGATTCACAATGTTATGTGATACAAGCAAACAAGAGATAGTAATAGGAGTCTAGCCAAGATCACCAAGATCAGACGCCAAGAGCAGCAGCGACACCAGCAGCAGGGTGAGGGCAGCAAGAAACCAGCATCGACAACCAACATCTCCTTGCATACTCCCTCAGAACATGCCAAGATTGACAAGCCACTCGCTTCTACCTCCGAAGAAGACCACTATCCTCTCGCCCTGGCTCGAAGGGCGCCGAACCGTCGGAAGGTGGAGTGCTCACCCATAGAGCCGAATGGACAATGCCGTCTGGCAGCTCGGGCATGAGGGAGCAGAGCACCACCTCCACTGGGATCCCACGACCTCACCACCACCTGGGCAACCACACAACCAAACGCAAGCTGAAGAGCGCCTACAGAAGATGAAGACCGCGCGGAGAAGACGAAGAACATTGAAAAACTCGCCGCCACACTGCCCTCAACAAGCAGAAAAGCACCATCCACACCTCCACGAACCCCAGACGATGCCTTTAGGAAGGGAACGACGTCGACACGTCGCTGCCGCCCACAAGGGGAACTAGGACTTCCGCCTCGCCCCATGCAGGAGTGTGGAAGAAGGATGCAGAAGGGGATCTAGACGAGGCCTCCAAGAAGGGGACCGACTCCAAGAAAATGGAGACAGCCTCGCTGTGGCCACCAAAGGCGAAGGGTTTCCCCCGGTCCCACACTCCACTCCCAACCGCCCGAACCCGACAGCACGGGCCGATGCGACAAAGCCGCCATGGTCGGATCGGGCCGGTGGGTGCATCCACGAGAGGAGGGCATCAATCTTCACCAGACAGAGCACGCCCGCCATAACCTTGTCACCCACATGACCGAAGTTACCGTACAGCACTCGCGACCGTCGCTCGCCGTCGCCACCCGTACAGCCCAGGGTCACCGCCCCGGCATCCACCCACCACGAGCATCTCCACCAACACAGGGAGCAGCCCCAGCACCACACCAGAACGACAAACTAGACTACCACCACATCCACCAGGGAAGGGGGCCTGCGGCGCTCAAATACCACTACTAGGAAAATGCTTACCAGTAGCGATGGTTTTTGAGCTACCAGGAGTGCGGGCACCAGCGCTACTGCTACGGTGCTACAGCTATTTTGTAGGAGTAGCGCGTTTTTAGGCCAGCGCTACTGGTAAGTTCAAGTACTAGTAGCGCGTTTTCAGGCCCGCACTACTGCTAAAATTTATGTTTTTTTTAGCATTTTGGCGCTGTACATGTTTAAACTGATATATCTTTTATATAATAGCAACTCATCATGAACTAGTCTGTTTAAATAGTATATTCATTACCACTTGTCATCACCATCAAACAATGTTTGTCAATGAGACATCATATAACAAGTTGGTCACTAGTCATAATCACAACTCCTCCTCCTCATCATCAACTCTAACACATTGTGGCACATAATAACACATTCTAGCTACGACCTACTCCTCTCATAGGACCTACTCTACCCTCTCTTAGGTAAAATATCATAAAACAACATAGGCATTAACGTTGCATTAAGGAAAATTGACTCTCCATAATAAAGAATGGAGATCATCTTGTCTCCAAGTCTTGGCCTACACACAATGTTGCTTCCAAGTAGCTCTCTACGATGGTTCAAACATTTTTTGAAATCATCTATTATCATGGCTTCCTCGCTTTTAGAAATCCGGTATGTACAGGAGTGATGTGGATACTGCGGCTGACCTGGCCATGGTGGCCGTAATCTCATAACATTAACGCGACCTCTCGTCAACATCAGATGAGGCACACAATCCATCGGGATTTTCTGTTAAAAAACATAGTAATAACTTTGTAGTTAGCAATATAGTTTAGTTTTAGAAGAATTTATGCAAAAGATGCACAAATGTCGTAATAGTAGAAAATCTTACCATGATATCTCCATTGATGTTACCAGGCAGGCGAGCATGCATGGACGCCCCGCCTCCGCCAATAACCGCACGGGCGAAGCCCGGGACAGCCGCCGACGATGCCGGAGGGAGGAGGAAGGGGGCGGGGGTGGCCTGGCTCCGGATCTAGGGATTTGCCCCCGTGTCTTTTGATTTTTTTTCAAAACTATCATGTTTTTTATAGCAAATTCGTAAACTATAGCACCTAATGCAAAAAAAATCAAAACTATGACCCCATCGGCCTCGTGTGGGCCGAAGAGGGTGTTTTTGGTTGGCAGTTGGCCGAAAAGGACTCTTCGGTCATGCATTGGCCGAAGAGATCTATTGCTGGGCCAAAAAGGCCTTTTTGGTCAGCAGTAGGCCGAAGAGTACTCTTTGGTCAGTAGTAGGCCGAAAAGTCCCTGAGCCCCACCTTTTCGCGTGAACGAGAGGCTGAAGCTGCATGGCTGCCCTCTTCGTCTTATGTTAGGCTAAAATGTTTTTTTCTTGAATTTTGACATATGAAGAGACATATATTGTTTTATGTATGCGAGAGACATATTACTATTAATCCACATTGTTATTCAAATTACATCAAAGAGACTGCAACTAATAATTAAGATACACGTACATTTGAATTAAACGGTAGGGCTAAACTTATAAGATACAACTGACATAGTACATGAAGGCATCATCGTCATCCCCCGTCGATGCATCACTCTTACCCTTCGACGATGCAGTACTCTTGCCCTCCATCGATGCAGTACTCTTGCCCGTCGACGATGCGGTACTCTTGCCCTTCGACGGTGTGGTACTCTTGGCCTTGGTGCTCGGCATGAAGATATCATCTTCGTCTTCGGTGGGAACATATGGAGGGAAAGAGTTGGCGGGAAAATATTAAGAGAAAGAGTTGCGCGAAGATATATCTTTTCAATGTCTAAGATGGTCAATGGTTGCACAACATCCGTAAGTCAAAAAAAATCGGTCTAACATAAATTGAAGAGTGTAGCCATGCAGCTTCGGCCTCCCATTCACGGGAAAAGGTGGGCCCTGGAGACTTTTCGGCCTACTGCTGACCAAAGAGTACTAAAAGAACGCCCGTGCGTTGCAAGGGGGCCACATTAACTTTAAAAGTTCAATATCAGTTATGTTAATATTACATTTAATATTCTCATACATATTAAATGACATTGACGACCTTTTTTACCATCAAATTCTCACACACACACCCTCTTCCTCCCTCTTCCTCACTCTCTCTCCCCTCTCCCTCATTCGGGAGGTGGGACGAAAATAAACCCAGAACGAAGACTACCAACTAAGACATTAGGAGTAGAGATCATTTAGTTGATAAGAATAAATAGAAAACGGTGTTAAAAAGGAGAAACAGATTAGAATACATTGAAAACCCAAAAGGACGATGTCAAATGGGATTCACCCTGCCCCCCGGGCCTTACCATCGAACAGGCTCAGCGGTCCAGTCCCCACGCGGTCATCTTCTTGTCAGGACCCCGACTCGATGTCACATCGATCTAGCCGGTAACACCTCATATCACTTTGCGGCCTCACGCACGGTATCCCCACGGGTGTCGCCTTACCTTTGCCCGGGACCGTTTGCGCCTTTTGGCTCACGTATATGATAGTGTCGCTAGCATCCATATGATAAGGAGCCCGCGCTGACATGACTAGTCGTAAACCCAAAGTGGCACAAACTTACAGGGACAGGCATCCATGACCCAGCTTCGAACGTGTCGGTCATCAGCAAGTGGGTTCGGGCTGTAGCACTGGGCTAGCAGGACTCCGGTAAACCGGGCTGTAGCGGGCTAACAGGACTCCGGTACTCAAAGCGTGACATTTCCCCGAAGGGACAGACACAGGAACGAAGAAGGACACATGCCGGCCAGCCTAAGTGTTCCGGAGCAGTAGCAAGCTACCATGGCTCAGTGGAAACACTAGGAGACATTTCCCGGTAAGAGAGGCTACTAAAGATAAACAACTAGATGGTCAGATCCCACACATACCAAGCATTTCAATAACATACACACAATATGCTCGATATGTGCAATACAACATGGCATCACAAAATGACTCTACTACTCAAGTAGTTTATTCAATAGGCTCCGAGGAGCGAGATATTACAAGCATGGGTCTCGTGACCCAACACTCAGAGCATACAAGTCAAAGCACAAGCGGAAGCTATCATGTCTGAGTACAGACAACTATAAATGAAAAGGCTGAGAAGCCTGACTATCTACCAGATCCTGCCGAGGGCACAAGATCGTAGCTGAGGTATCAAGCTAAACGTCGAAGTCCACGTGAAACTACTAGCGAGACCGAAGTCTCTCTGCAAAAACATAAAATAGGCAAACGTGAGTACAAATGTACCCAGCAAGACTTACATCAGAACTATCTACATATGCATCATTATCAACAAAGGGGATGGTAGGGTTTGACTGCAGCAAGCCAGCTTTGACTCGGTGGCTATCCTAAACTACGACTGCAAGCGACTCTTTTGAGGTGGCGCACACGAGTCCACATATTCACCATATCAATACACCACTATGGATCCGCTCCCGTCTCCCTACGAGAACGCCATCCATAGCACTCACGCTTATCTTGCGCATTTTAAAGTATCCACTTTCACTTGTCTATGAACTGATATAAGTAATCCAGAAGTCCTTTTCCGCGGACACGGCTATTCGAATAGATGATGTTAACCCTGCAGGGGTGTACTTCTTCATACATGTTTCCACCACTTAGCGTCTGCACACGACATGTGCTCGGCAGACTTCAAGCGAAAGCCGACGTGGGTGTAGACCACGACCTACCTAAACACTCAAGTCTCTAGTCCAGGTTTATCGCCTATTCGGGTTCCATCCATGAGGAGATCCGGCCGGAGTTTCGCTCACAGCCCCAAACGATGTGAACAGGGTTCCGTGACACCAAACGGGCGCCCGGTTTACCCGGCCACGTGCCTACCGCATCACAGCCCACCCCTACGGTCAGCGCTGTCCACGGCCTCCAGCATACTACAAACACCAGAAACTACTTGCAACTCCTGGACAGAGGACGAGGGTGAATGAGAAGTCGAGCGGGGTCATATTTCAGGGCCCAATGTATGGTAGTAACTGAATCATGGATCACAAACACAGAACTCAGTTCCTGAGGACGGCTACAATGAGACAACCCACCATGTACTCCTACATGGCCTCTCACCGCTACCTTTACCAAATCGTGTTCACACACTTAGCTCACACACAGTAGGACATGTTCACACGCCTCTGATTCATCCCCGATGAATCAGACCTGACTCAACTCTAAGCAGTAGCAGGCATGACAAACAAGCATGAATGAGTAGGCACAACAGGGCTCAAACAACTCCTACTCATGCTAGTGGGTTTCATCTATTTACTGTGGCAATGACAGGTCATGCAAAGGATAAAGGGGTTCAGCTACCGCAGCAAGTAACAGATAAATCGGTGTTGTCCTAATGCATTAAAAGAGAGCAGGGGCGAGAGAGTAGGATTGTATCGGAATGAACAAGGGGGTTTTGCTTGCCTGGCACTTCTGAAGATAACATTGAGTCTTCATCAGTGTCAACGATCACATCATCGGTATCACGTCTATCGAGAGGGGACAAATACCGGCAACAAAGAAGAAATACAATCAATGCAATGCACAATATGATGCATGCTATGACATGGCAATATGAATGTGTTTTGGGCTAATGCGACTAGCAACAGATTAAATGAAGTTGGTTTGAATACAAGATTCAAATTCAAACTCCATATGTGATTATTTAAATGTCATTCACTTCATTTGCTCTAAACAGTAGTGATAAGTTGTTCTAACATGCATGAAAATGGTACAGATGGATTCCTTGAATTTTTCTGATAATTTTTCATATATAAATTATTTAATTTGGAGTTACGGTTAATTTTCTATGAATTATTGAAGTTTAGGGCATTTTCTGATATTTATAAATCATTTAGGATTTATTTAAATTCCAGAACAAATACTGCGTCAGCATGACGTAATAGTGACGTCAGCAGGGTCAACCGAGCGCCCCAGGTCAAACCTGACGTGTGGGGTCCACACGTCAGTGTCTCAGTCAACTAACCAGGTTAGTTAGCCCTAACTAACTTAGTTAGCCGGGCGGGGCCCGCATGTCAGTGGCCTACCTAATTAACTAAGTTAGTTAACACTAACTAACTTAGCACTAACTAAGCAGGCGCCTGGGCCCACACGTCAGGGGGTCAAACCCCGGGTCAAACCCGCCGGAGTTGACCCGCGGCTTGTCGCCGGCGACGCCAGCAACGGCGGAGGGCGTCGGAAACGCTCCTTCGGCGACCAAATCGGCGACTGAGGGGCTCTACGCGTAGCGGGGAGTCGCCCGCATCCATCTGTGCAACCGGCAGGGGCTGGGGTGGCTCGAGCTCACCGGAACGGGGCCCGCGGCGGCGACCGGAGTTCGGGCCAGCACGGGCACGGGGCTACGCTTGGCGAGCGAGCGAGCTGAGAGGCTGGGCGGGCTCCTGGGAGATCCACGAGCTCGAGGTCGTGCTCGGACGCGAGTTCGGTGACCTGCAACGACGGCGGCGACATCGCCGGCGGAGCCGAGCTCGCGGCTCCGGTGGAATCGAGGCTACAGGGCGCAATCGAAGGGGAAAAGAGGGAGGGGAGGCGTGGGAGCTCACAGCGGTGCCGTAGGGGTGGTTAGCCGGCTCGGGGACGCGACGATGGTGGTGAATTGACGATGAAGATCCTCGGCGGCCGGCGATGGAAACGGCGATGCCGGCGACATTGTGGCGCGTCCGTAGTTCCATGGCTTGGTGGGGAGGTCGAAGATGTCGTGACGGAGCTCTCAAGCACGCTGGATGGGCGAGGGAGGGCTGGTGGCCATGGTTACGGCGACGAAGACGGCGAGCTCCGCTCGGTGGTGTGCGCGGGAGGGAAGCAGAGGAGGGAACGGGGTCCAGGGGAAGAGAGGGAGGGCTGGACGGCTCCGGGCGGCTGCGTGGCGTCTCCACGCATGGATAGGCTCAAAGGGGGAGGCCTCCAGCGCGAAGCAGGAGGTGGCCGGCGTCGACGCGCGCCACGCCTCGCCTCTGCTCGTCCTCCTGGCAGAGGAGGAAGAGGACAAAGGAGGAGGAGGTGGGCTGGGCCGGCTGGGGGAACTGGGCCGGCTCTGGTGGCTGCGCGGGTAAGGCCAGGTAAGTGGCCCAGGTGGCCTCTCCCTTTTTATTTTGCTCTGTTTTATTTTTTAATCATTGTTTTCTATTTGTTTCAATCTGTTTTGATTTAGTTCAAACACTAAATCATTTTTGTTTCTTCCAATAATTTTTGCAGGGACTGAAAGTAATATTCTAGAGCCCCTCACAAAATATCAGAATTATTGAAGCATTAAAAATATATATAACATATATTTGCTCCAACTCAAATACAATATATATTAGTTCAAAGATCCAAAATGACATGGAAAAATGTGCATCATCTCTGGTTACTGTTTCCAGCATTTTTCCAAAGATGATGAACATTTTTGAAAGCCACTTGGATTGACTGAAAATATTTTAGGTGAACCTGGTGAATTCTTAAGATGCTAGGGTTTGGACAATCCCCATTTCAACTTTCTGTAAAAGTAAACATGATGCATCACCAAAGGCTAGTACTAGTGCAATGCCAGAAGCTAGGGATGTGACAACTCACCCCCACTAAACAAGAATCTCGTCCCGAGATTCAAGCGTAGGGTAAGGTGAAAGGTAAACGCAACTAGTATAATCTTCACGATCCAGGTTGCACTTCATAGAAACGTTGATTCGATCACCATCTTTGTCTTGTCGTCTTGCTCTGAGAAATCCTGCCAACATGACCTGGAGGGAAAGAGACTCTAGAAGGGTCGATCTTCTCGAAGATCGAACAACTCACGGAATGAGACATAGCAACATCTCTTGAGCTGGGAGACGAAGCACAGATTTGAAGAAATGGAGTGGAGCAGATGACGAAGGTTCACTAGGTAGACAACGATTCCACGCTTAAGAAGGTGGTAAACGATTGCCAACGTAGCGAAGAGTTGAGTTGCCATGATACCACGACGAAACATCCTGGAGGAAGGTGATCGTAGAGTATTACCTTAAGTGGCAAAAAGAATTACTTTTGATTCAGAGATCATTGAAACTCTTCATACCAGCATAAGGCAATTCACAACGATCGTTTGGAGGGGGTCTGTAGAATGGCATACTCGGACTTGGATGATGTGGATTACCTTGTTGAAGACAACGTAATGGATGAATTTGCTTATCACCGGAGGTGGAAGAGACCCATGGTAGGATGGCACATTGGCGGTGCAAGCTGGGAACAAAATGCAAATGCTGGGAATGATTCTGGTAACTGGGGAAGAACCCAACAATAAGGAGTGAATTCACTGTTGGAGTGGTTATAGCATAACCGAAGGGACTAGGAGCAATCCCGGTTAGTGCCGGCGATAACACCTAATGCTTGTGCGTGCTCTCAAGAACTTGAGCAATTCCATAATCATCAAGGTTTTACCAACATCCGTGTCAAGGGTCCGATAACACAACTTACTACCATGATGAATGGTGATGGAGGATGCAGATGCAAAGGAAGATAACACCTTCTCAGATTTCACCCTTGGCGGGGCCAAGGAAATAAAATCTGGATGATCGACCGAGAGACATTTAGCACTCCGCTTCTATTGTTCTCCTTGATGTGCTAGTGTAACCCATTCATAGATATGGTTTGATATCTAGAACATCAAGTAAAAGGTCGGACTTCGGGAACACAAGAATCCATAAGGAACAACTAGGGAGGTAAACCCTACGAAATCCTTATAGGGAGGTGGCCAACTTCTTTAATCAAGATACTACAATAATAGGTCTCTCGGCTGGGTGGTGCTGGCCTCGACATCCACTTTACCGGTTATCGAGGGACCAATATTATAGTTCTTGGGAAATGTTCCAAACCATCATATCTGCCTGAGATTCAGATCTGGTTGGTGTCAGGATATCCCAGACTCATCAAGTCTAGAAAGAAAAATGAAAGTTTGCAACGCAAATCGACGAGATAATGTTGCGGGATTCTCGGGGAGTGAGCTACGATAGTAAGCTCCAAAACATGAGCTGGTTCTGCTACAACATGTGAACACGCTGTCCCAGACAAACATGACCACGTGGTAGTCTTATAATAAAACACTACCGAGTTCAGGAGGGGAAACCATCATTAAGGACATCGAAGTCTCCACGCGTGGAAATCCAAAGAGTTCACCTTGGACAGACTCCTTTATCTTTGAACAACTCAATCAGTGGCTTGGTGTGCTAGGATATACATATAGAATGGAGGTTGCAAATCTCCAGACCACAGAATACTTCGCACGTATGCATGACTGACTTGGGATGATTCCAAAGGAAACAACATTGACTTTCTCGAATCCACGGCGGCAACTTGCATCAAATGCACATGGACTGGAGGAAGTCACTTCTTACATCCGAACATTTGCTCCATGAACTAGCATGAAGAAATGCTTTCAAAAGTTTCCAACACTAACTTAATGTTCAACAAAATCATGGAGGGAATAAGGATGTTGTCAATGGGCTCAACAACAATTCATCCGGGTTTCCTTTTAAAAGGAATTCCATAGTTAAGTGAACAAGTGATAGCATTGGTCAGACCAAAGATATAGGGGTGTATGCTCGAGGGATCAACCACGAGTAAGACAACATTACGAGCATCGTTGGTACTGATTTGATTTGACGATAGCCCACACTCAAATCAAAGGATTGATAAGACAATAGGTCCAGCAACTGATCACAGGGACCAATCGATGAAGATATCATCTTTCTTCAACACACACTACACAAGAATATCCCTTTGGAACGAACTAAGTCAGACAAGCTTTTATCTTCCAACCCTCCAAGTTATTGTTTAGCTTAACCAACTAGCTCAGGGATATCTAACACCGATTCTTGGAGAGAAGGTGGTTCACAAGAAACCAACTTGATCACGAGCTCAACATAGCGGTCAGGTGACAACCTGGTAATACTTCTGAGAAGATATTCAGAAAATCACGAGCCACCGGTATGTTACTAAGCTCGAGAACAATCTTGCTTTTCAGGGCAAGACGATATGATCAATAGAGCAAGAATTTGAAATAATCCTAACCCATCGATCGAGGAGGGCACTGAGAACAAGGACTAGGTAGCATGATCAACCTTAGAATGATGATTCGAAAACCAACATACTAAGAATGAAATTATTATCCTTTAACTACCAAGCAACAGAGTTGCTAGCAGTATTGATTTCACACATCACAATTCATTTGTCGGTATTCCGGTTGCATCAACACGAGGGCCGAGGAATGAACAGTGATGGCAAGAAGTATCACTGTACCAAGAGTTCATGGGATGGTGTGCAATTCCTATAATAATCTCGATATAAAATATGTAATACTCCAAGGTAGAGCAGAACCAAAAGCTGGATTGGCATTTGATCTGCGGAATACAACTACTTTGACCCAATCCTAGATATGGATGAGGTACTGGAGTTTGTTTCTCCTAGTCATTCTGCAATAGAATGGCTTGACGGATCACAAGAGTAATAGGCATCGATAAACGAATGCATGCATACTCTTGATATCAATTGATAGACGAGGGTCAGAATGCAACTAAAGAGAACAACTCAAAGGAACATATAACTTTCTGAGTTGTGGATGCATAGATTAGTATGTCAAACCAAGTTCAACATATTTCTTCCGGATAACCCATGCAGAAAGGTAGAACTGGCAGAGTCACGATTTATGAATGGAGAACTCCTCAAGAGTACTCTAATTGTGATTTTTTTGATCCAATAAACATCTGCCATAAGCGGTTCATAGTATTTGGAAGAAGGAAATACCACGGATCTCGAGGACTATCGTAAAGGTTATTAATAGCCTAAGGAACTAGCAAACACTATCAACATGAAGTAAGTGGAGTGAACCTCGGGTTCAAAGCCCAAGGAGTAGAATACCTACTACTAAGTGGCATCACGGGATGCTTTCGAGAATAAAAGCCAGAATCATCACACTGGGACACAAAACATGGCTAGACTACTAGATGATCCCCTGAGACACCTAGGGTCATAGTAATAACTCTAACATAAAGGTTGAGGCGGTAGAGTACCTCAACTCAACAATTTGTGTGATTAATCTGACCAAAGGCACATCGGAAACAGGAGGAAGGGATTTGCAAATGCATCAGACTGTTTGGAAACCTGGGATGACTCGGACATCATAACGGCTGTAAATGCTCAGAAAAGATTTGAGACATTCACAAAAATGGTGGCATAACCACTCAGAAGCACAATATCAAGGTTTCGAGATCAACAGTTAACATACGGAAGTAGTAGGAGCTGAACTGAGGCTTGAATCAACAATCTTATAAGTCTACGGATTAGTAACACGTGATCCTGATAGAAAGAAGAGATATCCTAGTTCTTAATCCCCGTAGAAGATAAGATGATGACTCAGATCAGAAGGGCATAAGGTATAAGGAGTAAAAAGAGCCTTACGTTCCATCCCACAATCAATTCCCTTATATAACTAAAGAATTTCTAAACTCAACTTCGACCAGTTTGGCTTGGTAATCCTACAGGCAGTCAAGCTCTGATACCAACGCTGTCAGGACCCCGACTCGATGTCACATCGATCTAGCCGGTAACACCTCATATCACTTTGCGGCCTCACGCACGGTATCCCCACGGGTGTCGCCTTACCTTTGCCCGGGACCGTTTGCGCCTTTTGGCTCACGTATATGATAGTGTCGCTAGCATCCATATGATAAGGAGCCCGGGCTGACATGACTAGTCGTAAACCCAAAGTGGCACAGACTTACAGGGACAGGCATCCATGACCCAGCTTCGAACGTGTCGGTCATCAGCAAGTGGGTCCGGGCTGTAGCACTGGGCTAGCAGGACTCCGGTAAACCGGGCTGTAGCGGGCTAACAGGACTCCGGTACTCAAAGCGTGACATTTCCCCGAAGGGACAGACACAGGAACGAAGAAGGACACATGCCGGCCAGCCTAAGTGTTCCGGAGCAGTAGCAAGCTACCATGGCTCAGTGGAAACACTAGGAGACATTTCCCGGTAAGAGAGGCTACTAAAGATAAACAACTAGATGGTCAGATCCCACACATACCAAGCATTTCAATAACATACACACAATATGCTCGATATGTGCAATACAACATGGCATCACAAAATGACTCTACTACTCAAGTAGTTTATTCAATAGGCTCCGAGGAGCGAGATATTACAAGCATGGGTCTCGTGACCCAACACTCAGAGCATACAAGTCAAAGCACAAGCGGAAGCTATCATGTCTGAGTACAGACAACTATAAATGAAAAGGCTGAGAAGCCTGACTATCTACCAGATCCTGCCGAGGGCACAAGATCGTAGCTGAGGTATCAAGCTAAACATCGAAGTCCACGTGAAACTACTAGCGAGACCGAAGTCTCTCTGCAAAAACATAAAATAGGCAAACGTGAGTACAAATGTACCCAGCAAGACTTACATCAGAACTATCTACATATGCATCATTATCAACAAAGGGGATGGTAGGGTTTGACTGCAGCAAGCCAGCTTTGACTCGGTGGCTATCCTAAACTACGACTGCAAGCGACTCTTTTGAGGTGGCGCACACGAGTCCACATATTCACCATATCAATACACCACTATGGATCCGCTCCCGTCTCCCTACGAGAACGCCATCCATAGCACTCACGCTTATCTTGCGCATTTTAAAGTATCCACTTTCACTTGTCTATGAACTGATATAAGTAATCCAGAAGTCCTTTTCCGCGGACACGTCTATTCGAATAGATGATGTTAACCCTGCAGGGGTGTACTTCTTCATACATGTTTCCACCACTTAGCGTCTGCACACGACATGTGCTCGGTAGACTTCAAGCGAAAGCCGACGTGGGTGTAGACCACGACCTACCTAAACACTCAAGTCTCTAGTCCAGGTTTATCGCCTATTCGGGTTCCATCCATGAGGAGATCCGGCCGGAGTTTCGCTCACAGCCCCAAACGATGTGAACAGGGTTCCGTGACACCAAACGGGCGCCCGGTTTACCCGGCCACGTGCCTACCGCATCACAGCCCACCCCTACGGCCAGCGCTGTCCACGGCCTCCAGCATACTACAGACACCAGAAGCTACTTGCAACTCCTGGACAGAGGACGAGGGTGAATGAGAAGTCGAGCGGGGTCATATTTCAGGGCCCAATGTATGGTAGTAACTGAATCATGGATCACAAACACAGAACTCAGTTCCTGAGGACGGCTACAATGAGACAACCCACCATGTACTCCTACATGGCCTCTCACCGCTACCTTTACCAAATCGTGTTCACACACTTAGCTCACACACAGTAGGACATGTTCACACGCCTCTGATTCATCCCCGATGAATCAGACCTGACTCAACTCTAAGCAGTAGCAGGCATGACAAACAAGCATGAATGAGTAGGCACAACAGGGCTCAAACAACTCCTACTCATGCTAGTGGGTTTCATCTATTTACTGTGGCAATGACAGGTCATGCAAAGGATAAAGGGGTTCAGCTACCGCAGCAAGTAACAGATAAATCGGTGTTGTCCTAATGCATTAAAAGAGAGCAGGGGCGAGAGAGTAGGATTGTATCGGAATGAACAAGGGGGTTTTGCTTGCCTGGCACTTCTGAAGATAACATTGAGTCTTCATCAGTGTCAACGATCACATCATCGGTATCACGTCTATCGAGAGGGGACAAATACCGGCAACAAAGAAGAAATACAATCAATGCAATGCACAATATGATGCATGCTATGACATGGCAATATGAATGTGTTTTGGGCTAATGCGACTAGCAACAGATTAAATGAAGTTGGTTTGAATACAAGATTCAAATTCAAACTCCATATGTGATTATTTAAATGTCATTCACTTCATTTGCTCTAAACAGTAGTGATAAGTTGTTCTAACATGCATGAAAATGGTACAGATGGATTCCTTGAATTTTTCTGATAATTTTTCATATATAAATTATTTAATTTGGAGTTACGGTTAATTTTCTATGAATTATTGAAGTTTAGGGCATTTTCTGATATTTATAAATCATTTAGGATTTATTTAAATTCCAGAACAAATACTGCGTCAGCATGACGTAATAGTGACGTCAGCAGGGTCAACCGAGCGCCCCAGGTCAAACCTGACGTGTGGGGTCCACACGTCAGTGTCTCAGTCAACTAACCAGGTTAGTTAGCCCTAACTAACTTAGTTAGCCGGGCGGGGCCCGCATGTCAGTGGCCTACCTAATTAACTAAGTTAGTTAACACTAACTAACTTAGCACTAACTAAGCAGGCGCCTGGGCCCACACGTCAGGGGGTCAAACCCCGGGTCAAACCCGCCGGAGTTGACCCGCGGCTTGTCGCCGGCGACGCCAGCAACGGCGGAGGGCGTCGGAAACGCTCCTTCGGCGACCAAATCGGCGACCGAGGGGCTCTACGCGTAGCGGGGAGTCGCCCGCATCCATCTGTGCAACCGGCAGGGGCTGGGGTGGCTCGAGCTCACCGGAACGGGGCCCGCGGCGGCGACCGGAGTTCGGGCCAGCACGGGCACGGGGCTACGCTTGGCGAGCGAGCGAGCTGAGAGGCTGGGCGGGCTCCTGGGAGATCCACGAGCTCGAGGTCGTGCTCGGACGCGAGTTCGGTGACCTGCAACGACGGCGGCGACATCGCCGGCGGAGCCGAGCTCGCGGCTCCGGTGGAATCGAGGCTACAGGGCGCAATCGAAGGGGAAAAGAGGGAGGGGAGGCGTGGGAGCTCACAGCGGTGCCGTAGGGGTGGTTAGCCGGCTCGGGGACGCGACGATGGTGGTGAATTGACGATGAAGATCCTCGGCGGCCGGCGATGGAAACGGCGATGCCGGCGACGTTGTGGCGCGTCCGTAGTTCCATGGCTTGGTGGGGAGGTCGAAGATGTCGTGACGGAGCTCTCAAGCACGCTGGATGGGCGAGGGAGGGCTGGTGGCCATGGTTACGGCGACGAAGACGGCGAGCTCCGCTCGGTGGTGTGCGCGGGAGGGAAGCAGAGGAGGGAACGGGGTCCAGGGGAAGAGAGGGAGGGCTGGACGGCTCCGGGCGGCTGCGTGGCGTCTCCACGCATGGATAGGCTCGAAGGGGGAGGCCTCCAGCGCGAAGCAGGAGGTGGCCGGCGTCGACGCGCGCCACGCCTCACCTCTGCTCGTCCTCCTGGCAGAGGAGGAAGAGGACAAAGGAGGAGGAGGTGGGCTGGGCCGGCTGGGGGAACTGGGCCGGCTCTGGTGGCTGCGCGGGTAAGGCCAGGTAAGTGGCCCAGGTGGCCTCTCCCTTTTTATTTTGCTCTGTTTTATTTTTTAATCATTGTTTTCTATTTGTTTCAATCTGTTTTGATTTAGTTCAAACACTAAATCATTTTTGTTTCTTCCAATAATTATTGCAGGGACTGAAAGTAATATTCTAGAGCCTCTCACAAAATATCAGAATTATTGAAGCATTAAAAATATATATAACATATATTTGCTCCAACTCAAATACAATATATATTAGTTCAAAGATCCAAAATGACATGGAAAAATGTGCATCATCTCTGGTTACTGTTTCCAGCATTTTTCCAAAGATGATGAACATTTTTGAAAGCCACTTGGATTGACTGAAAATATTTTAGGTGAACCTGGTGAATTCTTAAGATGCTAGGGTTTGGACAATCCCCATTTCAACTTTCTGTAAAAGTAAACATGATGCATCACCAAAGGCTAGTACTAGTGCAATGCCAGAAGCTAGGGATGTGACACTTCTCCTGTTCCACGAGCCGCGTCGCTACAAAGCCGGGCTCCTGCCCGACCACCTCGCTGGCATCGAAGGGGAATGGATAAGGGTGACGCCCTTCCTTCCCTGCCCCTAGGCCTCACTCCTCCTCGACGCCCCCTCACAAATCCACTTCTCCTCCTCGCTCGCTCTATCCCATCGATCTGGACAAAGTCAGACGCCACGGCCACCATGACCGACCCCGTCCACATGGCCACTGCCCTCCCTGCGGGTTAGGAGCTTGTCGAGGAGCTGCAAACGCCTTCGCTACTTCGTCTGCGCCAACAAGATCAAGTCCAGCACCCCCGCATCAACGTCGTTGCCGTCTTCCTCAACCTTGGGCCACCGTGACATTGCCGTTTGATCCGCGCCGCACCGAGCTGAAGGAAATATGCCCTAGAGGCAATAATAAAGTTATTATTTATTTCCTTATAATCATGATAAATGTTTATTATTCATGCTAGAATTGTATTTTCCGGAAACATAATACATGTGTGAATACATAGACAAACAGAGTGTCACTAGTATGCCTCTACTTGACTAGCTCGTTAATCAAAGATGGTTATGTTTCCTAACCATGAACAATGAGTTGTTATTTGATTAACGAGGTCACATCATTAGTAGAATGATCTGATTGACATGACCCATTCCATTAGCTTAGCACCTGATCGTTTAGTATGTTGCTATTGCTTTCTTCATGACTTATACATGTTCCTATGACTATGAGATTATGCAACTCCCGTTTACCGGAGGAACACTTTGGGTACTACCAAACGTCACAACGTAAATGGGTGATTATAAAGGAGTACTACAGGTGTCTCCAATGGTCGATGTTGGGTTGGCGTATTTCGAGATTAGGATTTGTCACTCCGATTGTCGGAGAGGTATCTCTGGGCCCTCTCGGTAATACACATCACATAAGCCTTGCAAGCATTACAACTAATATGTTAGTTGTGAGATGATGTATTACGGAACGAGTAAAGAGACTTGCCGGTAACGAGATTGAACTAGGTATTGGATACCGACGATCGAATCTCGGGCAAGTAACATACCGATGACAAAGGGAACAACGTATGTTGTTATGCGGTCTGACCGATAAAGATCTTCGTAGAATATGTAGGAGCCAATATGGGCATCCAGGTCCCGCTATTGGTTATTGACCAGAGACATGTCTCGGTCATGTCTACATTGTTCTCGAACCCGTAGGGTCCGCACGCTTAAGGTTACGATGACAGTTATATTATGAGTTTATGCATTTTGATGTACCGAAGGTTGTTCGGAGTCCCGGATGTGATCACGGACATGACGAGGAGTCTCGAAATGGTCGAGACGTAAAGATTGATATATTGGAAGCCTATGTTTGGACATCGGAAGTGTTCCGGGTGAAATCGGGATTTTACCGGGTTACCGGGAGGTTACCGGAACCCCCCGGGAGCCATATGGGCCTTCATGGGCCTTAGTGGAAAGGAGAAAGGGGCAGCCCAAGGTGGCTGCGCCTCTTCCCCCTCCCCTAGTCCTATTAGGACTAGGAGAAGGTGGCCGGCCCCCCTCTCTCCCTTCCCCTCCGAGGAATCCTAGTTGGACTAGGATTGGGGGGAGGAATCCTACTCCCAGAGGGAGTAGGACTCTCCTGCGCCTCCCTCTATGGCCGGCCAGCCTCCCCCTCTCTACTCCTTTATATACGGAGGCAGGGGCACCTCTAAACACACAAGTTGACACAAGTTGATCCACGTGATCGATTCCTTAGCCGTGTGCGGTGCCCCCTGCCACCATATTCCTCGATAATACTATAGCGGAGTTTAGGCGAAGCCCTGCTGCTGTAGTTCATCAAGATCGTCACCACGCCGTCGTGCTGACGAAACTCTTCCCCGACACTTTGCTGGATCGGAGTCCGGGGATCGTCATCGAGCTGAACGTGTGCTCGAACTCGGAGGTGCCGTAGTTTCGGTGCTTGATCGGTTGGATCGTGAAGACGTACGACTACTTCCTCTACGTCGTGTCATCGCTTCCGCAGTCGGTCTGCGTTGGGTACGTAGACAACACTCTCCTCTTGTTGCTATGCATCACATGATCCTGTGTGCGCGTAGGAATTTTTTTGAAATTACTACGAAACCCAATTGTGGTATCAGAGCCTGGTTATTGATGTTGATGTTATATGCACGAGTAGAACACAAGTGAGTTGTGGACGATACAAGTCATACTGCCTACCAGCATGTCATATTTTGGTTCGGCGGTATTGTTGGACGAGACGACCCGGACCAACCTTACGCGTACGCTTACGCGAGACCGGTTCCCTCGACGTGCTTTGCATAGAGATGGCTTGCGGGCGACTGCCTCTCCAATTTTAGTTGAACCAAGTATGGCTACGCCCGGTCCTTGCGAAGGTTAAAACGGAGTCTATTTGACAAACTATCGTTGTGGTTTTGATGCGTAGGTGAGATTGGTTCTTACTTAAGCCCGTAGCAGCCACGTAAAACATGCAACAACAAAGTAGAGGACGTCTAACTTGTTTTTGCAGGGCATGTTGTGATGTGATATGGTCAAGGCATGATGCTGAATTTTATTGTATGAGATGATCATGTTTTGTAACCAAGTTATCGGCAACTGGCAGGAGCCATATGGTTGTCGCTTTATTGTATGCAATGCAATCGCGATGTAATGCTTTACTTTATTACTAAACGGTAGTGATAGTCGTGGAAGCATAAGATTGGCGAGACGACAACGATGCTACGATGGAGATCAAGGTGTCGCGCCGGTGACGATGGTGATCATGACAGTGCTTCGGAGATGGAGATCACAAGCACAAGATGATGATGGCCATATCATATCACTTATATTGATTGCATGTGATGTTTATCTTTTTATGCATCTTATCTTGCTTTGATTGACGGTAGCATTATAAGATGATCTCTCACTAAATTATCAAGAAGTGTTCTCCCTGAGTATGCACCGTTGCAAAAGTTCTTCGTGCTGAGACACCACGTGATGATCGGGTGTGATAGGCTCTACGTTCAAATACAACGGGTGCAAAACAGTTGCGCACGCAGAATACTCAGGTTAAACTTGACGAGCCTAGCATATGCAGATATGGCCTCGGAACACGGAGACCGAAAGGTCGAGCGTGAATCATATAGTAGATATGATCAACATAATGATGTTCACCGATGAAACTACTCCATCTCACGTGATGATCGGACATGGTTTAGTTGATTTGGATCACGTGATCACTTAGAGGATTAGAGGGATGTCTATCTAAGTGGGAGTTCTTTAATAATATGATTAATTGAACTTAAAATTTATCATGAACTTAGTCCCTGATAGTATCTTGCTTGTTTATGTTGATTGTAGATAGATGGCTCGTGCTGTTGTTCCGTTAAATTTTAATGTGTTCCTTGAGAAAGCAAAGTTGAAAGATGATGGTAGCAATTACACGGACTGGGTCCGTAACTTGAGGATTATCCTCATTGCTGCACAGAAGAATTACGTCCTGGAAGCACCGCTGGGTGCCAGGCCTGCTGCTGGAGCAACGCCAGATGTTATGAACGTCTGGCAGAGCAAAGCTGATGACTACTCGATAGTTCAGTGTGCCATGCTTTACGGCTTAGAATCGGGACTTCAACAACGTTTTGAACGTCATGGAGCATATGAGATGTTCCAGGAGTTGAAGTTAATATTTCAAGCAAATGCCCGGATTGAGAGATATGAAGTCTCCAATAAGTTCTATAGCTGCAAGATGGAAGAGAACAGTTCTGTCAGTGAGCATATACTCAAAATGTCTGGGTATAATAATCACTTGATTCAATTGGGAGTTAATCTTCCGGATGATTGCGTCATTGACAGAATTCTCCAATCACTGCCACCAAGCTACAAGAGCTTCGTGATGAACTATAATATGCAAGGGATGAACAAGACTATTCCCGAGCTCTTCGCAATGCTGAAAGCTGCGGAGGTAGAAATCAAGAAGGAGCATCAAGTGTTGATGGTTAACAAGACCACTAGTTTCAAGAAAAAGGGCAAAGGGAAGAAAAAGGGGAACTTCAAAAAGAACGGCAAGCAAGTTGCTGCTCAAGAGAAGAAACCCAAGTCTAGACCTAAGCCTGAAACTGAGTGCTTCTACTGCAAGCAGACTGGTCACTGGAAGCGGAACTGCCCCAAGTATTTGGCGGATAAGAAGGATGGCAAGGTGAACAAAGGTATATGTGATATACATGTTATTGATGTGTACCTTACCAATGCTCGCAGTAGCACCTGGGTATTTGATACTGGTTCTGTTGCTAATATTTGCAACTCGAAACAGGGACTACAGAATAAGCGGGCACTGGCAAAGGACGAGGTGACGATGCGCGTGGGAAACGGTTCCAAAGTCGATGTGATCGCGGTCGGCACGCTACCTCTACATCTACCTTCGGGATTAATATTAGACCTAAATAATTGTTATTTGGTGCCAGCGTTGAGCATGAACATTATATCTGGATCTTGTTTAATGCGAGACGGTTATTCATTTAAATCAGAGAATAATGGTTGTTCTATTTATATGAGTAATATCTTTTATGGTCATGCACCCTTGAAGAGTGGTCTATTCTTACTAAATCTCGATAGTAGTAATACACATATTCATAATGTTGAAACCAAAAGATACAGAGTTGATAATGAAAGTGCAACTTATTTGTGGCACTGTCGTTTAGGTCATATCGGTGTAAAATGCATGAAGAAACTCCATACTAATGGACTTTTGGAACCACTTGATTATGAATCACTTGGTACTTGCGAACCGTGCCTCATGGGCAAGATGACTAAAACACCGTTCTCCGGTACTATGGAGAGAGCAACAGATTTGTTGGAAATCATACATACCGATGTATGTGGTCCGATGAATATTGAGGCTCGTGGCGGATGTCGTTATTTTCTCACCTTCACAGATGATTTGAGCAGATATGGATATATCTACTTAATGAAGCATAAGTCTGAAACATTTGAAAAGTTCAAAGAATTTCAGAGTGAAGTTGAAAATCATCGTAACAAGAAAGTAAAGTTTCTACGATCTGATCGTGGAGGAGAATATTTGAGTTACGAGTTTGGTGTACATTTGAAAAACTGTGGAATAGTTTCGCAACTCACGCCACCCGGAACACCACAGCGTAATGGTGTGTCCGAACGTCGTAATCGTACTTTACTAGATATGGTGCGATCTATGATGTCTCTTACTGATTTACCGCTATCATTTTGGGGTTATGCTTTAGAGACGGCCGCATTCACGTTAAATAGGGCACCATCAAAATCCGTTGAGACGACGCCTTATGAACTGTGGTTTGGCAAGAAACCAAAGTTGTCGTTTCTTAAAGTTTGGGGCTGCGATGCTTATGTGAAAAAGCTTCAACCTGATAAGCTCGAACCCAAATCGGAGAAATGTGTATTCATAGGATACCCAAAGGAAACTGTTGGGTACACCTTCTATCACAGATCCGAAGGCAAAACATTTGTTGCTAAGAATGGATCATTTCTAGAGAAGGAGTTTCTCTCGAAAGAAGTGAGTGGGAGGAAAGTAGAACTTGACGAGGTAACTGTACCTGCTCCCTTACTGGAAAGTAGTTCATCACAGAAAACTGTTTCAGTGACACCTACACCAGTTAGTGAGGAAGCCAATGATAATGATCATGAAACTTCAGATCAAGATACTACTGAACTTCGTAGATCAACCAGAGTAAGATCCGCACCAAAGTGGTACGGTAATCCTGTTCTGGAGGTCATGCTACTAGATCATGATGAACCTACGAACTATGAAGAAGCGATGGTGAGCCCAGATTACGCAAAGTGGCTTGAAGCCATGAAATCTGAGATGGGATCCATGTATGAGAACAAAGTATGGACTTTGGTTGACTTGCCCGATGATCGGCAAGCAATTGAGAATAAATGGATCTTTAAGAAGAAGACTGACGCTGATGGTAATGTTACTGTCTACAAAGCTCGACTTGTCGCAAAAGGTTTTCGGTAAGTTCAAGGAATTGACTACGATGAGACCTTCTCACCCGTAGCGATGCTTAAGTCCGTCCGAATCATGTTAGCAATTGCCGCATTTTATGATTATGAAATTTGGCAAATGGATGTCAAAACTGCATTCCTGAATGGATTCCTGGAAGAAGAGTTGTATATGATGCAACCAGAAGGTTTTGTCGATCCAAAGGGAGCTAACAAAGTGTGCAAGCTCCAGCGATCCATTTATGGACTGGTGCAAGCCTCTCGGAGTTGGAATAAACGTTTTGATAGTGTGATCAAAGCATTTGGTTTTATACAGACTTTTGGAGAAGCCTGTATTTACAAGAAAGTGAGTGGGAGCTCTGTAGCATTTCTGATATTATATGTGGATGACATATTACTGATTGGAAATGATATAGAATTTCTGGATAGCATAAAGGGATACTTGAATAAAAGTTTTTCAATGAAAGACCTCGGTGAAGCTGCTTACATATTAGGCATTAAGATCTATAGAGACAGATCAAGACGCTTAATTGGACTTTCACAAAGCACATACCTTGACAAAATTTTGAAGAAATTCAAAATGGATCAAGCAAAGAAAGGGTTCTTGCCTGTGTTACAAGGTGTGAAATTGAGTAAGACTCAATGCCCGACCACTGCAGAAGATAGAGAGAATATGAAAGATGTTCCCTATGCATCAGCCATAGGCTCTATCATGTATGCAATGCTGTGTACCAGACCTGATGCGTGCCTTGCTATAAGTTTAGCAGGGAGGTACCAAAGTAATCCAGGAATGGATCACTGGACAGCGGTCAAGAACATCCTGAAATACCTGAAAAGGACTAAGGATATGTTTCTCGTATATGGAAGTGACAAAGAGCTCATCGTAAAAGGTTACGTTGATGCAAGCTTTGACACTGATCCGGACGATTCTAAATCGCAAACCGGATACGTGTTTACATTAAACGGTGGAGCTGTCAGTTGGTGCAGTTCTAAACAAAGCGTCGTAGCGGGATCTACATGTGAAGCGGAATACATAGCTGCTTCGGAAGCAGCAAATGAAGGAGTCTGGATGAAGGAGTTCATATCCGATCTAGGTGTCATACCTAGTGCATCGGGTCCAATGAAAATCTTTTGTGACAATACTGGTGCAATTGCCTTGGCAAAGGAATCCAGATTTCACAAAAGGACCAAACACATCAAGAGACGCTTCAACTCCATCCGGGATCTAGTCCAGGTGGGAGACATAGAGATTTGCAAGATACATACGGATCTGAATGTTGCAGACCCGTTGACTAAGCCTCTTCCACGAGCAAAACATGATCAGCACCAAAGCTCCATGGGTGTTAGATTCATTACAGTGTAATCTAGATTATTGACTCTAGTGCAAGTGGGAGACTGAAGGAAATATGCCCTAGAGGCAATAATAAAGTTATTATTTATTTCCTTATAATCATGATAAATGTTTATTATTCATGCTAGAATTGTATTTTCCGGAAACATAATACATGTGTGAATACATAGACAAACAGAGTGTCACTAGTATGCCTCTACTTGACTAGCTCGTTAATCAAAGATGGTTATGTTTCCTAACCATGAACAATGAGTTGTTATTTGATTAACGAGGTCACATCATTAGTAGAATGATCTGATTGACATGACCCATTCCATTAGCTTAGCACCTGATCGTTTAGTATGTTGCTATTGCTTTCTTCATGACTTATACATGTTCCTATGACTATGAGATTATGAAACTCCCGTTTACCGGAGGAACACTTTGGGTACTACCAAACGTCACAACGTAAATGAGTGATTATAAAGGAGTACTACAGGTGTCTCCAATGGTCGATGTTGGGTTGGCGTATTTCGAGATTAGGATTTGTCACTCCGATTGTCGGAGAGGTATCTCTGGGCCCTCTCGGTAATACACATCACATAAGCCTTGCAAGCATTACAACTAATATGTTAGTTGTGAGATGATGTATTACGGAACGAGTAAAGAGACTTGCCGGTAACGAGATTGAACTAGGTATTGGATACCGACGATCAAATCTCGGGCAAGTAACATACCGATGACAAAGGGAACAACGTATGTTGTTATGCGGTCTGACCGATAAAGATCTTCGTAGAATATGTAGGAGCCAATATGGGCATCCAGGTCCCGCTATTGGTTATTGACCAGAGACATGTCTCGGTCATGTCTACATTGTTCTCGAACCCGTAGGGTCCGCACGCTTAAGGTTACGATGACAGTTATATTATGAGTTTATGCATTTTGATGTACCGAAGGTTGTTCAGAGTCCCGGATGTGATCACGGACATGACGAGGAGTCTCGAAATGGTCGAGACGTAAAGATTGATATATTGGAAGCCTATGTTTGGACATCGGAAGTGTTCCGGGTGAAATCAGGATTTTACCGGGTTACCGGGAGGTTACCGGAACCCCCCGGGAGCCATATGGGCCTTCATGGGCCTTAGTGGAAAGGAGAAAGGGGCAGCCCAAGGTGACTGCGCCTCTTCCCCCTCCCCTAGTCCTATTAGGACTAGGAGAAGGTGGCCGGCCCCCTCTCTCCCTTCCCCTCCGAGGAATCCTAGTTGGACTAGGATTGGGGGGAGGAATCCTACTCCCAGAGGGAGTAGGACTCTCCTGCGCCTCCCTCTATGGCCGGCCAGCCTCCCCCTCTCTACTCCTTTATATACGGAGGCAGGGGCACCTCTAAACACACAAGTTGACACAAGTTGATCCACGTGATCGATTCCTTAGCCGTGTGCGGTGCCCCCTGCCACCATATTCCTCGATAATACTGTAGCGGAGTTTAGGCGAAGCCCTGCTGCTGTAGTTCATCAAGATCGTCACCACGCCGTCGTGCTGACGAAACTCTTCCCCGACACTTTGCTGGATCGGAGTCCGGGGATCGTCATCGAGCTGAACGTGTGCTCGAACTCGGAGGTGCCGTAGTTTCGGTGCTTGATCGGTTGGATCGTGAAGACGTACGACTACTTCCTCTACGTCGTGTCATCGCTTCCGCAGTCGGTCTGCGTTGGGTACGTAGACAACACTCTCCTCTTGTTGCTATGCATCACATGATCCTGTGTGCGCGTAGGAATTTTTTTGAAATTACTACGAAACCCAACACGAGCTCCCATGTCTTCCCCTAGGGCGCCATTGACACCGCCCTGATCTCCTCTTGCCTTTCCCCTGTTTCCCCTCTCGTTTGCTCTCGTTAGGTATTTCGCCGTGGCCGAGAACCGCCATCCGCCATGGCCATTGCAGGGGTAGTCACTGAGCTCCTCGGATTGACCCCGTGGCACATGCTCGCTCCTATGCACGCCCATGCCCGAGCCTGCCGCTCTTCTTCCGTGCCCGCGGGGCCACTCCCTCTCCATGCCCACGCCCCTGCTACACCGTGTCGGTCGCACCAGTCGCTGCCTTCGTGCTCACCGCAGCCACCGCACCACTGTGCCCCGCGCGACACACACCCGGCCGCGCGCCACACTCTCGCTGGCTGCGCTCGCCCCGTCTGCTGCGACCTATCCCTTCGCTCGCCCCGCTGTCGCGCCCCTGCCTCGCGCCGCCTCCAGTCGTGGCCATCTTCTGTCGGTCGCCCCCTCAGGCACGCCGGCCGCATCTCTTCCCTCCACCGTTGGCCGCTCGCCTCGCCTGCTGCATGTTGCTTCCTGCTGCTATGCGCTGCTCTACCGCTGGTACGCTGCTGCGCCATGCCCTCGACACCGCCGTGGACAAATGTGGCGAAGGGATTGTTAATGGAGTACGAGAAGGAGGTGGCGGAGAAGGTGTGGAGAGGCAGGAGGTCTGGGGTGGTGTCACCTGGCTGTGGTGGAGGTGTTTATGCGAGAAGGAGCCGGAGTGGAAGGAGAGGTCACAATTGGAAAGAATCGAAAAAATCATAACCCGGAGATCTCAGTTCAAAAAAATGCTAATATCGATGGAGGGGTGATTTCCTTCAATAGGTGGAAAACATAGAAAATATTGGTTGTTATCAAGGAAAGGTAAAAATTTAGGAAAGTTAGGATTTTTGAACTGATTTCTATGCAAATGGGGTTTTATTGTTTGGTAACGTGATATCAGTACCTGTCCGTTTGTGACGTGTCTGATTAGGAAAGTTTGCAAATGTTAAGAAACTATTTATTGGTAGGAAAGTTGTGACGTGTCTGTTATTTGTTTCCTAAAACAAATTTCACTAATAAGAGAAATCGATTGATTTAGATAAGTTAGGAAAGTTAGATTAAAATGTATTATTTGTTTCCTGAAAATCTGCTATTTGTTTCCTAAGACAAATTGAACCAATAAAAAGAATCAATTGATTTGCATAATTTAAGAAAGTTAGATTAAAATGTATTATTTGTTTCCTGAAAATCTGTTGTTTGTTTCCTAAGACAAATTGAACCAATAAAAAGAATCAATTGATTTGCATAATTTAAGTAAGTTAGATTAAAATGTATTATTTGTTTCCTGAAAATCTGTTTCCTAAGACAAATTATAAAAGGAATCGATTGATTTGCATAATTTAAGAAAGTTAGATTAAAATGTTTTATTTGTTTCCTGAAAATCAGTTATTTGTTTCCTAAGACAAATTGAACCAATAAAAGGAATCGATTGATTTGCATAATTTAAGGAAGTTAGATCCGTGATTTGTTATATGTTAGGAAAGTTCTGATTGTAATAAAGAGTGGAGAGAAAAATAAACCGATGGACCAGGGTGGGAGGGGGTGGTGGGAGGAGAGACGAAAAAAACCAGCGAAAATAAACCGCGGACCAGGGTGGGAGGGGGTGGTGGGAGGAGAGACGAAAAAAAAACCCAGCGAAAATAAACCGCGGATCAGGGTGGGAGGGGGTGGTGGGAGGAGAGACGAAAAAAAACCAACGAAAATAAACCGCGGAGACGATTCACCAACTCGTCCATTAGAAGTAGAGACTTTTCGACCCACTACTGACCAAAAAGGTCTTTTCGGCTCAGCTACGGATCTCTTCGGCCAATACGTGACCGAAGAGTCCTTTTCGCCAACCGCTGACCGAGAACACCCTCTTCAGCCCAGACGAGGCCGACGGGGTCATAGTTTTGCTTTTTTTTGCATTGGGTGCTATAGTTTTTGAATTTGCTATAAAAAGATCCAACTTGCTGGAGTACATTTGCACCACGTGTCTTGACTTTCAGTCCCAAGTGACCCCCTTTAAGAGATGTTTCTGAAGTATCAATTCAACTGTTGTCGTAGGCAGTCGAGCTGTGGGAGCTCATCATCTGAGACCTTAGTAACACAGGACGGGATCGGCAGCTTCGAGTGGACACTCTCCCACAGCAGTCGGTATCCTTCTCAAAAAATATACCACTTGAGAGATATTTTTTGAGGAGGATACCGACTGTTGTCGTATGCGATCTATTTGGGTGCTCTCCTATGATACGTTGGTAACACACGAGAAGATAGTCACGTAAATATCACCGAAAGTCGACATAAACACAGGACGGGATCGGCAGCTTCGAGTGGACACTCTCCCACAGCAGTCGGTATCCTTCTCAAAAAATATACCACTTGAGAGATATTTTTTGAGGAGGATACCGACTGTTGTCGTATGCGATCTATTTGGGTGCTCTCCTATGATACGTTGGTAACACACGAGAAGATAGTCACATAAATATCACCGAGAGTCGACATACTAAGATGAGAGTTGTTGAAGAGTCTCGACGGATTGAAAGTCGACACATAGGTCCTACTCCCTCCGTTCCAAAATATTTGACTTCCATTTGTTCAAAAAGGATATATCTATATACTAAAACATGTCTAGATACATCTATGTTTTAACAAATGAAAGTCATATATTATGGAACGGAGGGAGTAATGAATTAGCCTTGTAAGTTAGCGATGAATCGAATATAACTATTCGAAGTTGTTTCGTACTTATGTTATTTTTTCACTGTGTGTTGAAATGTGTTAGCACCAAACTCGAGGCTATGGCTTCCCTAGGTGCCGCAGCTCCTGTTAGGGTCAACTACCCGGTCGGGGAGGAGCGCGGCAGTGCGGTCTAATTGGCGGTGCTCATTCAACCGAGCCCGCAGCTCATCGATGAGAACCACGCGGTCTACTAGTCGGAGCTGAAGGCTAAAGGCATCCACGAGATGATGGTCTGTCTTCGTGCTGAGCAGGTGAAGTGTTTTGGGAGCTGGCCAAGAAGGAAGCGCCACCTAAGGAGATTGATGGCACAACTCGAAGTAGTCTAGCTAGATAGTTTTCCCTTGATTTATGGATGTAGTTATGTAGCTCCTGCTGTCGACTCGGAGTTGCACTTGTGATGCTTTTGGGTATAAAAGTCATGAATGCTTATGTGTCTTATGTTACATGTGTTATTTTAATTTGGGCTGCTTCTTAAAATTTTATTCTCTTTCTTTCTAGATGAAGTGGTATGTGGTATATAGAGATAGGTGTTCAGGACTCTACGATTCATGGCCTTCATGCAATGAACAAGTGATTGGTTACAAAGGCTACTCCTTTGAATCGGTTAATAGTTGGGACGTGGCAGAGAAAGATTACTCCAAGTATGTGCTCAAAGAGAAGAGCAATCATGAAGTAGCCAATGGTGGAGGCCAACTAATCAGGTTGACTGGGTTCAAGAACTTGGTAATTATCTTCCAGTTTGTTCTAATTGGGGGCTTAATTACTTTTATCATGTGATCATATGTAACATGCATTGGCCACATTGTTGTTTACGGAGGAGACACTCATTCTAAGTAATTACTTGTGGCTTCATATGAAGCTTGTGTGGACCATATATGATACTTTTGTGAGTTTGTTGGTATGTATGTGGTCCTTATAGAGTATACAAATTTATGTATGTGATTCTTACTGAACAACCGACGATATATATGATGATAGACTAGTAGGTGCGGATTTACTTATACCCAAGCCTCTATTCCAGGCAAGGTTTTTGCCCCAACATTCATCCACTTGGATGAAACTGACCCATGGTGAATTTTGGGCTTGGCACATGGTATTATTTTGGTAAATGGCCGTGTACAAACGCTTTGTGGATTCGGTGTTTAGTTTTAAATTTTTTGAACTTGTGTGCTGAATTCTTGGGTGCGGTTGGGTGCGGTTAGCGATTTTGCCGCTCTATGGTGAAAAACGGTGCCGCTTCCATCACCTGATCTGGAGGGTTCTTGCGTTTTTTGATCAGTGCCGCTTTCATGTTTCGATCTAGAGTCCGCTTTTTGTTTCTGGTTTGCGCCGCTGTAGTCGTTTGATCTCGAAACCTCGCCACATACCACCCATCGCTACGTCCTAGGGGTTATAAATAGATCATCCTTCTTCTCATATCATTGTGCTAGGTTTTCTTTGGGTTAGCATATACTGTTTCTATGGTATATCCTTCTTCCTATCGTAATGGACCGCGGCGTCCTGCTCGGCCTCCTCCATCACGGGGAGCTCTGGTTGGCCGGTGTGGTGGTTCGGGTTGTCTTGCTGCGTCAGCCGTTGTCTCGGCTCGGCCCGTATGTATGGAGCATGCTTCGTCCTCTGATGATCGGCCGTTGCCGCCGCCGCGCCCTGGCTGTCGGCAACTCGCTGCTGCTGCCCCGGGCCTCCTAATCTCCCCTGACCTTCTTTGCGGTGCTGGCGGGCCTGGTGAGGATCAGCCACAGCTTCGGCTCCGGCATCGCCCTGAGTCCGTCCAACCGGCCGTCTGCGGCCGACGGTGACTACGTCGAAGATGTTGTCGATTGGTTACGGGCTGCGCGGAAACCGGGTGTCCCGGCGGCCGGCGCTTGCGTATCCCCCTAGCGGGGCCATGGTCTCCGATCAATAGGACGCCCTCTTCGGGGAGCATAGATCCTGTGGCAACAACCTCTACGACAACGATGATGGCATCACCACCGCCGGATAACGATCACTTGCCAGTGCGATCGGTGTGACAGTGGCGAGGGCGGATGCTCCTGTTGCAGCAGACAGCAGGTTGCTCTGTGGTGCCGACAAGGGGTTAGGTTGCAGCGTCTGGGCGGAGGGGAGGCGGTGCAGCAAACAGTAGGATGGTCTTGAAGGCAGCCACACTGCGTAGGAGCGACTGGAGCCGGAGTGGTCCGTTGTTAGCCAGGATCGGCTGTTGCTGATGATGCTGCGGGCATGTGGATGAGTACGTGGATCTCAACGTGAAAAGTCCATCAGCAAGGCACGGCTTGGCATTGCGCACTGCACTGCTATGTGATGCTATTGAACATGAAGTGCACTCAAACCGCGATGCATGCCATCCGCGTTGTATCCCCTTGCATGGTCCGACGAGGTTTCGCGTACGTCCAGGTTCGTGTGATCATCTCTCTCTCTCTCTCAGCGAGGGAGATTTGCAAGTGGTCAAAATTCTGCTGCTATCATTGCTATGTAATAAGACAAGGTTTCTCCTGACCCTCTTTCTTCTTGATAATCCATATAGGGATTGTTTCTGTTGATTATTTTGAAGCCTTTTCTTGTAGACTAAAGGTTCAGAGATGGCCACTAACTGATTGGTGTTATTTAGCTTCAGGTTCATTTTTGTGCTCTTAAGGTATAGTATCCCTTCCATCATTATTGCAAACATTTACTATCTGTCCTTGGTGAAGGAATTTGCAACCGTTAAACCCACGGCGGTTCTGGTGTGGGATATATTCTTCATGGTCCTGTGTCATTTGCTGCATCTGCTGTTAATTTGATGATATGGTTTTGGGGATGACCATGATTTACCCCCTTCTAATATTTGTTCTATGCAAGCATCAAGACTAAATAATATGGGTTTACCCCCTTATCATATTTGTTGTATGTAGGCATCAATACTAGAGATATGGTTTTAACCCCTTCTCATATTTATTTTTTTGAACGACCCCTTCTCATATTTATTGTATGGATGCATCAAGCTATGATGAATTTGGATGACATACTATTAACTTACATAATAAGACCCTTACGGGGTGAAAAGCCGGAAGCAATTGCAAGGCATTAACAATCTGTTTTTCTTACTGAAGCTGAACAACTGCCCCATATACAAGCTCTATCATGTTAACTACTGATGTGAACTTCCTCAGCTATCATTTCATTACGAACACAAAACCAATGTGCGGTCAAACAAGGATGCCTTGAATTACCAAGGAATTAGAAATTTATCATGCAATATCAATATGTATTCTCTTTATGTACAATTAATGTACTGACTCTTTTCATTCAATATTTTTTTTCTTTATGAAAGATTATAGCATTTGTACCAATATAATTTTTTTACACACACCATGATATAAAATTTGAAGTGAACATGTAAAAAGTGAATAAAATAATTAAATAATTGGTATATGAAGTTTAATATTATTGTACATAGAATTTCTCATATAAAGTATCAATAGGAGCGGCGTGCCACCGCACAGTCATGAAAATTCAACATGGCTCGCTAGCAAATAAGTACCCAACAGAATGGATTTGCAAGACAAACAATGATCTTGGCGATAATACACAATGATTTCTCCGACGTGGCACTTCTTCGCATATACCTCAACGTCCTCAGAGAGATGATCCCATCATTACATACAAAGGAGCTAAGACACCCATTGGACAGGTAGAGGAATTTGCAAAAGCTCTTGACTACTTCATTACAAACTATCTTACAGGGGGCTACACTAGGATGATTTAACTCAACTAGGCCATCCGCAATCATTTATTTTCATGCAGTTGCATCATTGTATATGGTATGTTCCATAGAACGGTCTCTATAATGTGCCAATAAGTAGACCTTATTAGTAGAGTGTACACTTCCGTTCATCAGTATTTATTATACATGGTTGCAATAAATGTACTCATTTTCCACCTTTTAGAACTCTTTCTGAATTTTAGTTATGCGATTATGTCATTAAAAATATAACAATGGCCTTTACGATCCGTATAAATATAATGCATCACTAGGCGTGGCGTGCCGCCGCGTGGGCTATGCTAGTTGCAGCAAAACTATCAATGGTAAAAGAGCCGCCATCTCTTACCTTTCCACATGCAGTATTGTACCATGCATCTTGGCACAAACTCTGGGTATTTATATCATCTACATCCCCGGCTGCCTATTTTGGGGCCCTATACGCCCGCACATGTGGCTGGGCACGTCCATGGGCAGTGACTGGGCACACCATATTTCTCCCTGTCCACAATCGCAACCCCCATATGTCCGCACGCAAATCCATACAAAGCTTGCAACAAAGTAGCTCAACATGGCAATGTAGATCGAACTAGAAATATATAGCATGGACCCAAAAGACATAGTTCGTCATCGAACACAGTTCATCGGACATAGTTCTTCGTCGGATAGATTACTACATACAAAATATACTAGCTACCCGGTACAGGGAGGAGTAGATTACCATTTTTTGGCTGACACCTTCCCCTTGCGGTCACCGAAGCGGCGGCAGTACTTGTTTGTGTAGGTGTCCATGGCGGCAGGAGCGTCATCATCGTTCGTGCTCATCATGCCGCTGTCTGACACCGAGGAGATGTAGTCAGACAAGGCAACGAATGGTGTAGGCCTCCAATTTTGTGTGTCACACAACCTTGCCCATGACAGTCTTCCTTCTGTGTGGCGAGGCACTCCGACGCTTCGATCCCGAGCCGGAGCACCTTTGCGGTGTTGCGCTGGAGGCGCCGATTGTCCGTGTCCACCCATGTCAGTATGATCTCGCGGAGGAGCTGCTCCTCCGGGTTGACGGGCACGGATTTGGTGTATGGGCAGGAAGAGATGACCTCCGCTGGCCTCTGCGAGTGGCTTTGACCTTTGACTCCGGCATCTGCATCCTCTAGGTCGGCACGGGGACGAGCACCGAACTTTGCCCAGAGGAGCTGGGGTAGGAGGGGAAGGGGAGTGGGGCGCCCGACGCCGGATATGGAGCGGAGCTGAGCGCAATGGGCCGTCGTGCTCTATCGCATTGCCGTGGCGGGCAAGGGCGGAGCCAGAAATTTTGTGAAGCCTGGGCAAGTTTAAGCCTAAGTACATCCGTATCTAGACAAATTTAAGACAAATTTTTGGGACGGAGGGAGTATATAATTAGATAATTAAAATCAGGTGTTTCGATCAAGAATTTTTTTCTTGATACCGGTCTTTTTCTGATAGGGGCTATAAGAACCGCTTTCAAAGAAATCTCGATTTTTTTCCCTTTTTGAATTAAAATTCCTTTATCAGCGGAATATAGAGCATTCAACCCTCAATTTACGCAACTCTTTTTGCATTCTAGCAGTCAATACTTTCCCTAATAGGTTTGAGTCCTCCGTAACTCACCACGGCCATAGAAATTTTTCAATGCTAGTACTCCCTCCGTAAAGAAATATATAATGATCTAAACGTTTTTATATTTCTTTACAGAGAGAAACATTGAAAATCATGTTGGCAAGATTGGTAGTCAATCCTGCAACCTTGAAAGCACTTCCACCATTCTAGAGGCTATGTTGTGTAAATATGCATACGCGCTCTATTTGATAGTATCTGAACATGTAGCAAGAAATTTCAGGGTCCGACGAAATATCCGGTAGCCGATCGGTTTCCCAAATTTTGTTGACCAATAAAAAAACCTTGATCCTAATACACAACATTTAAACTAGCAAACCACAAATCAACATTAATAATGAAGAAGCAATATATAACCTGAATGACCAACTCCGGACGCTCCAACCTCAAAAGTAAACCCTAATAACTCAATCTTCAAAAGTTAGCAATTTCACCTAAGCACAAAGGAGGGGACAAGAAGACACCAACCGATGATGCAAGCTGTCCTGGGATGGATCTGCTTCGGCTCAGCCCATCGCCGGCCACGCGCCCAACCAAGGCCAGCCTCCACCCGCCACCGTTACGTCTCCAATCGACCTAGCGTGCCGTCGTCTGCAAGACTGCAACTGCCGAACAGGCGGGGCGCGGGGAGGTGGAGCGATCGATTGATCTGGTCGTTTTTTTGGAAATAGATCGCGGTCCTTCTCGTCTCGACTAGGCGAGTAGCCCAATACGCCTATTATATCCCACATCAGGCATGTCCACCTAACGAAAATAAAGCCCATTATCTAATTAGCCTGCCACAACCAGCCCATTTGCCCGGGCAAAGCATGAGGCATTGACGACTTTTCCCTATGGAACCAGGCCATCGTACCTGGCGCATAGCTAGCGAGCCCGGGCAAGTGCCCAGGCTCGCCGGGCACTGGTTCCGCCACTGGTGGCGGGCCCCTGGCGATGGCGCAGAGCTCGAGCTCCCGCCAGTGTTCACCCGCGACCGCTCTAGGGCAAAGCGGAGTGCAAGCTCTTCGTCGTTCGGCGCCTCACTACCGGAGCCATCCTCCTTCAAGAGGTTATCCCAGTCAATGGGATCGGAATCACTGCCGAAGGAGCAACCGGAGCTCGGCATGGTGGAGGGGACGGGACGGGAAGGGAGGGAAGGCGACAGGAATGGGAAGATAGGTATTGTGAGTGAGCAGAGTGGCAGAGAGTGGACACCGAGCTAGGGTTTGATGGGGTTTTTGTGGGCTCGTGGCGGGCCATAGTGGGCCATAGCCTACGTGGCAGGCGCAACTGAATGTCCCGATATCCGCCCAACATATTGTTGACCTAAGCTCCATCACACGCGAGTGTGTGCGTGTGTGTTCTGGGAATGGCTAGAAATCAGTCAGCTGAATTTTTTATTTGAGGTCAGTCTATTTTTGCACCCTTGGATGAAAAATCAATGGCCAATAGTCTTCTTTAACCTCTGGACACATCTCCTTCCTTCGTTCATTCAAAAATCGATTGACGTCAAATTCACATCAGCTGACTGATGTGCAGCTAAACTAGTGTGTTCTATAGTTTGCTTTGATTAGAATAAGCTATGCATGGCTGCTGATGTGATGTCCACATGCAGCATGCACGTAGAAGTAGAGAGCGGGCCGAGTCTTTGCACGATCGCCCGGATTTGTTTTTTGTTCTGCTTTTCCCGGTCAGCGTGGCACGTTAGCGAGATGGAGGTCGTGGGATGGCGCGGCAACTCCGGATCGCAGTGGGCTGGCCGGGTTAGTTAGCTAGGTTGTTTGTAAACACAATAATCAGATGAATAGAAGGACGGAAAAGCTGGGGGATCCGCCCGGCGCAAAACAAGTGTTCTCTTCCTCTCTCTGATCGCTCTCTCTCGTCCCTCTCGACCACTTAGACAGCAACATTTGGTATCGGAGCCTCGGGTGTTTGATCATCGGAGCAGCGGCGGTGTTTGATCCGCCATGGTCATGTCTGGTGACAAATCGGACGGGAAGAACAAGGGCGGCGCAAGGTCGCCGACGAAGACGCCTTCATCCAGAGCGCCGCTCGCGCGCCTCACCGGCAGCGGCAGCGGCGAGTATCGGGTGGTGGAGCGTGTCGTGCGGGAGGACACGGGCTCGTCCATGATGCTCACACGCACGAACTACCAGGAGTGGGCGCTGGTGATGCAAGTCAAGTTGCAGGTCGCCCGTGTTTGGGCTGCAGCAACCGACGCCGCCGCCGACGAGAACGACGACCGGCGCGCGCTGCAGATCCTCCTCACCGGCGTCCCGCCGGAGATGCTGCGTGTGCTGGCCGCCAAGGACACGACGAAGAAGGCATGGGAAACAATCAAGACCATGCGCATGGGCAGTGAGCGCGCCCGCGAGGCCAAGGCGCAGGTGCGCCAGCGGGAGTTCGAAGATCTCAGGTTCAAGGACGGCGAGTCCGTTGAGGATTTCGGACTATGGCTTTCGGCCCTAGTCACCGATCTGGAGCTGTACGGGGACCCGGTCTCCGAGCACAAGGCGGTCCAGAAGTTCCTTCGCGTGGTGCCGCGGCGGTACCGCCCGATGGCCATGGCGATCGAGTCTCTAATTGATCTGAAAACCATGACCATCGAGGAGCTCGTCGGCCGCCTCTCCGCCTGCGAGGACCACTACGACCTCGACGATGGTGCGCAGAACGCCGGACGCCTCTTTTGCTCACCCACGAGGAGTGGCTGGCTCGCGAGAAGGCGGGCGGCGGCGGAGGTTCGTCGTCAGGCGGTGGCGGCGGCAACAACGGCAAGGGCAAGGTACCCACCAAGGCCAAGCCGCCTGGCGGCGGTAAGGGCGCGTCGGGCACGGGCACGGGCGGCTCAGGCGGCAAGAAGAAAAAGGAAAAATGCCATCACTGCGGAATACCCGAACACTGGAAGAAGGAGTGCCGCACATGGCTTCGGGCAGAGGCGGAGGACGAAAAAAAATTAAGGTGGGGCGAACTCTTAACTAGTTTTTTGATGCAAAACAATAATAATCTTTTTTAGGGGCAAAATCAAAATAGTCAATACACACTAACGATGCACATTAATAGTTTCATGTTATCCTTAACATAATAATCAAATACAATAAAATGTAAACATATTTAAATAGAAAACAACCTAAAACGCAACGATAATAAAGCTTTCAACGGCGGCTAGATAATGAAACAGTGACACTTTCACAAGTGCTTGGTTTGAAGCTACTGCCACTACCAAGTTGCTACGTTTCATGTTTGTGTGCAGGTCTTGCTCTCGAGGCTGGGCGTCCCGTCTCCCCGTGCATGTGGTCTAGTGGTGTGCGTCGTGTGTACTGGGACCGGGGCCGTGGGGGTGGGGCATTGCGTTGGGCGCTTTGATCGGCTCGTGGGCATGGGCCACGCGCCCAGTACCCACGTACTGTATCCATCGAACGGGCTGCTTGCCTGCCACTGCCACTGTGTCACTGTGTGTGCGTCCGCGATGGCGTACAAGCCCATAGCAGCGACGCATGCATACCTATAAATTTGATTTTGCATCGATTCAAGGTATGGCGGCCGCCACCCCTTGCCCACTGGGGTCTTCCGCCAGTGGCTTCGGGAACAGGAGCAAAAGGGGAGGAACGAGCAGGCGAATCTGGCCCAGGCAGGCGATGATCATGATCAGGGCCTGCTCATGGCCGTGGTCACCACTGTCACCACGTCGGATGTATATTACGGATGTCTCTACCGATTGCCTATACAGTGTAATGTAATTACGGATGTATATTGCCGAAAAAAATGCTAAAGCATTCTCTCTTACTCAATCTTGCCATAGTTTGTTCATCATGCGCACTGCAATATCATTTTGATTTGATCTATAATTTCAACACAAAGACTTAATTTATTAATCAATTTACATCTCATAGTCTATCCACAATAACTACCAGCATAGATAGTGCTAGAGCCAAGAGTAACTATGGTTTTTAGATTAATTAGTCTGTCATTGTAGTGGACAAAAGAGTGAAGTGCATCATAGGTCCTTGAACTATTTCAGAGATGTCACGTAGATCCTCGAACTATGAAAATCGTTATCCAGGTCCTTAAAGTGCAATATGTGTATTATCCTGGTTCTCAAACTATTTCAAAGGTGTCACATTAATCCTTAAACTATTTCGGAGGTGTCACATATATACACTTATTACACTTCAAGGATTTTTTGAGGACCTAGATGACACTTTTCATAGTTTAAGGACTTATGTGAGACCATCGAAATAGTCCAAGGACCTACGATGCACTTCACTCTGGACAAAATATGTACACAACACATACTTCACGTTCTCGCAAGTATACAACGCCGCAAGTTGACTAGTTGAACATAGAAAAAGTTACATAAAAAAAAACATCTGACACCTGAAAGAATGTCATTGTAGATTAACATCCAACGCACATGATAATGTAACACTGGGCATCGATTCAGATACAAGTGTGTCTCTGCGTCACGCTAAGATATAGAGAAATCCTGAGATTCAGAGTTCAAGAAAGGTGAAAGAGGAGCGAGTAGATAGAGAAGATTCAGAGTTCAACAAGGGTGAAAGAGGAGCGAGCAGGTAGAGAGATAGCAGTACATCTATTTTTCAATTTTATCCCTCAACAACACAGAGCAGTAGTTAACCGATCCACGCCTCCTGTGCATTGATGTCCCCAACGACGGCCTGGGTTTCAAATTAACAGCCCGAAAAGCTAGCTCGCGTTAACTTCTTTGCAGTCAGCCCTTTGATTCCACTGCAATCATCTCCAGCTTCCGTTCTTAACCTTTCAAGAAGGCTTTGGCAAGCAAGTCGTTCCACAACAGAATGGCAGAGGAAATCTGAAGGAAACAGAGTCTGGTTGGGGCTAAGAGATTTCACCATCAATTGGCAGAGTTGAAACTCCTAGTTTGCAGTTTGCAGTAACATGAAGACCGATAGCTTGAATTATTTTCCCAATGTCTCTCATTCCAAGGTATTCTCACATTTCTAATTTCTTATTTTCGCTCAAAGATGTGAATATTGGGAGGAATGCATGAAAAATCCAACACGACAATAAAATATGTGGTTTAGTTTGCTAGCATTACTACATGGGCCACTACTCTTGCATTTTATCTGTCGATCTTGAGCATATATAGAGAGAAAGAGAGGGAAAATGCACAAGACGTCAGACAAGCAAATGTGTCCAGTATTCACTACTCACTTCATGAAAATTGTCCGGAGTAGATATTCACCTTAAATTATCTTGATACTGCAGTGGTAAAGTACTTTGATGGATAGATAGATTAATTAATAGGGACGACAAAGTGCTTGCAGAGTACTAAATGTTAAAACCTCATAACAAATGGAATTTATGACAAGTGAAAGTGATATAGAATGATGATATTATATGAAAGATGTTTCTCAGTGGGTGATATAGTTTCTGCTCACTAAAAAACAATTAACATCTAATTCTATTTATCTTCACAAATCGTCCGCTCAAGTAGGGTTCCTCTTGAATAGTCCCTCCGTCCCACAATATAAGACGTTTCTGCAAACTGCTGTGGGACGGAGGGAGTACTAAACAAGCACGTCAGGTTTCATTGTATCTTCATCCAGTAAGGACTTTTCACTTTTCTCACTACACAAAGGCCTCTGGGTGGAGGTTACATGAGAAATTATACGCTTATGACACTTCAGGATTTGGTCGGGTTTATCATCTTACAGTTTTGACCACATAATTGCATATAAAAAAGTCATGAGTGAGCAAGCACATCTAAGACAAATGAGAGCCACAAGTAAGAGAGGGTAAGGATGGAAATCGAGCGCCACGGGGTGCTGATCAATTTCCCTGTGCGTCCCGTCACGGCTAAAACATGTTGCTCATCACCTTCAGATGTTTCACGGGAGATCTAGCTCTTGTGTTATATGCATAATGCCCATTTGATCTCTCCCCGCACAATCCGTGCTACTCAGGGACAAATGAACATACATGCATATAAGGGGTTGCCTTGTGAGTTGTGAGCCGCATGGTGCATGCAGCTATGATTAGATGCCTCACCCGTCCCCGCAAAAAGAAAAAAAAAGATGCCTCACCCGTTTGGATCAGAGTTCAGAGAGCAGCTGAGGCAAATGGCAGGGCAATTCTCCTTTGGCACGCACGGCTTGCCAGCAAGCTGCACCGTACACTCATCGGTACATGCATGCCACCGTGTCCGTGCCAAGGGAGAAGCGCCCTGTGGTTCACACACGTCGGTCAAATTTGCCATGCCTTGCTATAAGCCAAAGCTCTTTTGCCTCGTATCAACTACTCCCTCCGTTCCTAAATACTTGTCTTTCTACAGATTTCAACAAGTGACTACATACGGCGCAAAATGAGTGAATATACACTTTAAAATATGTCTACATACATCCGTATGTTGAGTTCATTTGAAATGCCTAGAAAGACAAGTATTTGAGAACGGAGGGAGTATATTTTTTGCTAATGCTTGCTCTATGTTTTGAAGTTCTTGTGCTCGTTGATGGAAACATGTGTGCCTCAGGCTCGCTTATATACCGCGGGGTTGGCTTCGGGATATGGATCTTATGGTACCATATTACCATATGAACCCTGCCTTTCCCGATCTTCAGTATGGGTGTCTTTTGCCGGCACAGGAAAAACTTTAAAGCTGAGCAGCACCGAGGACGTACCGCCGCAGCAGCAAAACATTAGCATATTCGATGCAAGATATAAAGCGATTTTGTTATTGCATTGCCTACCTACATAGCTGGCTTTTCAGCAGAGTTGTTCGTGCTAGCTGAACTATATACCGTGGGATTCCAAGAGAATAAATCAATTTCTCCTTTGTCTTGACCCTTGGCCAGCCACAAATGCAAACCTTCTTTCTTATGTTTTGAGATGGTACATTCCACTGGATCTTCTCTCTTCGATCCAGCTCATGCAGTTGGTAGCTTTTCTTGACTGAAACACCACGCATAAAGGGGGCAGAGCTCTTTGTTCATAGTTTATGTGCACTTTTGAACATTGATTTTTTTTTTTGCAAGATCAAATGTGTTTCAGTCAAGAAGGGGGCAGATCTCACTGTTCAAAATTCATCGGATCGAATGTGTTTTATAGCTGAAACTTTGCAAGATCATCGAAAGTATGATCATGTTTGATGTCCCAAAGTTTTTGATGTTTTTATTATGTTTTGGATTTACTGTTCATAGAGGGTGTAGGGGCATCCAGGTGTTGAAAGTCATGTCTCGATATTTTAATCTTTTGAATATTTGAGATGTCCGGGTTTTATATCAAATTTGAGACTGAAGCTTCACAATGTTGTGTGAGACCTCCTTTGGTTTGGAGGAATTTTATAGATAGGATTCTTATAGGAATTTTTTTCCTTTAGAGCCCTTTGGTTGATAAAAATAAATTCCTATTCCTACATAGCATTGGTTCATATCCTTCACATTTCAAAGGAAAATAGATATGAGCCTAGACTGAATGAAAAAACCAAATGCCATCTTTTTTCTTATTCGTACTCAAAGGATTTGAGATACATATCATCTCATTTCCTATAAGTTTCTTACTTGCACATATGCCCGTGCGTTGCAACGGGAGATAAAGTAGAATGCATTTGAAGTCAGTTACAATTATATGTGCGACTAATAAGTTCTTCCCAACTGCGTGTGCAATATTAAGTGGGGTAGCATCTTTGGGCCAGAGTGCGCGTGGCCCAATTTCTTTTTAAAGGGAAACATTCATGTTTTCTTAGACGCAAAAATTAATCTAGATTTTTGAACATTTCACTAAAACATGTATATTTTAAAATATGAAACATTTTATAATTTGTTTATTTTTGTCAAAAACCATCTTGATTTTTTTCGAAAAATACAAACATTTTTCTAAAAATTCGAACATTTATTTAGAAAGAGAAAACATTTTCTGAATGTTGAGAAAATTTTGGAACCGGAATTTTTATAACTTTTGAACATTTTAAATTTCTGACCATTTTTAAGTATTTGAAGAAAATTAAAATTCTAAATATTTTAGTAAATTTTTACTTCACAAAATTTTTTTAAAATAAAGAAGAAGTAAAGGAAAAGGAAATATAAAAGAGAAAGAGAAAGGAACAGAAAAAAAATAGAAATAGAACAACTGACAATGAGAAACGGCTGGCCCATTCTTAGGCGCCTCACGCTCTATGTGACAAATATGGTCTTCCAAACTACGTGGGCAATATTAAATGGGCTGGCTTCGTTGGGTCATTTTTAGCGGATAGACGCACAAAAATTTAGTATCACCTTGGAAAGAAAAAAAATCTTTTTCAATGATGAACGGATGAAAATTTTAAAGAAACTCACCTTGCTTTATTAATAAAATAAATAAATAAGTATAGAAGTATATATATAGAAGTATAGAAGTATAGAAGTATAGATAAGTATAGAAGTATAGATATAAATATAGAAGTATAGATATAAATATAGATATAGAGGTATAGGTATATATTCCTATGATAATCCTACCCGATGAATCAAAGGAGGCCTGAACCTTGTTTCAACTGGTTTGCATTATTATCTGAAGTCTCACTCGACTCGGCCGCTGCCATCGCCATTGACTGGCGACACTCCCGTGGATGACGGCCACGAGACCCTGCCGCTGGGGTAGCTCTGGCTCGGCAGTGACTTCGCCCCTTGTGAGCAGCGGCAGTCGTCGAAGGTTCCCAGGGGTAGTACTCCGTTCGTCCTTCATAGCCCGCTGCACCAGCTGAGATGGTTTCTCGTGAGCTCGAAGGGGGCAAACCAGGTGCAGCAGGGTAATGTCAAGGTTCATGTTCAGGGAAGCGCATTTTCAGAGAAACGCAAGTTCATAGATTCATAGAACGTGCAACCTCAGAGATGGATTAGAAACCTGTTTCTCGGTGCAGTTCTTTGTAATGATGATGATGATCACACCAATTGCATCCATTGGACAATACATATGTGCAATTTCAAGATCAAGCTGTAGCACTGAAATAGGCTGTTGTGAGCAATCTTACATCTGGTCGTCGTGCTCTACTCTATTGCATCCTTCTGAAACAGGTTGCTGTGAGCAATTTGGCTGAGCACTGAACTAGGCTCCAGTGTTTTGGTTACCGAACGAAATTTCGCGATTTCGAACGGTTACCGTGAATTTCGTTATCCCCTGGCAAATGGCCCTTCGAGCAAAAAAAACGGAAGTTTTGAATTTTTTTAATTCTAACGGTTCATATGTTGTCAAATAGGGCGAAAAGCCGAAAACTCGTTCTGAACACATGTCAAGTGATGGCCTAGTGGTTGTGCTCAGAACGCTATGGCCTAGTGGATTCGTCGTGGCTTCAAATCCATTTCCTGCAATTTGGTTTCAATCGATGCATTTCTGAGATCCCATATTTTGAGAACGATTAATAGTATGAAAGACGTGAATGTAGACAGCAGGCCAGGCGGTGCGAGCATTTCCCAAATATTCTCAAAGGGGGGAGGCGGCAAATTTTCTCTAGATTCCTGAAACAATAATGCATCATTTTTAGGGGAAGTGTTGCATTTCATTCTTAAGTCAGGACGAGCTCCGCCGCGTTAGTGAGTTGAAATGTGTTAAAATTGTGATATGTGTCTTGACTTTGAGTCTGATGTGACTCTCTTTGTAAGAGATGTTCTTGAAGTTTTGACTGTTGTCGTAGGCGGCCGAACTATGTGAGCCCCTCATATGAGACCTTGATAACGCGGGAGGGGATTGACAGCTTGACCATCACCGTCAGTCGGAATACCATTGAGAGAGTGTCCACCACATATACAACCACTTGAGATGTTCTTCGAGGAGGATACCTACTATTGTCATATGGGTCTATTTGGGTGATCTCCTCCCATGATACCTTGCTACCGCACAAGGAGATGATCACATAAACATCACCGAGAGTCGACACACTGAGATGAGAGTTGTTGAAGAGAGCCTCGCGACAGACTGGAACAACACACATAGATCCTAATAAATTAGCTTTGTAGGTTAGCGATGAATAGAGTAGAAGTATTGTTTCATACTTATGTTATTTTTTCACTTTGTGTTGAAATGTGTTAGCTCCTAACTCAAGCTTATGGCTTCCCCCCATGACGCAGCTCCCATTAGGGTCGACTCCCGGGTCGAGGAGGAGCATGCCAGTGAGGTCTACTTGGCCGTGCTCCTTCAGGCGAACTCACCGCTCATCGATGAGAACCACGCGGTCTACGAGTCCATCCAGTCGGATCTGAAGGCTGAGGGCATCCGCGAGATGATGGTCTGTCTCCGTGCCGAGTAGACGAAGTGTTTTGAGGAGCTGGCCAAGCAGTAAGCGACACCTAAGGAGAGCGATGGCAACGATGCTTGCTCCTAGTGGCACTTGTGATGCTTTTGGGTATATGAGTCATGAATGCTTATGAGGCTTATGTTACATGTATTATTTTTAACTTAGGTTGCTTCTTAAAATCTTATTATCTCTCTTTGTAGATGAAGTGGTATGCGGTGTATGTTGGCGCCGCTTCATCCTCGCAGCGCCGCTTTTCTTCTACCTCTCAAACTCTCTTGTGACTTCTCTCATGAACACACACCATGAGAAAACTCTACACACACACACACACACACACACACACACACACCAAGGAAGAGCACAAGAGCTTTGCGTAGAGGCCCTGCCCCTTGGTGTACACACAATGGCTACATTTTTTCACTCACGAGCCCTCTCGGCCTCACTTTCTCATTCATCTGATCACCTTATAAATAAGTACAAGGGACTCACTAACCCGCCACTAACAGCACGCAGCCACGCACGTACTGGCCAGCCGCCACACTCGGCACTGCTAACCCCCACTAACCAATTCCTACATGCATGCATGTCCAGCCATCCACTCAACGGCAACGACCTGGCCCAGCATGTGATACGGCTTACAACTAACTACATGCATGCATCTGACTCGGCTAAGCACACAAATTACACAAAGTATTAGCTTGCATGCACACACATGAACACGTCTGTGTGGGTGCACACTGCCGCAGCTACTACTATATGCATGACTTGAAAAACATGAAATAATCTATCAACAAGATTAACCTAACAGTGTATAGAGGTACGTATCCAGGAGTCTACGATTCATGGCCTTCATGCAATGAACAAGTGATTGGTTTAAAAGGCTACTCCTTTGACTCATTCAATAGTAGGGAGGAGGCAAAGAATGATTACTCCAAGTATGTGCTCAAAGAGAAGAGCAATCATAAAATAGGAGATGGTGCAGGCCAACTTATGAAGTTGAGTGAGTTCAAGAACTTGATAATACTCTTCCAATTCTTCCTAATTATGGGGTTGCTTTTATCATGTGATCGTCTGTAACATGCATTGGCCACATTGTTGTTTACTGAGGAGACACTCGTGCTAAGTATGTGACTTCAAATTTAGCTTGTGTGCGCCATATATGATACTTTTGTGAGTTTGTTGTTATGTTCGTGGTGCTTATAAAGTATACAAATGTATGCATGTGATTCCTATTGGATATTATTGTTATATCTGTTTTGCCGCATGCAGGATTATATGAAAAACAATTAGGAACCGGGCTGACAATGTCTTTTTTACGAGAGGAGCACTCTACGATGATATCTCTTCCGAGAATTACTCTCAGTAACAAGGCCACTTGGCGGGTGTTGGCAGGTTGGCTGACTATTTGCCGAGAAGCTGAAGATGGAACTCGGTAGAAGGGAGTACCTGGGGAGTTGTTGGTGTCTGTAAGACAAGATCTTGGCGATGGCTCTTGGCAAAAGGTGACATGTGGCAGGACTTGGGGAGTTGCTGGTGCTAGGTAAGCCGAGAGTTGACACACAACAAATAGGAAGTTGTTTGTCGAGTTCTCCTTGGAGCAGTCGGCAAGACATGATGGCGCCGTCCTCCAGTCACATTCATGATGTCAATTTGTTTTCCCGAGAGTACCCATTTAATTAGGTCTCGGCAATAAGTATGCCGTTCTCAACAGATGATACTCAATGAAGTTCTGTTTGCCTGATGGGTGTATGCCGAATGCCTTTTGCCAAGAACTGTTCTCGACAAAGGCTTTGCCTAGTTGTTTCTATCCTTCTCCTAGTGTCCTGGGCAATCGGCAAAGTAGGCGATTACAGTAGTGATGTTATCACTCACATGTCACATCTCTAACATATGTAAAGAGAACACACACACACACACACACATATTATGATAGACTGATAGACTAGCAGGTGCAGTTTTATTCATTGCACCAAAACTATCAAGCATAAAAGAGCCACTGTCTCTTACCTTTCCACATACAGTATTGTACCATGTAGTTTAGCGCAAACTCTGGGTACTTAGAGCATCCAACCCCGGTTGCCTAATGGGGCCCCTATACGCCCGCAAACATGGCTGGGTGCATCCATGGGCAGTGACTAGGTACACCATATTTCCACATGAAAATCCATACAAAGCTTGCAACAACGTAGATCAACATGGCAATGCAGATCGAACTAGAAATATTAGCGCGAACACAAAAGACATAGTTCGTCATCAGACATAGTTCTTCGTCGGATAGATTATACATACAAAATATACTAGCTACACGGTGCAGGGAGGAGTAGATCACCATTTTTGGCCGGCCCCTTCCATTTGCGGTCACCGAAGCCGCTATAGCACTCGTCTGTGTAGGCGTCCATGGCGGGAAGAGTGTCGTCATCGTCCGTGCCCGTCATGCTGCTGTCCGACACCGAGGAGATGTAGACAGAGAAGGTGGCGGATGGCACGGGCCTGATCCTTCGTGTGTCGTGCCTCCTTGACCTTGCTGGTCTCCTTTTGTGTCGCGAGGCGCTCCGACGCTTCGATCCCGAGCTGGAGCACCTTCACGTTGTTACGCCGGAGACGCCAAGTGTCCGTCTCCGTCGACGTCAGCGTTCGGTGCATGGCTTTGCAGACGAGCTACTCCTCCAAGTTGACGCACATTGATTTGGTGCGTGGGTGGGAAGGGACGGCCTTTGCCGGCCTCTCGTGGCCCGCTGCCTCTCGTGGAGGGCGGCTTTCACCTTTGACTCCGACATCTGCATCCTCTGGGTCGGCACGGGCACGAGCACTCAACGCTGCCCGGAGGGGAAGGGGGGCGCCCGGCGCTGGCTCTGGAGTGGAGCGGAGCGCGATGGGCCATCATGCTCCATCGCGTTACTATGGCAGGCCACCGGGGACAGCACAGATGGCTTAGAGCTCGAGCTCCCGCTAGTGTCCGCCCACAACCACTCAATAGTGACGCGGAGTGCAATCTCTTCATTGTTTGGCGCTTCCCTGCCGGAGCCATCCTCCTTCAAGAGGTTGCCTATTCAATGGGATCGAAATTGCTACCGGAGGAGCTACCAAAGTTCGCCATGGTGGAGTGTGTTGGAAATATGCCCTAGAGGCAATAATAAATTAGTTATTATTATATTATATTTCATTGTTCATGATAATCGTTTATTATCCATGCTAGAATTGTATTGATAGGAAACTCAGATACATGTGTGGATACATATACAACACCATGTCCCTAGTAAGCCTCTAGTTGACTAGCTCGTTGATCAATAGATGGTTACGGTTTCCTGACCATGGACATTGAATGTCGTTGATAACGGGATCACATCATTAGGAGAATGATGTGATGGACAAGACCCAATCCTAAGCCTAGCACAAGATCGTGTAGTTCGTATGCTAAAGCTTTTCTAATGTCAAGTATCATTTCCTTAGACCATGAGATTGTGCAACTCCCGGATACCGTAGGAGTACTTTGGGTGTGCCAAACGTCACAACATAACTGGGTGGCTATAAAGGTGCACTACGGGTATCTCCGAAAGTGTCTGTTGGGTTGGCACGAATCGAGACTGGGATTTGCCACTCCGTGTAACGGAGAGGTATCTCTGGGCCCACTCGGTAGGAGACATCATCATAATGTGCACAATGTGACCAAGGAGTTGATCACGGGATGATGTGTTACGGAACGAGTAAAGAGACTTGCCGGTAACGAGATTGAACAAGGTATCGGGATACCGACGATCGAATCTCGGGCAAGTATCGTACCGATAGACAAAGGGAATTGTATACGGGATTGATTGAATCCCTGACATCGTGGTTCATCCGATGAGATCATCGTGGAGCATGTGGGAACCAACATGGGTATCCAAATCCCGCTGTTGGTTATTGACCGAAGAGTTGTCTCGGCCATGTCTGCATGGCTCCCGAGCCCGTAGGGTCTACACACTTAAGGTTCGATGACGCTAGGGTTATAGGGAATAGATGTACGTGGTTATCGAATGTTGTTCGGAGTCCCGGATGAGATCCCGGACGTCACGAGGAGTTTCGGAATGGTCCGAAGGTAAAGATTTATATATGGGAAGTCATCATACGGTCACCGGAATAATTCGGGGGGTTACCGGTATTGTACCGGGACCACCGAAGGGGTTCCGGGGGTCCACCGGGAGGGTCCACCTGCCCCGGAGGGCCCTATGGGCTGTGTGTGGAGAGGGACCAGCCCCTTAGTGGGATGGGCGCCTCCCCCCTAGGGCTCATGCGCCTAGGGTTTGGGGGAACCCTAAAGGGGGCGCCCCCCTTGCCTTGGGGGGCAAGGCAACCCCCCTGGCCGCCGCCCCCTCCTCAGATTGGATCTGAGGGGGCCGGCCCCCCTCTCCCTTTCCCCTATATATATGTGGGGGGTGGGAGGGCAGCCGCACACAAGTTCTGGCGCAGCCCTCCCCCTCTCCCAAGTCCTCCTCCTCTCCCGCGGTGCTTGGCGAAGCCCTGCAGGATTGCCACGCTCCTCCTTCACCACCACGCCGCCGTGCTACTGCTGGACGGAGTCTTCCCCAACCTCTCCTTCTCCCCTTGCTGGATCAAGGCGTGGGAGACGTCACCGGGCTGCACATGTGTTGAACGCGGAGGCGCCGTTGTTCGGCGCTTAGATCCGAATCAACCGCGATCTAAATCGCTGCGAGTACGACTCCTTCATCCGCGTTCTCGCTACGCTTCCGCTTAGCGATCTACAAGGGTATGTAGATGCACTCCCCTTCCCCTCGTTGCTAGATTACTCCATAGATTGATCTTGGTGATGCGTAGAAAATTTTAAATTTCTGCTACGATCCCTAACAGTGGCATCATGAGCTAGGTCTATGCGTAGTTTCTATGCACGAGTAGAACACAAAGTGTTGTGGGCGTCGATTTTGTCAATTTACTTACCGTTACTAGTCTTATCTTGATTCGGCGGCATTGTGGGATGAAGCGGCCCGGACCGACCTTACACGTATTCTTACGTGAGACAGGTTCCATCGGCTGACATGCACTAGTTGCATAAGGTGGCTAGCGGGTGTCTGTCTCTCCCACTTTAGTCGGATCGGATTCGATGAAAAGGGTCCTTATGAAGGGTAAATAGAAATTGGCATATCACGTTGTGGTTTTGGCGTAGGTAAGAAACGTTCTTGCTAGAAACCTATAACAGCCACGTAAAAACTTGCAACAACAATTAAAGGACGTCTAACTTGTTTTTGCAGCATGTGCTGTGTGATGTGATATGGCCAAAAGGATGTGATGAATGATATATGTGATGTATGAGATTGATCATGTTCTTGTAATAGGAATCACGACTTGCATGTCGATGAGTATGACAACCGGCAGGAGCCATAGGAGTTGTCTTAATTTATTTATGACCTGCGTGTCAACATAAATGTCATGTAATTACTTTACTTTGTATTGCTAAAGCGTTAGCCATAGTAGTAGAAGTAATAGATGACGAGACAACTTCAAGAAGACACGATGATGGAGATCATGATGATGGAGATCATGGTGTCATGCCAGTGACAATGATGATCATGGAGCCCCGAAGATGGAGATCAAAAGGAGCAAATGATATTGGCCATATCATGTCACTATTTGATTGCATGTGATGTTAATTATGTTTTACATCTTATTTTCTTAGAACGACGGTAGCTTAAATAAGATGATCCCTCGTAATAATTTCAAGAAAGTCTTCCCCCTAACTGTGCACCGTTGCGAAGGTTCGTTGTTTCAAAGCACCACGTGATGATCGGGTGTGATAGATTCTAACGTTCAAATAGAACGGGTGTAAGCCAGATTTACACACACAATGCACTTATGTTGACTTGACGAGCCTAGCATGTATAGACATGGCCTCGGAACACGGAAGACCGAAAGGTCGAGCATGAGTCGTATAGAAGATACGATCAACATGAAGATGTTCACCGATGTTTACTAGTTCGTCTCACGTGATGATCGGACACGGCCTAGTTGACTCGGATCATGTCTCACTTAGATGACTAGAGGGATGTCTATATGAGTGGGGTTCATTAAATAATTTGATTAGATGAACTTAATTATCATGAACATAGTCTAAATTGTCTTTGCAAATATGTTGTAGATAAATAGCTCACATTGTAGCTCCCTGAAACAATACGTTCCTAGAGAAAGACCAAGTTGAAAGATATTGTAAGCAATGATGCGGATTGGGTCCGCAGTCCGAGGAGTGTCCTCACTGCTACATAGAAGGCTTACGTCTTTGATGCACCGCTCGATGTGCAAACCCCTACAACGTCGTCTGTGGATGTTGTCAACACCTGACAGACACATCCTGATGACTACTTGATAGTTTAGTGCACCATACTTTACGGCTTAGAATCGGGATTCCAATGACGTTTTGAACGCCATAAGACATATGAGATGTTCCAAGAGCTGAAATTGGGAATTCAGGTTCATGTCCGTGTTGAGAGGTATGAGACCTCTGACATGTTCTTTTGCCAACAAGATGGAGGAGAATAGCTCAGCTAGTGAGCATGTGCTCAGAATGTCTGGGTGCTACAAGCACTTAAATCAAGTGGGAGTTAGACTTCCAGATAAGATAGTGATTGATAGAGTTCTCTAGCCACTATCACTAAGCTACTAGATCTTCGTGATGAACTATGACATGCAAGGGATGGAGTTGATCCCGGAGCTGTTCGCGGTGCTTAAGACCGCAAAAGGTAGAAATCAAGCAGGAGCATCAAGTGTTGATGATTTAACAAGACCACTGGTTTCAAGAAGGGCAAGGGCTAGAAGGGAAACTTCATGGATGGCAAACCAGTTGCCGCTCCAGTGAAGGAACCCAAGGTTGAACCCAAACCCGAGACTAAGTGCTTCTATTGTAAGGGGAACGGTCACTGGTAGCGGAATTACCCCAAATGCATGGTAGATAAGAAGGCTGGCAACTTCAACAAAGTATATACGTGTTATTAATGTGTACCTCACTAGTACTCCTGGTAGCACCTGGGTATTGGATACCGGTTCAGTTGCTATTATTGGTGACTTGAAGCAAAAGCTACAGACTAAACGGAGACTGGCTAAGGGCGAGGTGACGATGTGTGTTGGAAGTGTTTCCAAAGTTGATGAGATCACCATCGCACGCTCCATCTGCCTTCGGGATTAGTATTGAACCTAGATAAATGTTATCAGGTGTCTACGTTGAGCATGAATATGATTAGATCATGTTCATTGCAATACGGTTATTCATTTAAGTTAGAGAATAATGGTTATTCTGTTTACATGAATAATACCTTTCATGGTCATGCACCCTATGTGAATGGTTCAGTGAATCTCGGTCGTGGTAATACACATGTTCACGCCAAAAGATGTAGAGTTAATAATGATAGTACCACTTTCTTGTGGCACTGCCGCTTAGGTCATATTGGCGTAAGATGCATGAAGAAACTCCATGTCGATGGATGTTTGGAGTCACTTGATTTTGAATCGCTTGACACATGCGAGCCATGCCTCATGGGCAGGATGACTAAGACCCCGTTTTCAGGTACAATGAAACGGGCAAGTGACTTGTTGGAAATCATACATGCTGATGCGTGTGATCCAATGAGAATTGAAGCGTGCGGTGGATATCGCTATTTTCTCATCTTCACTGATGATTTGAGTAGATATAGGTATATTTACTTAATGAAGCACAAGTCTGAAACATTTGAAAAGTTCAAGCGATTTCAGAGTGAAGTTAAGAACCATCATAACAAGAAGATCAAATTCCTACGATCTGATCGATGAGAATTTCTGAGTTATGAGTTTGGCAATCACTTAAGACATTGTGGAATTGTTTCACAGTTGAAGCCACCTGGAACACCACAGGGTAATGGTGTGTCCGGACGTCGTAATCGAACCTTATGAGATATGGTGCGATCTATGATGTCTCTTACCGATCTACCGTTTTCATTTTGAGGATATGCGTTAGAGACAGCTGCATTCACTTTAGATAGGACACCATCTAAGTCCGTTGAGACGACGTCGTATGAATTGGTTTGGCAAGAAACCAAAGTTGTCGTTTCTTAATGTTTGGGGCTGCGATGCTTAAGGCTTCAGCCGGAGAAGCTCGAACCCAAAAGCGGACAAACACATCTTCATAGGATACCCAAAGGTGACAGTTGGGTATACCTTCTATCTCAGATCCGAGGGCAAATTGTTTGTCGCTAAGAACGGGTCCTTTCTCGAGAAGGAGTTTCTCTCGAAAGAATTGAGTGGGAGGAAGATAGAACTTGATGAGGTTGTCGAACCTTTACTTCAACCAGAGAGTGATGCAACACAGAAAGATGTTTTCTGTGGTGCCTACGTCTGTTGAATAGGAAGTTAATGATAGTGATCATGAAGCTTCGGATCAAGTTGCTATCGAACCTCGTAGGTCGACAAGGATATGTACTACTCCTGAGTGGTACGGTAATCCTGTCTTAGATATCATGTTGTTAGACAACAATGAACCTACGAGCTATGGAGAAGCGATGGTGGGCCCGTATTCCGACAAATGGTTAGAAGCCATGAAATCCGAGATAGGATCCATGTATCAGAACAAAGTATGGACTTTGGTGGACTTGCCCGATGATCGGCAAGCCATTGAGAATAAATGGATCTTTAAGAAGAAGACGGACGTGGACGGTAATGTTACCGTCTATGAAGCTCGACTTGTGGGAAAGAGTCTTTTCACAAGTTCAAGGAGTTGACTACGATGAGAATTTCTCACCCGTAGCGATGCTTAAGTCCGTCGGAATCATGTTAGCATTAGCTGTATTTTTCGATTATGAAATCTGACAGATGGATGTCAAAACAAGTTTTCTTACCAGTTTTCGTAAGAAAGAGTTGTATGTGATACAATCAAAGTTTTGTCGATCCTAAGGATGCTAAAAGGTATGCTGGCTCCAGCGATCCTTCTATGGACTAGAGCAAGCATCTCGGAGTCGGAATATATGCTTTGATGGAGTGATCAAAGCTTTTAGGTTTATACAATGTTTGCTAGAAACTTGTATTTACAAGAAAGTGAGTGGGAGCACTACAACATTTCTGATAAGTATATGTGGATGACATATTGTTGATTCGAAATAATGTAGAATTTCTGGAAAGCATAAACGGTTGTTTGAAGAGTGATTTTCAAAGGAAGACCTGGATAAAGCTGCTTACATATTGGGCATCAAGATCTATAGAGATAGATCAAGACGCCTGATGATACTTTCAAAGAACGCACACCTTGACATGTTTTTGAAGGAGTTCAAAATAGATCAGTCAAAGAAGGGGTTCTTACCTGAGTTGTAAGGTGTGAAGTTGAGTAAGACTCAAAGCTTGACCACGGCAGAAGAAAGAGGAAGGACGAAGGTCGTCCCCTATGCTTTTGTCATAGGCTCTATACGGTATGCCATGCTGAGTACCGCACCTGATGTGTGCCTTGCCACATGTCTGGCAAGAGGGTACAAAGGTGATCTAGGAGTGGATCACCAGATAGCGGTCAAAATTATCCTTAGAGGAATAAGGAAATGTTTCTCGGTTATGGAGGTGATAAAGAGTTCGACGTAAAGAGTTACGTCGATGCAAGCTTAACACCTATCCGGATAGCTCTGAGTAGAGATACCGGATACGTATAATGGAGCAACAATTTGGAATAGCTCCAAGTGGAACGTGGTAGCAGCATCTACGATATGACATAAAGTTTTGCGAAATACATAGGGATCTGAATATTGCAGACCCGTTGACTACAACCTCTCTCACAAGCATAACATGATCAAACCCAGAACTCATTGAGTGTTAATCACATAGTGATGTGAACTAGATTATTGAGTCTAGTAAACTCTTTGGATGTTGGTCACATGGCGATGTGACCTGTGAGTGTTAATCACATGGCGATGTGAACTAGATTATTGACTCTAGTGCAAGTGGGAGACTGTTGGAAATATGCCCTAGAGGCAATAATAAATTAGTTATTATTATATTATATTTCATTGTTCATGATAATCGTTTATTATCCATGCTAGAATTGTATTGATAGGAAACTCAGATACATGTGTGGATACATAGACAACACCATGTCCCTAGTAAGCCTCTAGTTGACTAGCTCGTTGATCAATAGATGGTTACGGTTTCCTGACCATGGACATTGGATGTCGTTGATAACGGGATCACATCATTAGGAGAATGATGTGATGGACAAGACCCAATCCTAAGCCTAGCACAAGATCGTGTAGTTCGTATGCTAAAGCTTTTCTAATGTCAAGTATCATTTCCTTAGACCATGAGATTGTGCAACTCCCGGATACCGTAGGAGTGCTTTGGGTGTGCCAAACGTCACAACGTAACTGGGTGGCTATAAAGGTGCACTACGGGTATCTCCGAAAGTGTCTGTTGGGTTGGCACGAATCGAGACTGGGATTTGTCACTCCGTGTAACGGAGAGGTATCTCTGGGCCCACTCGGTAGGACATCATCATAATGTGCACAATGTGACCAAGGAGTTGATCACGGGATGATGTGTTACGGAACGAGTAAAGAGACTTGCCGGTAACGAGATTGAACAAGGTATCGGGATACCGACGATCGAATCTCGGGCAAGTATCGTACCGATAGACAAAGGGAATTGTATACGGGATTGATTGAATCCTTGACATCGTGGTTCATCCGATGAGATCATCGTGGAGCATGTGGGAGCCAACATGGGTATCCAGATCCCGCTGTTGGTTATTGACCGGAGAGTTGTCTCGGCCATGTCTGCATGACTCCCGAGCCCGTAGGGTCTACACACTTAAGGTTCGATGACGCTAGGGTTATAGGGAATAGATGTACGTGGTTACCGAATGTTGTTCGGAGTCCCGGATGAGATCCCGGACGTCACGAGGAGTTCCGGAATGGTCCGGAGGTAAAGATTTATATATGGGAAGTCATCATACGGTCACCGGAATAATTCGGGGGTTACCGGTATTGTACCGGGACCACCGAAGGGGTTCCGGGGGTCCACCGGGAGGGTCCACCTGCCCCGGAGGGCCCTATGGGCTGTGTGTGGAGAGGGACCAGCCCCTTAGTGGGCTGGGCGCCTCCCCCCTAGGGCCCATGCGCCTAGGGTTTGGGGGAACCCTAAAGGGGGCGCCCCACTTGCCTTGGGGGGCAAGGCAACCCCCTGGCCGCCGCCCCCTCCTCAGATTGGATCTGAGGGGGCCGGCCCCCCTCTCCCTTGCCCCTATATATATGTGGGGGTGGGAGGGCAGCCGCACCCAAGTTCTGGCGCAGCCCTCCCCCTCTCCCAAGTCCTCCTCCTCTCCCGCGGTGCTTGGCGAAGCCCTGCAGGATTGCCACGCTCCTCCTTCACCACCACGCCGTCGTGCTGCTGCTGGACGGAGTCATCCCCAACCTCTCCTTCTCCCCTTGCTGGATCAAGGCGTGGGAGACGTCACCGGGCTGCACGTGTGTTGAACGCGGAGGCGCCGTTGTTCGGCGCTTAGATCGGAATCAACCGCAATCTGAATCGCTGCGAGTACGACTCCTTCATCCGCGTTCTTGCAACGCTTCCGCTTAGCGATCTACAAGGGTATGTAGATGCACTCCCCTTCCCCTCGTTGCTAGATTACTCCATAGATTGATCTTGATGATGCGTAGAAAATTTTAAATTTCTGCTACGATCCCCAACAGAGTGGACGTGGCGGGAAGGGAGGGGAGGCAACATGAATGGGAGGCTACTGTGAGTGAGCAAGGCGGTCGAGAGTGGACGCCGAGCTATGGTTTGGTGGGGTTTTGTGGGCTCTTGGCGGGCCATAGTGGGCCACAACCTAAGTGGCTGGCGCAACGGGTTCCCTAGGCTAGGTATGGGGAGTGCCATATAGCTCGTACTTTTGGGCTGGATTTTTCCGATCCGGTTGGGTAGGAAAATCCTGACCGTGCAGTGATCGGGCAGCCCACGTTGGCATTTGAGGCCAATATTTGGGACCCTGGTTGTACATGTTCTTACTTCCAAAGATGATCAGCAAATTCAAGATGTCTCTACCGATTGCCTATACAATGTAATGTAATTACAGATGTATATTGCCAAAAAATGCTAAAGCATTCTCTCTTACTCAATCTTACCATAGCTTGTTCATCCTGCACACTTCAATATTATTTTGATTTTTTCCTCAAAAAAATATATTATTATTTTGATTTGATTTATAATTTCAACACAAAGACTTAATTTATTGATCAATTTACATCTATATCCATAATAACTAACAGCATAGATAGTGCTAGAGCCAGGACTAACTATGGTTTTCTGATCAATTAGTCTGCCATTGTAGTGTACAAAATATGTACACAACACAAACTTCATGTTCTCGCAAGTATACAAAGCCGCAAATTGATTAGTTGAACATACAAAAAGTTACATAAGAAAAAGCATCTGACCCATGAAATGATGTCATTGTAGTAGTTTAACATCCGACGCGCAGGATAATGTAACACTGGGCATCGATTCAGATACAAGTGTGTCTCTGCATCCCGAGATTCGGAGTTCAAGAAAGGTGAAAGAGGAGCGAGTAGGTAGAAGTGATTCAGAGTTCAAGAAGGGTGAAAGAGGAGCGAGCAGGTTGAAAGATAGCAGTAGATCTATTTTTCAGTTTTATCCCTCAACAACAAAAATCGGGAGTACTTAACCATGCCACGCCTCCTCTGCATTGATATCCCCAGCGACGGCCTGGATTCCGAGTTAATAGGCCGAAGAGCTAGCTCACGTTCACTTCTTTGCAGTCGGCCCTTCGATTCCATTGCAATCATCTCCAGCTTCTGTTCTTAACCCGTCAAGAATGCTCTGGCAGGCAAGTTGTTCCACAACAAAATAGTAGATGGAATATGAAAGAAACAGAGTTCGGTTGGGGCTAAGAATCACCATCAGTTTGGCAGAGGAGAAACTCCAAGTTTCCAGTCCCATGAAGATCGCTAGGTTGAATTGTTTTCCCAATGTCTCTCATTCCAAGGTATTCTCACATTTCTAACACGACAATAAAGTATGTGGTTTAGTTTGCTAGCATTACTACATGGGCTACTCATTGCATTTTAGCCGTCGGATCTTGAGCATATATACAGAGAGAAAGAGAGAGAAAATGCATAATAATTAATACGTCCGACAAGCAAGTGTGTCTAGTATTCACTACTCAGTGCATTGTCCGGAGTAGATATTCACCTTAATTGTCTTGATACTGCGGTGGTAAAGAGCTTTGATGGATAGATAGATTAATTAATAGGGACAACAAAGGGCGTGCGGAGTGCAAAATGTTAAAATCTCATAACAAATGAAATTGCTGACAATTGAAAGTGATATAGAATGATGATATTATATGAAAGATGTGATATAGTTTCTGCTCACTAAAAACCAATTAACATCTAATTATATTTATCTTCACAAAACGACCGCTCAAGCATGGTTTCTTTTGAATACTCCCTCTGTCCCACAATATAAGACGTTTTTGCAAACTGTAGGACCGAGGGAGTACTAAACAAGCACGTCAGATTTCATTGTATCTCCATCCAGTAAGGACTTCTCACTTTTCACTTTTAACTCAAAAAAAGGACTTGTCACTTTTCTCACTACTACACAAAGGGCTCTGGGTGGAGGTTACATGAAAAATTATATGCTTACGACACTTCAGGATTGAGTAGATCATCTTACAGTTTTGACCACATAATTGCATATAAACAAGTCATGAGTGAGCAAGCACATCTAAGACAAATGAGAGCCACAAGCAAGAGAGGGTAAGGATGGAAATCGAGCGCCAAGGCATGCCCAATTTCCCTGTGCGTCTCGTCATGGCTACAAAATGTTGCTCATCGCCTTCAGATGTTTCACAGGAGATCCATATCTTGTGTTATATGCCTAATGCCCATTTGATCTCTCCCGGCATTGTCCAAGTAGAGTACACAATGTAATCATCACAGCCAAACGTAAGCATGGTTAGTCTCAGGAACAAATGAACTCTGGTCGACCAGAGTTCAGAGAAGCTGAGGCGAATGGCAGGGCAATTCTCCTTTGGCACGCACGGCTTGCCAGAAACTGCACGCCGCACACTTACCGGTACATGCATGCCACCATACCAAGGGAGACACGTCGATCAAATTTTCCATGCCTTGCTATAAGCCAAAGCTCTTTTGCCTCCTATCAACTATATTTTTTGCTAATGCTTGCTCTATGTTTTGAAGTTCTTGTGCCCGGTGATGGAAACATATGCACCTCGATGTCGCTTATATACACTGTTTCAAATAGCCCGCTATAGCTCCGCTATAGCACGCTATAGCGTTTACAAAAGGTCTTGCGCTAAGAGACTTCGGTCCAAACAAATGAACAAACATTTTAAATAGCGCGCTATAGCATTTGAAAGAGGTCCGGCGCTAAGATGCTTAGCGCGCTATTTAAAACTTTGCTTATATACCGCGTGGTTGGCTTCGGGATATGGATCTTATGGTAGCATATGCGCCGAGGCCGATCGACAATTCCAGAGGAGGAGCAGCTTTCCTTGCCGATGGTCTCTCGATCGTCCCCTCTTTGGGATGTGTTCCAGGCATCGCTCAACACCTGCTTTCCTGATCTTCAGTACGGGTAACTTTTAGCCGGTGCAAGCAAAACTTTATAGCTGAGCAGCACCGAGCCAGCAAAACGTCAACGTATTCGATGCCAGATATGAAGCGATTTTGTTCTTGCATTGGCTACCTAGCTAGCAAGCTTTTCAGATAAGTTGTTGCTGTTGAACTTCATACCGTGGGATTCCACATGGAGCAAGAGAATAAAGCGATTTATGCTTTATCTTGACAGCCACAAACGCAAATGTTCTGAGATGGTACATTCCACAGGATCTTCTCTCTTCAATCCATCTCATGCAGTTGGTAGCTTTTCTTGACTGAAACACCATGCATAAAGGGGGCAGAGCTCTCTGTGGGACCAGGACTCAGTAGCCTGTTGTATGAGCAGACCAGGTTTTGTGCTTGGAACAGGAAGCCATGGTTGCTCCAAGTGGTGGGCTCACCAGCCGGAGCGGGAAAAATTGTGGAACGCTGCTCAGTTTTCCGCGGACTTGTTGCGATTTTTGTGCAGCTGTCATGGTTAGTTACTTGGGTCATTATGCGAGCAATCAATAATAATTGATTGGATATGTTAAAATCTTGCTAGTTGTGGTGTCGCTAAAAACAACTTTATAGAACGAGGCTAACAAGACGGCGCAGCGAAGCATGCCTATGCTTCTAGTGAAAATGAAATGCGCTAACAATTGATATCTATTATAAACTTTCTGATATTGGTTTTATCCAAACATTTTAATCGGAGGCGATTGCGTCCGACTTGGCACACAGGTTTATTTAGTATATGAAGCTGTAAGAACTACTCAAACTTGTTGCGGGTGCATTTTTGTTTCAAACGGAGCCGGCCCAGGCTAATGGCACCTACATGGTGTGCCTCGACGGGCAATCAGCCACGCCCGTGGCACATAATGGTTTTCGTGTTTTTTGTTGAAGCATGGATTAGGTTTATTTGGATCCCATAAAAAAGGGAGACCCTGGAGGTCCCGGCAAGCTGATGAAGAGATAATCTGCATATTTGATGGCTCGGTTACATGGTCGTGTTACCACTCACCACTCATATATCTAGCATATATGTAAAGAGGACAAATGTATATATGATGCTATACAATACCTGTTTAGGGATGTTCTAGGACGAAGTCCCTACTCCCGTGGTTCACCTTGTTGTACTCGCAGCTGAGGCAGCCCACCACCAGCACTTGCTTAGCGGCACTGGTGGGTCGTCACTAGGCTCGCTACCCGGCTCCAACATCCGATAAAAAACGGTCTCGCACGCCTCCCACCATGATGGGTGGTCATGTGCACATAAATTGAATAGCAAAGCAACTTCTGATCTACTCCCCCCCCCCCCCCCCCCCCCTTTATACAAAATAGAAGTAACCCACACATCTGAGAATTAAAATTTAGCAAGAATTTGGATTAATACATTTGGGTCATGTAACAGGAAAGAGCTATCATTCGAGTATAGTTCCGATGGGCTATCATGTTATTTCACTAAGCCTCACTTCTCTACTAGTAGATGTTATTCTAGCTTTCCAATTTTGTTTCTAGTGAGTGTTCTTCTACTATCACACTAACTTCAGCTTACCATCCCACCCCAGCACAATAATCATGATCCTTTTTCAGTAAAAAAAAAACCTTTTTCGGTGATCATGATCCGTTTGCAGAAATACAGGATGGTGTATCCCACAGTAGTTTCTGCTACTATCGACGATTGAGGATGGCCATGGCATTCCATCACCGGTCAAAGTGATTGCGCAAGCATGCATCAAGGACTGAAGCACATCATACTGACATAGTAGAGGCTCCAGGCTCAAGTTTCAAGACAAGTTGAATCACATTTCCCAGTGCCACTCATCCCTAAGGCCATCTCCACCGCGCGACCCCATCCTGTCTGGCCCCGTCCGTTTGAGTTAAAAGAGACAAACGAGGCGGCCCAACGCGCGACGGCCCGGATCCATCTTGTCTGTTTTGTGTCCGGGCCAACCCATTTCGAGCGCAAACTTGCGTCGGGTTTGGGTCGCGACGGACACCAAACGGACGCGCGCCTCGTCCGCGTCGGGTCCGCGTGGCAGGCGGCCACCTACCTCCCACCCGCCCACATCAATGCGCACGAGCGGGCGGCCCCACCTGTCATCCGCACATCGGAAGGTCGTCGTCCTTCTTTAATTGGGGAGCGTGGACCGGTCGGTCGTCCACACTGCCCCACGCCATCCCGCGGCCTCCTCGAAACCCGACAGCGCCGAACCCTAGCCCTCCATTGTCCTTGAGCTCGCCGACCGGCCACCTCGCCATGGGCTTCTGGAACTGCAAGGGGAAACACAACTGTGAGGCCGACTCCTCCTCGGGGCGCCGTCGCGGCTCCATGAAGAAGGAGGAGCCCACGTCTCCGCCGTGCTCCTCCCTTCGAGCCCCCACGCCGCCCCCCTTCATCATCAACCCTAGGCCCGCCGGCGAGCGCGACCGACAGTACCTCGCGGTGGACGTGTGCCGGCGGTACTGGGATACAAGGACGCCGGTCCCGTGGAGCGACGTCCACCTCCCCAACAGCTATCACCTCATCGCCGACCGGGTCCCGATCCCGCCTGTGCCGGCGAGCGTCCACGCGCGCCGCGACGAGATCGAGCGCCACCGCTGCCTCCTCCTCGACGACCTGTACTACGACGACAGGTACACCCCGGATTCCTCTCTCTAGGACACGTGGCTCCGGGACGAGCACGACACGCGCCGTGCTTCATACTTCGCCGGCACGATGTCGGGGCCGGGGCGGCCACGTCGAGAGGTGCGCGGGCGTACGCGCGTGCACGGCCTCACGTGTTGAAATATGAGATGGGCCTAAAGCCCATATGACAATTTCAGATTTAATCTCTAAGGGCCCATGTAGGTGGCATGACAAGGTGGTGGAAAACTTAGTCCCACTCCAGAAGTGGAAGGAGAGTTGGAGTGGTTTATAAGGGATTCTCTCCCTCATGCTATTGGAGCTTGAGATGAGATGAGGCCCTCGCGCACTCCTCCTCCTCCGCTCGCCTCGTCACGACGCGTCGTGGGTTGCGGGATTGAGCCGAGCCGAGCTCACTCCTATGCGCTTCTTTTTGCCGGTCAGGAACGGAGAGTCCTTGACAGGTAGGGCCACGATCTGAGACGTCGGATCATGGGCTACCGACTTGGACGTGGGTTCAGCCCACATCTCTCCACGCGCGGCCGCACATATATATGTGGGGCACTGCCAACCCTAGCCGCCGCGAAAAATAGAACGCATCTCCATCTCCGGTTCCACGCCCACGTCGTTCCTCTGCTGCTGCTGCTGTCGGTGACTCCATCCCGTTCACCGCGTACATGGTTGACGGGAGAGCAGGCCTCCGAAACCCCGCCTCTCCGGATCCTGTACGGGAGAGGGGCGATTAGGTTTTTGGGCAGCGACTACGCGACTGCTCGCTTCTGTTCATCTACGTCCGCACCACCTTCGTCATCACCATGTCGACCGACGCCGACCGTGCTGCCGTTGAGAAGGCCGAGGACGACAAGAAGGCCGCCGAGGATGCCGCGGCTGCTGTCACCGCAACCGCCTCCGTGTGGCCGATTGGAGGGTATACATCGCTTATCCCTCTCGTGTTTCTTTCTGTTGTAGCAGTACTAGCGATATGCGTAGATGTTTCTACTATGTGCGTAGTACATGCTCTGTTAGATCGTAATCAATGTGTTATCAATGTTGTCCATGTCATGCTCATGATTTATTCATGGATTAATTTAATCGAAAAACTGCCTATTTACTTATGAATCCAAAAACCTAATGCGTGTAGGAGTTTTTCGAATTCTGGTTTTGCTACTGCACTGAAACCGTCCCCATTTACGGGGACGTACTTTAAGCGTTGGCAGACTAAAACCACCTTATGGCTCAAGGCCATGAACGTGTTCTGGGTCGCCGGTGTGACTCCCGCAGGAACGATCGCTCCTAAACAGGAGAAGGCGTCAAGGAGGCCACTGTCGTGTTCCTCGGGGCAGTTCTGAGCATGATTGGAGATAAGCTGGTTGACGCATATTTGCATGTGCAGTCTGCTAAGGACTTGCGGGAGGCGCTCGAATCTAAGTTCGGGGTTACCGATGTAGGGAGCGAGATGTATATTATAGAGCAGTTCCACGATTACAAGATGGTTGAAAACCGTCCTGTATTGGAGCAGGCTCATGAGATAATATGCATTGTTAAGGAGCTTGAGCTTCTTAAGTGCGAGTTACCGGGCAAGTTTGTCGCGGGCTGCATAATCGCTAAGCTCCCAATTCCTGGAGGAACTTTGCCACCACTCTGAAACATCAGAGGCGTGAATTCTCTGTGGAGGATGTCATTGGCCATCTGAGTGTTGAGCAGAATTCAAGGGCAAAGGACTCGCACGGAAAAGGGGTCGAAGGAACTTCTGTGGCCAATATGGTGCATCAGAAGAACTCCAATTCCCACAAGCCCAAGGGAAAGAACGGTGTCCAACAGAGTGCCGACTTTAAGAAGAAGGGTAAGAAGACCTTCAAGAAGAACAAGAAGGATGAGGGCTGCTTTACTTGTGGTTCGTTGAACATTGGGCCAACAAGTGCCCAAACAAGTACAAGAAGCAAGGGCAGGACTCCAAGTCTGTCAATATGATTGTGAGCAACAATGAGAGTGGTGCATCTGGGTACGGTAATTTATTTGCTGTATTTTCAGTTTGGCCGTCCACCGATTGGTGGGTCGACACAGGTGCAGGTGTTCATGTGTGTGCTGACATTTCATTGTTTTCTTCTTACCAGGCCACAGGTCACGGGTCCGTACTGATGGGGAATGGCGCGAGTGCTTCTGTTCTTGGTGTTGGCACGGTCGATCTGAAGTTTACTTCGGGAAGGATCGTGCAGCTAAATAATGTGCAGCATGTCCCCGCCATCAAGAAGAACCTCGTTAGTGGCTCCCTTCTATGTAGAGAAGGGTTTAAGTTGGTATTCGAGTCTAATAAATTAGTTGTTACGAAATATGGACTATTTGTTGGAAAGGGTTATGAATGCGGAGGCATGTTCCGCCTTTCTCTTGCAGATCTATGTAATAAAGTCGTGAACAATATTGATTTGAGTGTTAATGAATTTGAAGTCTGGCATTCACGTCTTTGTCACATTAGTTTCGGTGTTATGACGCAGCAAGCAAAATTGAATTTAATCCCGAGTTTCACTTTAGCCAAAGGTTCTAAGTGCCATTCGTGTGTGCAATCTAAGCAACCTCGCAAGCCTCACAAGGCAGCAGAGGAGAGACACTTGGCGCAACTGGAACTCATACATTCTGATCTTTGTGAGATGAATGGTGTGTTGACTAAAGGTGGAAAGAAATATTTCATGACTTTGATAGATGATTCCACTAGATATTGCTATGTGTATATGTTAAATACTAAAGATGAGGCTCTACACTACTTCAAAATCTATAAGGCAGAAGTTGAGAATCAACTTGAAAAGAAAATTAAACGGGTCCGGTCAGATCGTGGTGGAGAGTACTTCTCGAAAGAGTTTGATGCCCTTTGTGCGGAACACGGCATTATTCACGAGAGGATACCTCCCTACTCATCCTAGTCAAACGGGGTTGCGGAGCGGAAAAATCGTACTCTAACTGATTTGGTTAACGTCATGTTAGATACATCGGGTTTATCCAAAGCATGGTGGGGGGAGGCCATAATGACATCATGTCATGTCCTGAATAAAGTTCCGACAAAGGATAACGAGATCACTCCTTACGAGAAGTGGACCAAGAGAAGGACAAGCACTCTCGTACTTACGTACTTGGGGCTGCTTGGCGAAAGTTAATGTGCCGATCCTCAAAAAGCGTAAGCTTGGACCAAAGACTGTGGACTGTATTAATTTGGGCTACGCTATGAATAGTGTTGGCTATAGATTTCTAGTAGTGAAATCTGAGGTACCTGACATGAAGGTCGGTACAATTATGAAGTCTAAAGATGCTACATTCTTTGAGGACATTTTCCCCATGAGAGATGTACAAAGCACTTCTAGACAGGAATCTGAGCAGACTCCTGAACCTGCCATTCTGATGAAATATTATAATCAAACACATGATGAAAATCCCGAGGAGGATAATGAGGAAACACTTGGTAGGGGCAAGAGACAAAGGACTGTAAAGACCTTTGGTGATGATTTCTTCATATACCTCGTGGAGGATAATCCCATTTCTATTTCAGAAGCGTATGCATCTCTAGAAGCTGACTACTGGAATGATGCGGTCCGTAGCGAGATGGATTCCATCATGGCTAACGGGACTTGGGAGCTTACTGAACGTCCTTATGGTTGCAAACCATTGGGATGCAAGTGTGTGTTCAAGAAGAAGCTTAGGCCCGACGGTACGATAGAAAAGTACAAGGCTAGGCTTGTGGCCAAGGGCTACGCCCAGAAAGAAGAAGAAGATTTCTTCGACACTTATTCACCTGTGGGCAGACTGACCACCATTCGAGTATTACTCTCATTGGCGGCCTCGCATGGTCTTCTCATTCATCAGATGGATGTTAAGATGGCTTTTCCGAACGGAGAGCTAAAGGAGGAAATCTATATGCAACAACCTGATGGCTTTGTGATGGATGGTCAGGAAGGAAAGGTGTGTAAGTTGGTGAAATCTTTGTATGGCCTGAGACAAGCGCCTAAGCAATGGCATGACAAGTTTAATGAAACATTGACATCTGTTGGCTTTGTTGTTAATGAGGCCGACAAATGTGTATACTATCGCTATGGTGGGGGCGAAGGAGTTAATTTTTTTATGTTGATGACATACTGATATTTGGGACTAATCTTAAGTTGATCGAGGAGGTTAAGTCTTTCCTATCTCAGAACTTTGAGATGAAGGACCTTGGAGTGGCTGACGTTATCTTGAACATCAAGCTATTGAGAGATGATGAGGGTGGGATTACACTTCTGCAATCCCATTGTGTTGAGAAGGTGTTGAGTCGCTTTGGATATTTGGACTGCAAACCATCTCAAACACCATATGATTCTAGTGTGCTGATTCGAAAGTCTAAAGGCACAACTATTGATCAATTGAGATACTCTCAGATTGTTGGTTCACTCCAGTATCTAGCGAGCGCAACAAGGCCTGACATCGCATTTACTATTAGCAAACTGAGCCGATTTGTTTCCAAACTGGGTGATGTACATTGGTGTGCTCTTGAGAGAGTTATGCGCTATTTGAAAGGTACTATGAACTATGGACTTCACTATACCGGATACCCGTCGATACTTGAAGGGTATAGTGATGCGAATAGGATCTCTGATGCTGATGAGATGAAGGCCACAACTGGGTATATGTTTACTCTTGGAGGTGGTGTTGTTTCCTGGAAGTCTTGCAAGCAAACGATCTTAACAAGATCGACAATGGAAGCAGAATTAACATCATTAGACACATCGGGTGGTGAAGCAGAATGGCTTCGAGATCTGTTGATGGACTTGCCAGTGGTTGAGAAGCCGGTTTCGGCCATCCTTATGAATTGCGACAATCAAACAGTTATTTTCAAGGTGAAGAGTTAAAAGGACAACATGAAGTCCAACAAACACATAAGAATGAGATTGAAAGCTGTCAGAAAATTGAGGAACTCCGGAGTGATAGCGTTGGATTATATTTAAACAGCTAAGAATCTGACAGATCCTTTTACTAAAGGGCTATCACGTGTTGTGATAGATAGCGCATCAAGGGAGATGGGTATGAGACCCACATGAGTTGCCATGGTAGTAACCCAACCTATGTGATCGGAGATCCCGTGAAGTAGGACCTGAGAAAACAAGCCAGCGGTGAACTGAGGAGAGTAACTTTACTAACCCACTCCGTTGGAGATGCAATACTCTCAGAAATTGTATGTAAGGATGACTATTGTCTTAATGTGTTCCAAGGCTTATATGTATAAGCAAGATGCTATCCTACAGAGCGATCTTTGGAGGAACACACATATATGAGCCCGACTGCTGGTCACAGTCTATGAGATTGAGGTGATCTGTAGCAAGCTCATGAACAGGCCAGGAGTGTGACTAATATGCTTCACCCGAGGGGTCGGCCTTCGGCAGCCTCGTATCAGTGAGACTTGTGGTGAAACTTCTTGACACCAAACTGACAATTCAAGGCATAGTCCATTGTTCAGTTGTGAAGGAGTGTAGCTACTTGGTCTAGGTGGAGCTCAACCTTAATCGGTCTCCACTGAGATGCTGGTATATCAAAACAGTGTTTGGAACAAAGGACAAAGTGGGCCCTGAGATCTGGTGGGGGATTGTTGAAATATGAGATGGGCCTAGAGCCCATATGACAATTTAAGATTTAATCTCTAAGGGCCCATGTAGGTGGCATGACAAGGTGGTGGGAAGTTTACTCCCACCCTGGAAGTGGAAGGAGAGTTGGAGTGGTTTATAAGGGATTCTCTCCCTCATGCTATTGGAGCTTGAGATGAGATGAGGCCCTCGCGCACTCCTCCTCCTCCGCTCGCCTCGTCACGACGCGTCGTGGGTTGCGAGATTGAGCCGAGCCGAGCTCACTCCTATGCGCTTCTTTTTGCCGGTCAGGAACGGAGAGTCCTTGACAGGTAGGGCCACGATCTGAGACGTCGGATCATGGGCTACCGACTTGGACGTGGGCTCAGCCCAGGTCTCTCCACGCGCGGCCGCACAAATATATGTGGGGCACTGCCAACCCTAGCCGCCGCGGAAAACGGAATGCATCTGCATCTCCGCTTCCACGCCCACGTCGTTCCTCTGCTGCTGCTGCCGTCGGTGACTCCATCTCGTTCACCGCGTACACGGTTGATGGGAGAGCAAGCCTCTGAAACCCCGCCTCTCCGGATCCTGTACGGGAGAGGGACGATTAGGTTTTTGGGCAGCGAATACGCGACTGCTCGCTTCTGTTCATCTACGTCTGCACCACCTTCGTCATCACCATGTCGACCGACGCCGACCGTGCCGCCGCTGAGAAGGCCGAGGCCGACAAGAAGGGCGCCGAGGATGTCGCGGCTGCTGTCACCGCAACCGCCTCCGCGTGGCCGATTGGAGGGTATACATCGCTTATCCCTCTCGTGTTTCTTTCTGTTGTAGCAGTACTAGCGATATGCGTAGATGTTTCTACTATGTGCGTAGTGCATGCTCTGTTAGATCGTAATCAGTGTGTTATCAATGTTGTCTATGTCATGCTCATGATTTATTCATGGATTAATTTAATCGAAAAACTGCCTATTTACTTATCATCATGCCCACGCCGTCGCCTTCCCCTTCTCCGTCACCACCTCTAGCTCCTCGCATGACAGCGGAGGAGGAGGCCCGGCTCGTGCAGCGTGTCATGGACGACTCCATGTACACCCACGACGAGCACCAATGGGACGGCTTGGAGGAGACGATGGCACTCTCTGCCGCCGACGATGTCGCCTTCCCCGAGCTGCAAATGGTGGCCGTCAAGGAGGAGGAGAGGAGGGAGGAGGCGATGGAGGAGGAGCCGGTGGCCGCGTTCCACCCGGGCCTGTTGGGCCAGGGGTGGGGCTGGTCCTGCACTACTCCGGAGATGGCTGCCGCCGTGGGCGTCAACTGGTGCGCCACTCCGCCGTGGTCACCGGAGCGGGAGGCGTCGCCACGGGAGGAGGTTGTGCAGGCACCTCCAGCCGTCCAGCCCGCCCCCGTCTACCACGCACCGCCGGCCCACCTCTGGACACCGCCGGCCTACGTGGACCTCGTCAGCGACGACGACGACGCCGACAGCCACTGAAGACGGCGACGGCATCGACGGGCACGGGCACGAGCGCGCTGGCGGCGGCCGTTTTTTATTTTCTTTTTTATGTTTAATTATGTCAAGTTGGACGTGAAACTGGGCCGTTTTATGGCCATGGACCCTAACTTAAGTTTTAAGTTTTTTAAACTGCGTTTATTTACTTTTTTAAGTCATTTTGTTTAAGTTTTTATGTTTTTTTAAACACGTCCAACACGGACAAGATTTGGGGTGCGGCCGCGCGGTGGGCGCACGCACAACCCAACGGACAAAGGCGGACACGGGCGAACCCATCGGCGTCCCAAAGGGACAAAATCCGGCCAAAACGGACGTCCGTTTGGGGTCGCGCGGTGGAGTTGGCCTAAGGCATGTAGATGCCAGAATAGGACTTGCAACGAGTTTTATCTTTTTTTTCCACTTCATGATATGAAGTTCGGACAAACAAATGAAGAGATAGTCTACATATTTGTTTGCATGTGCCATGACACCACTCACATCTCTAGCATATGTAAAGAGGATAATGATATATATGATGGTAGACTAGTAGGTGAGGCTTTACTCATTACACCAAAATTATCATGGGTTGGCGTACCATGCTCATACCTGCGGGGCAAGGTAAAAACCGACAGCCACCGGCAATTCAGACCGCCCGTCACATGCAGCAGCCTTAATTTTTAGCTGCTTCCTTCAGCATACATATACTAGTGGACGTCGAGCGTATCCAAGATCATTGATAGATGGATCACCATTTCACCAACACGTATGCATGCACATCGATCGCGCCTAGGATCAACAGCTAGAAAGCCAGTCCTACGGGTCGCCAAATCCAAACATAACGTACCAACAATTGGCTATGCAACGCCGAGTCCTTGAACAGAACAGAAGAGGGAGACGTTTTGTGCAAGCTGGCATGCAGAAGCTTCATGGGAGATCTTCCTTTTCTTTCGCGTACCAAAAACGCCAGCATATCTTCAGACACTTCTATCTAGGTCTGGCGTACGCAGCACTCCCCGCGCCTATAATGCAATATTCGTCCATCGAGGAGGAGAAACCTCAGACATAGAGAGTAGGTGGCGTGAGTCTAGTAGGCGCTCGCAAGCCACAGCAAAGAGCCCAACGACCGACGTACGGAGCCACGCATTACTGGGCCGATCTCCTTGGATAGTGGCCTGATCAAACAACCAGCCACTGCCAAAGGAGACTTGCCCAGCGATGCAGCGTTGCGTCCGCATGCACACCATCATGCTTATGGTCAGCATATAGAGCTCGCTAGTTGCTTCCTTGCAGTGTGGTGTAATGTGCAGTTGCAAATACACCACTCGACTACATTTCCTCTCTGCAGGCCGGCCTGGACATTTCATGAATCAAGGTGTGAGAAGAATCGCTATGCTCTGCACCTGCGAACGCCGGCCGTCGGCATGCTCGCGGTTGATATCAGACATTGGACACACTCTGTATTCGAGCGGGTCTGAGTCCAAGTGTGCATGGATGCTAGTATACAGAACTAGTGACAACTACGAGCTTTTCTTGACACATTTGTAATGTGCCTCGCACAAAGCCATGCTAAATGGTAGGGTCGGTCAACACATACAACAATAATAATATAGGCCTCCAAGTTTTTCGATGTAAGATACAGAGAAACAGCTCTAACAAAATAAGAAAGATAACATCATAAAACTGTAGGGCATGAAAGATAGGGAAAGTCATCTTCTGCTCCCGAGCTCATTTGAGCTTGGGATGAACAGTACAAAAACATTTCAGAACATTTTAATTTTTTTTGGGTGCAAAAATTGACAAAAGTTCTCAGGGCTTGCAAACTTTCATCAAAAATGACATTCATAGAAGTCGTGGCAAAAAAAATCAGTACTCCAAAATGTTTACAAAAATAACACTTTTGGAGTATCAATTTTGTTTTTTTTTCAACGAACTCCATGAATGTTATTTTGCAATGAAATTTTGTGAGCGCTAAGAACTTTTGTCAATGTTTGCACCATAAACAATTCATAATTTTTTGAATTTTTCAGATGTACTATTCACCCGAGCTCATTTGAGCTCGGGCTCAGAAACACAACGCCCACGAGCTCTTATTCTGGTCTTTATTTATCAGACTCAACAACAACGAATTTGCGTCCGTACCTTGTTGAAGGCGTTGTCTCATTGTTTCACGTACTGGCCTTTAGTGGTTGATATTGGCCGGGGGAGTATTTGGGGCACGCAGGTGTGGGGGCATCGAGTCCGTCGTGTGTGCTTTTTCTTTTGGCTTTCGATCTTTAAACTTTCATATCTTCTGAATAAAAAGTCAAAATTAAGTTATGTTTTCATATTCGTGTTTCTCATAAGAAGGGCTTTCAAATAAGATCCATTTTAAATATTTTTTCATGAATTTTGAAAAGGAATGTTAAGCTTCAACTCTTGAAATTTAGTACGAGTAACCGATAAAATCACAACTTTAGTACCTGCAACTGACAAAAAAATGATTAAAGTTCCAACTCTGAAACTTGATACTTGCGACCAAGTAAATCAAAATTTTCAGATGCAAAATCATAAGTTTCAATGATTAAAACTTTAAACTTATTGTGTCCTGGGATCCAACTACTTCACAAATCACGAGGCCATTGAGCGGCCGGACACGGCTTGACAGGTGCGTGCCCCCGCACGTGCATGCCTCTGTGAATTTTTGGATCTCGGTAACCAGGACGAAAATCCTTGTTCTGACAATATCATACATGGTGACTACGATGTGAGGACGTGTATTCCTTAACGGCGCTGGTGTGAAAGAAGTCGACTTTTAGTCGTAGGTGGTTTACATTTTTATTGTATTCTTTCATGGTTGTCTTTTGTTGTATACTCTGATTAATACTTCCTTTGTCCAGAAATATTTGTCGCTCAAACGGTTGTACTCGGTAGTAATTAACCTTTGCCAACATGCATCTTTTTGTAGCTTAATTATGTATACTCTATTATGATAAAAGGGTGTGGGATTCGGATAGGGCATTTTGGTTCCCGGGCTCAGTTGAACCCGTGAGTGAATCGTAAATTCGTTAATAATAGTAAAAAATAAAAAATTCTGAAATTCTAATGGTGAAAGATGCTTGAGTGTGTGATGTGCGTGCCAAATTTCGGCTCATCTAAATATCTGAGTAGCTCACGGTAAGACAAATTTGTGGTTTATGAAAAAGTTTATTGTTTGTGCATTGTTCGGCTGATTTTGTTTCTGAGAGCTACTCAGATGTCCGAATGCGCTGAAAATTGGCACGGACCTCACACACTCAAACATCTTCCATGCAAAAAATGGATTTTTTTTTATTTTTTTTCTAGTATTTATTTTGAATTTATTGTTCACCGGGTGCAGATGAGCCTGGGCTCAGAATTGGATATTCGGTGGTGATTCTTGACTCACTGAATGCGTTCGGCAGCGTAGTATTTCACATGTGTTCCTATATTGCAGTTGTAATAAAGTCAGAACTACCAAAATAATACAACTGGGAACTTACAAGCAAAGAGTGAAAATGAATGCAAAACCCAACACAAGATTAAAAAATTACATGTGGCTGTTTTTTTTGTAGCTTCAGTGCATGGGTTTTTTTCATCACTTACTTCTAGGCATCTTTTAAAACTTTGGTATATGTTGAAAACAAATTGGTTTGATGCATCACATACTCACATAGGTAGGTGTGGCTTGAGCATCAAATTTACCTGGAGTGGATATCCTTTAGTTACTCTAGTAAGGTTGCGGTAAGTTAAAGAGCTTTGGTGGTGGACGGATTAACAAATCACAAATTAAAATGTTGTATCTCACACCAAGTGAACAAGCAAATGGTGGAAAGGATGAAGGATGTCAATGACCGCTAGTGATGTATCACCTCCATAAGCCACCTCATTACCTTTATGGACTACCATGTACATGGGGCAGAGTGTTTCGAAGAGGATATGTACATAATTGGGAAGACATAGAATGCTATAATATAACATTTGACAATGTGGTTGGCCAATGATAAACCCTCACTCTGTAGTCTAAAGTACCAAACTAGGTGGGTTTTTTATGTTGTTCATCCCAAAGGCATTGCCACATTCTTGAATTTATCTTCCAGTCAAAGACATGAAACTTGGGTGAGTGGGATACAAAATCCAGCACAACAAGAAGTCTTGTTAGCTAGCTCCATTGCATGCGCCACTCATTAGATGGTATATGTCGGATATGATAATATGTACAACCAGAAAGTGCATGATATGTCAAAAAATTAGGCGTGGCATTACTCATTGCATGAAAATGTATGGAGTAAATATCCATCTTCATTGTCTCGATATCGTTGTGGTAAACAGAATAAGATTCATTGTATATATGGATTAATATGCATGGCAAAGTTGCTTGTAAACCATGAAGCTTTACGATGTCATAACAAGTTAAGATGCACCAATTTTACTTTAAAATCTTAACAAGTACTTTATAATTATGATAAAGATCAAGGACCGCTCACAACAAATGATGTAGTTGCTCATTAAACAACCACGTAAAACATGTGATTCCATTTTTCTAAGCGGAACATCAACTCAAGAATGACAAGTACTCAACTACAAAAACAACATTCTAGAAAAAGGAAGACAAAGATAGGTTGAAAGTGAATATGGCTTGTAAGTGTATATTTCAAAGACTATTTGACCATAAATTAATTTTTGAAAACTTGACACCTATAGTAATACCTCATCTTGGTGATTGCTATGAGTGTTTGTTGTATGTATTCTTTTGAAAAAGGATTCACGTACATTTTTAAATCAAGAAAAAACCCAAAAGATTTAACTAGATACATGGTGTCGAGTAAATTTGCTTACAAATATCATGATAGGGAACAAGCGAACACCAAAGAAAATGATGCGTGCAAGATGAAAATGATGAGACACTCATCCACCAAAGTAATCGGTGACGGTACAGAAAACCATCGGTAGTCCGGATATAGGGCGGTCCATGTCGTCGGAAGTGTTAGAAGGGATCACCCACGAGGCGTTTACCTAGGTCTGGGCCCTCATCATGGGGCCTGAGATGGGACACACACCCATGATGTCATATCCAAAGAAGCAACACTACTGGAATCTGCTTATTTGCCGTTTGCCTATTCTTTGCCGTCTGCTGGTGGACGGCAAAGAAGGTCGGCAAAGAAGGTCTTTGCCGTCAGCTTGCAAAGAACGAACGGCAAAGAACTGGCTGATGGCAAAGAATGTCTTTGCCATCAGCCAGTTCGTTGTCGTCTGCTGGCGGACGGTAAAAAATCTTTGCCGTCAGCGGGCGGACGGCAAAGAGGGAGGTGGGCCCCACTAACAAGCTGTTCAGAAAAAAAACCAAACAGCCCCCTCTTTGTCGTCCGCCAGCGGACGGCAAAGAGCAAAAAAGCGGACGACAAAGGGGCGCGGACGACAAAGAGATGACCTAACTAACAGCTGGATCCCCACCCCACCCCGCCTCTCTCTCTCTCTCTCTCTCTCTTTGTGTTCTATCTCCCCGACGAGACCACCAGCCACCCGCCGCCGCCCCCTCGCCCCTTGCCCTGTCGCCCCACACCCCTCCCCTGCGGCGCCCCGACGTCCACCGCGCCCCCGCCGCCCCTTCCACACCGGCCAGCCACGCCGCGGCCGTCCAGCCGCCCCGCCCCCTACCCTGTGTGGCCGTCCCCGCCCCGTCCCGCCGCGGCCTCCCCCACCACCGGGCCGCCGCCGTCCCCACCCGCCGCGGCCTTCCCCTCCACCGGGCCGCCGCCGCCCCCTCGAGGAGCGCCGCCCGTCGCCAGCCCACCCCGCCCGGTCGCCACCCTGCCTCGCCGCCGCCCCGCCGTCGCCCCTCCACGGCCCGTTGCCGCCCCCCCCACAGTGAGCCCCTGCCCCTGTTTTATTTTCTGTTTTTCTTTTCTGTTTAGTTTAGGTTATTTAGTTTAAGTTTTTTCAGTTTAGTTAGTTTAGGTTATTTAGTTTAATTAGTTTAGGTTATTTAGTTTAAATAGTTTAGGTTTAATTAGTTTATGTTATTTAGTTTAGTGTTTTTGTTTAGGTTTAGTTTTAGGTTTAATGAAAAAGAAGAAGAAAAGTAGAATAAGTAGAAAGGGGGAGGAAGAAGAAGAAGAAGAAGAAGAAGAAGAAGAAGAAGAAGAAGAAAGAGGAGAGGAGAAGAAGAAGAAGAAGAAGAGAAGAAGAAAAGGAAAAAAGAGACCCCGACCCCATACACCCAATCGACACCCCGACACCTCGGCACGACATCCCAACACCGACCCCCGACCCCCGACACCACTCCCCGACCCCGACCCCCGACCAACCGACACCTGACAACCGACCCCGACCCCGACCCCGAGCCCGACACCCTGACACCCCGGCCCAACCCCGACACCCCGACCCCGACACCACACCCCGACACCCCGACCCCGACACCACACCCCGACCCCCTGACCCCCTAACCCCGACACCCCGACCCCGACACGACACCCCACCCCCGACCTCGAAACAGCACCCCGACCACGACACGGCACCCCGACACCAACACGACACCCCGACCCCCGACACCTCCCAAAAAGGTGTTCTTTGGCCTTCCAGAGGCCGACAGGGTCATATATTTGTGAATTATTAGTTAGGTCACATACTTTTCGATTTTGTTATGAAAAACATCATATATAATTGTGTTGATCAGGTAGATTTAAATGTGCAGTTGTTTCATTGCTGCGAGGTTTGGTGTTCGACGACCTCATCGTGCATTTAACGAGCTCTGCCCCTTCATTCGTGGGTGAGCACAAATGACATGTCCTCCTCCCCCATTAATTATTTGCTCTGTGCCGGTGTTTGTGCCGATGAAACTTGATAGCTAGCTATATATGTGTCTTGAATCATCAGTATGCGTAACCAATATGTGTCTCCCATTCGAAAGCATTATAGTTATAAATATGCATGCATTTGCATATTTATAACCTTGATTCTTTCAAATTCTCCAAAGCTATCCATGGCAGCCCGAGTATGTGTAGATTGGGTTCATTTTCCCATATGCTTTGCTCCGGATCCGACGCATAAATTTCGTCAGTGCCTCCCCTGTTGTTCTCCAGGTACACATCCTCTCTGTTTATTGCAGAGACGTGTATCAGGAGAACAGCGGGGAGGTGCAGCCGAATGTTTGCGTCGGATCCGGAGCATAGCATGGGAAAATGAACCCAATCTACACATACTCGGGTGGGATTAGGACCTATCATTACCTATTAGAGTGTAGGTTGCATGGACGTAATAAAAATGACAAAGTAGATCAACTGATGAATATATATATATATATATATATATATATATATATATATATATATTTGTTGTGTGTCCAGTAGCTCTGAAAGTCAAGATGAGTGATCGTGTGTGGATGTATACCGGTCACACTGGTCAGAACAAATGGAGCGCTGAATGGTTCACAAAAACCAAGGGGTTTGTGCAAGCCGCATTTGCAAATGGCTAGAGGAAAACCTGGTGCCCCTGTTTCCGGTGCGGCAATTGGGAAAAGAGGACAGAGGCTGAATGGGCAAACACCTGCAGAAGAGTGGTTTTACGCCCGATTATACGGTGTGGACATATCATGTGAGTCTGCCCAACGTGACCGAGCTGAGGTGGATCGTCGTCGCACTGACGAGCATGGTACCGGGATGGAAAACATGGTGCAAGACTATGATGATGCTCGGGATTCGGACGAGGAGATGGAGGAATCTGCAAAGGCCTTCAATGAAATGTTGGAGTCTTCAAAATGTCCGCTCCACGAGCACACTAAGCTTTGTCAGTTGAATGCCATCTCACAAGTAATGGCTCTAAAGGCTCAGTTCAACTTGGGCAGAGAATGCTACGACGCAATGATGACAGTATTTGGATGCTTTCTACCCAAAGGCCATGTAATGCCTGCAAACATGTATCAGTCGGACAAAATCCTCCGTGCACAGAAGATGCCCTATGAGAAGATACATGCCTGTGAGAAAGGATGTGCCTTATTTAGGCTTGACTATGCGGACTTGAACTATTGTCCCATTTGCAAGTCTTCCAGGTATGTTGTGGTAGACAACAGTATGGGTGAGAAGACAGAGACCAAAATCCCCGTTAGTGTTCTTCGGTATATGCCAATCATACCAAGACTTCAACGTCTTTTCATGGTCGAAGAGACGGCCAGACAGATGACATGGCACAAAACAGGCAAAAGAACTGAACTAGATGCAGATGGGAATCTGATGATGGTACACACATCGGATGGTGTTGCATGGAAAAAGTTTGATGAATTACATGCTAACAAAGCGGCAGATCTGAAGCATCCTCGAGTCGGCATCAGCACGGATTGGTTCAGTGTGTCGACGGTACAGAAAACCATCGGTAGTCCGGATATAGGGCGGTCCATGTCGTCGGAAGTGTTAGAAGGGATCACCCACGAGGCGTTTACCTAGGTCTGGGCCCTCATCATGGGGCCTGAGATGGGACACACACCCATGATGTCATATCCAAAGAAGCAACACTACTGGAAGCAACACTACATATGAAGGAGAATTCTTCCAAGAGACACGTCTTTCCAAAAAGCGTTTCAAGAACCGCTACACTTCACCCCAAAACATTGAAGTAGATAGCGACAGTGAATCCTACATCACCCAGAGGAGGAACAAGAAGAGCCGGAACAAGAAGAGGTTACTGCTGCGGATGACCTGTCAATGCTTGACCGATTACGTCAAGGTGGCCTTCCACATGTTGATGCCACTGAACCCTATGAGCCCGTCATTGATTTTAGTGATGATGATGATTATGCATTTATTGATGATACTGATCGAGATTATTAGTAGTGTCAGGTATTCAATTTTTTTATGTTGTACTTGATGATGATACACTTAAGTGATATACATATTATTATTCATGTCGGTATTTTTTTATGTTGTACTAATTTCGTTTACTCTTTGTCATGGCAGGTGTTGAAAGATGGTGGGCGTTGGTCAGGAGCGCGCCGAGGCCCCTTCTTCGTCGGCGCGTGGTCTGAGGTCTTCCATTCACACGCACCTCTCCGCCGAGCGTTCCTGGATAGTATGGCGACACCGTCAGGCCCTTCTTCGTCCACCGCGGTGCCCAGCAGGGGACAAGGTAAGAATAAGAGAGGAGCTGGAGCACATGGTCGTGGGAGAGGAGGTAGGGTGACTGCTAGGGAGCCTTCCTCGCCGCCACCCCTAGCTGTTTCACCCGAGCACGTGACTGCTAGGGTGGGCTCGTCCGAGGAGGAGGCTACACAGACTCCAGTCCACTGGTCTTCGGCCCACGAGCCTCGGGTCGACGGGCCTTCGGCCCACGAGAGTTCGGCCCACGGGACCCCGGAGGAGCACATGTCTGGATGGGGTACCTGGCCGGATCATCCTGAGGAGCCGAGTGGCCATGCTGATGATGGCGGGGAGCCGACTGATATTGAGGAGGAGGGGGGCACCGTCTACGTACCAGCGTCGTTGTACACGGCTCCCGTCCGTGCTGGCGACCCGCGAGCAGAGGTGGTTGATTTTCCCTGATGGGGAGAGGTAAGTGCATTTAATCTTTTTGTACCTTCTGCATTCATGTTTCTTCAAATAACTAATGCGTTGGCCTTGTCATGCTGCAGGGGTTGGGACCACCATCATAGTATCCGCTGGCCCAACACCATCCTTGGAGTTCTTTGTCGGCAAAACTTCCCGGGGTTTGTCACGTTGCCTGGTGAGGGTCGGCTTCCAGAGCTTGGATTGAGTTGGGAGCACTACTTTGCTGCCTCGGCCCCGCCGGGTGAGATTATCGACGATGTCTTGTGCAAGACGAGGGCAGACGTGGTGATCAGAAAGTTCTGGGTAATTTCTCCTTACAAAATTAAAAATCTTTAACTAGCTAGTTATTAATTGTACTAATCAATATTGTCTCATTTGATTGCAGGCATTCAATAGGTGTGAGGAGGGATACGAGGAGGAAGCGGCAAATGTTATCGATAACGTCTGCAAGCGCCTACTACAGAACTTACGGCATGAGGCTCGGGTGCAGTCTGTTCGAGACTACTACGCCTTGCGTGGTATCAAGAAGACCAAGCCGGCGTGCCGCGATAAGTTCTTGAGTAAGGAGGAGTACAGGAAGGTAATTCTTAAGGCCTTGTACTTACTTCCTTCATTTAGTAGTTCATAGTTGTAGCGCTCAAGTTTCTATTTGCTAACTTAGGCCCCTCCGAGATGGTGTGCGGGTCGGATGGATTGTTGGGAGGTGTTGGTCAATGAGTGGTGCTCAAAAGAATTGCTAGCCCTCCACAACGAGGCCAAGGACAAACGTGCCCAAATGGAAGGTGTGCCACACCATCAAGGCAGCTCCAACTTATATCAGTTCGGGCGGAACTGGGTATGTGGTTTGCTTCATGATTCATGCAATTCATTCATCATGCTAGCTTTAGCCCTTTAATTACTAATTTACTTTGTTTCTCTCTTTCAGGCACGCTACAATAAGGCGGATAAGGTGCCAGAGGTGTACGACCTGTATGCCATGGCCCACACTGGCTCTTACAAGAAAGTCAAGGCATTATCTACGTCTGACCTCGATGATCCAAAGAACTTCACCAACATCTCCTCCCACGACAAGCTCGTGAAATATAGAGATGAGGGAAAGGCAAGGAAAGGGGAGGACTTTAACCCGAGCCAGGGTCCCATTGATACAGAGTTGCTGATGATATCTGGTGGCGGGAGGTCCCATGGATCCATAGCCATGGGAGATGGACTTATCTGTTGTCCTAGCACTCTCCCAAAGATCAAGGCGCACCAGTCGAGCTCCGCTCCTGAGATAAGGCCTCGTGAACGGACAGCCCAACTCGTCATCAAGGTTAGTTATACGTACTCAGCTATCTTTCTCCATTACATTGTGTGCGCTTCCATCAATGATTACAAATGGTCATGTGAGTGGTGTTGCAGGCTGCTATACAGAGTGAGAGAGATAGAACGAAGAAACTTCTGGCGCAGGCGGCGGAGAGGCAGCGGGAGTTGGAGGAGAGGACGACAAAGATGTTGGAGGAGGAGAGGGCACGGAATGACATGCAGGCAAGGGCCATGTACGAGCTCCTTGTGGTAAGTTTCTTCTGCAGATTACCAAAACATTCATGTAGTGTTTGTCTCATTACTAACTAGTATGACTGAGTTGTCAAAACCAAATGTGCAGTCTGTGTGTGAGAAGTCCGGTCAGACCGCTCCGCCGATGCCAGTGATTGCTCCTGGGACCACGATGAGTTTAATTTGAATGGACATTACTTGCTAGTCTTAACATTTGAGTGTCATCATGCTAACAAGACATTGGAAATGATCTTTGGTGCAGCGTAACTCCAGACAAGCATCGCACGATCCTTCTCCAGCTACCAGCACGAGCCAGCCCGCTCCTACACCTCCATGATCACGGTAAGTTTCTCTAGTGTTTTGCTTAACAAATGCATAAAGACCTAGACTTAGCTTTATTTCCTCCAATATGCTTACCATAATGACCTAGAGTTAGCTTCTTTTCCTCCAAAATGACTTAATAAGTTTACTGACCTCCAAAACCATCCATTTTACCTAAGTTAGCTCTAAAACGATCTGTACTTAGCTTACTTATGTCAAAAAATGCATAATTAGCTTAGTTAGCTCATAAACGATCCATTTTACCTAAGTTAGCTCTAACATGACTCATTTTACCTTAGTTAGCTTATAAATGATCCATTTTATCCAAGTTAGCTCTAGAATGACCCATTTTACCTAGATTAGCTCCTGAATGATCCATTTTACCTATGTAGCTTTAAAATGACCCATTTCACCTAGGTTAGCTCCAAAATGACCCATCTTACCTAGGTTAGCTCCAACATGGCCCATCACACCTAGGTTAGCTCAAAAACGATCCATTTCACCTAAATTAGCTCTTAAATAATCCATTTCACCTAAGTTAGCTCATAAACGATCCATTTCAACTAAGTTAGCTCATAAATGATCCATTTCACCTAAGTTAGCTCAAAAACGATCCATTTCACTTTAGTTAGCTCATAAACGATCCATTTCACCTTAGTTAGCTCATAAACGATCCAGTTCACCTTAGTTAGCTCATAAACGATCCATTTCAACTAAGTTAGCTCATAAATGATCCATTTCAACTAAGTTAGCTCATAAACGATCCATTTCACCTAAGTTAGCTCATAAATGATCCATTTCACCTTAGTTAGCTCATAAATGACCCATTTCAACTTAATTAGCTCATATATGATCCATTTCACCTAATTTGGCTCATAAACGATCCATTTTACCTAAGTTGGTTCTAAAATGATCCATTTTACCCTAGTTAGCTCATAAACGATCCATTTTACCTAAGTTAGTTCTAAAATGATCCATTTTACCTTAGTTAGCTCATAAACGATACATTTTACCTAAGTTAGCTCTAAAATGACCCATTTTACCTTACTCAGCTCATAAATGATCCATTTTACCCAAGTTAGCTCTAAAATGACCCATCTTACCTAGGTTAGCTCCAAAATGATCCATCTTACCTAGGTTAGCTCTAAAATGATGCATTTTACCTAAGTTAGCTCATAAGCGATCCATTTCATCTACGTTAGCTCATAAATGATCCATTTCACCTATATTAGCTCACAAACGATCAATTTCACCTAAATTAGCTCATAAATGCCATACATTCTTCTTCATTTTCTTCATCATCATCTTCTTCTTATAATCTTCTTCTTCTTCTTCTAATCTTCTTCTTCTAACTTTCTTATTTCCCTTTTTGCAGAATTCATTCGCTTCACGGAAGCTTGCATACATGGAGTGCTTGTTTGGATGAACTATGTTTCTTTTGTATCGATGAACTATGCATGTATGCTTTGATGACACTATTGTAATATGTATGGTTGGATGGATGTATGTGGAACTTGCTATGTATGGTTGATGGAACTATACATTTATGATGAAATTATATGTGTTGGATATCTCATATGTTTACTATGAACTTGCCATGTGAAAAATATATATGTATCATCTATTTATTGTGAAAATGGTTGAGTATAAGAAAACACAGAAGAAAAAAAGAGGCAATGCAGGCTCTTTGCCGTCTGCCACTGATGGCAAAGCCACCTTTGCCGACAGCCACGGATGGCAAAGCAGCCACGCGGCGGCCACCTGTGCCTCCTGGGAACTGACCCATTTGGCTAGTTTGCCTATAGCGGCGGACGACAAAGGCTTTGCCTACAGCCACGGACGGCAAAGACCTGTCGTGTAGTGACGTCCAGCTGACATCATTCGGCGGACGGCAAAGGCCGGACAAATTTTGCCGTCAGCGGCAGACGGCAAAGGCCGCCGTTAGCCACCTAAAGGACTAACAGCGAGTTTATTGCCGTCTGCTTTCTTTGCCGTCCGCCGCTGATGGCAAAGGCTCCTTTGCCGTCCGCGTCAGGAAGCAGACGGCAAAGAAGGTCTTTGCCGATCCTTTCTTTGTCGGAGCCGTTTGCCGTCCGCGGCAGACGGCAAAGACCTTTGCCATCTGCCTTCCATGCCTTTGTCGTCTGCCTTGGCAGACGGCAAAGTAGCTGATTCCTATAGTGCAAGTGTCACTCGAGAGCGTTGCCATCATTTGTGCTTACAATATCAAGGAGGGTTTGTTACTATGCGCACCATGACCACCTATCAAACAAGTGCTTATAACAACTGCAACTTAAAAATTGATATCAAAGTCCATTATAGGCCACTACACCCTACAGACCGAACCATCACAACACTAGCCAATGTTGTTGAGAATATGAACTTTGGTTAGTCAACTGGCTTGAATCATTTTTCGCAATGTCTCTCATCCCTAAGGCATGGTCATGCTAGTATAGCATCATTTTCCACAACTAAAGATATGAAGCTTGGAAGAATAAAAAAACAGATCGTCTGCAATTTGTTTCATGCCTACATGGGGTACGTTACCACTCACATCTCTAGCACAAGTAATGCGGACAAAGATATATTATGATGGTACATAGACTAGTAGGTGCGGCTTTACACATTGCACAAAAGTTATTAAAGATAGAGTGACTATTTTGTTACTTTTTGAAGTAAAATGCTTGGCATACCATGTTTGATACCCTACCGACAAGTCCTCACTCCATAACACCTATGTGGGGATGTTGTCTGCCCAACATTACATGCAATAGCCTTAATTCGAGTTGTTTTCTCCACCCTATATGCTAGTAGACATTGAGCACGTGCAAGGTAGGTGATTCTTACGCCCCGATTTGATCGTACACTAATCATACATGCAAATGTGTACGATCAAGATCAAGTACTCATGGGAAGATAGCACAACACAACTCTAGACACAAATTAAAATAATACAAGCTTTATATTACAAGCCAGGGGCCTCGAGGGCTCAAATACATAGCTCGAATACACAAGAGTCAGCGGAAACAACAATATCTGAGTACAGACATAAGTTAAACAAGTTGTCATAAGATGGCTAGCACAAACTGGGATACAAATCGAAAGAGGCGCAGGCCTCCTACCTGGGATCCTCCTAAACTACTCCTCGAAGCCGAACTCCACGTAGAAACATCCTCGGGATCCTCTGTCTCCTGGACTCCAACATATGATCGCAAGAACCGGGAAAAGGGGAAAAAGAAGTAGCAAAGCAACCGTGAGTACTCATCCAAAGTACTCGCAAGCAAGGATCTACACTACATATGCATTGGTATCAATGAAATGGGTAGTATCTGTGTACTGATCTGCAGAATGCTAGAATAAGAGGGGGGATAGCTAGTCCTATCGAAGACTACGCTTCTGGCAGCCTCCATCTTGAAGCAGTAGAAGAGAGTAGATGATAAGTTAACCAAGTATCATCGCATAGCATAAACCTACCCGGCGATCCTCTCCTTGCCGCCCTGTGAGAGAGCGGTCACCGGGTTGTATCTGGCACTTGAAAGGGTGTGTTTTATTAAGTATCCAGTTCTAGTTGTCATAAGGTCAAGGTACAACTCTGGGTCGTCCTGTTACCGAGGATCACGTCTATTCGAATAGATAAACTTCCCTGCAGGGGTGCACCACATTTCCCAACACGCTCAATCCCCTTTGGCCGGACACACTTTTCTGGGTCATGCCCGGCCTCGGAAGATCAACACGTCGCAGCCCCACCTAGGCACAATAGAGAGGTCAGCATGCCGGTCTAAGTCCTAAGCGCGCAGGGGTCTGGGCCCATCACCCATTGCACACCTGCATGTTGCGTACGCGGCCGGTGAGCAGACCTAGCAACCTCCATTACAAAGGAAGTTGTGTTACGCGGTCCAACCCGGCGTGCCACTACTAGGAAAAGGGCTATAGATAGGATTGACACTAATGGCGCACCAGGGAACTAGTGCGCCACTACTATATACTAATGGCGCACCAGTTGGTGATGCGCCAAATAGGTGCACCACTAGTGATAATTTTTTTTCATTTTTACATACATACTAATGGCGCATCCTACCGAAGTGCGCCATTACTAGTTCTAACTAGTAATGGCGCACCAGACAGGGAGTGCGCCAGTACTGAATTTTTTTATTCTTTTTTTTAAAACTACTAATGGCGCACCACCTCACACTGCGCCATTACTAGTTTAAACTACTAATGGCGCACCCTGTAAAAGTGCGCCATTAGTATATTTTTTTTTACTTTTCTGCAAAATTACTAATGGTGCACCACCTGCAGGTGCGCCATTAGTAACCAGGGTTACTAATGGCGCATTTGCAGGTGGTGCGCCATTAGTAACCTGGGACCCCAACAAGATATTTTGGACAGCCACACCTACCCACTCACTTTCCCCACTTCATTCCCTCCACCTCCTTCTCCAAGCTTTCGGCTGCCTCCTCCTCGTCACCTCATTTCCACCATAGATTCATCCAAATTAAGTGGTGAAATTACCTTTTTTTGATAGGTAAGTAAGGGGAAAGCTATCTTCATGATGTAGATCTACTTTTTTCTCCCTAGCTCACTCCAACAACGTGCACATGCACTTTTTGTGGCCTAGCTAGATCTATGTATGTTTGTGGTGTTGCATGTGTTTGTGGTGTTGCATATATGTTTGTGTTTGCAGGTACCGGTATTTGAAATGCGATAGTTGCCAATATTTTGTCGGAATGTTGATTCATTTCCGTTTCGGCGAGAATTTTGGCACTATGCATTCTTTTTGGTCCTATTTTTAGGGAAGGTCATGCCAAATTTTTTCTTGGTTCTAAAATATCGTTTTGCTCTACCCCGCAGGCGACCATGGTCCGCACGATGACCGAAGGCATCGTGAATAGGTTTTTGAGCTCCACGAAGGCCGAGATGCTTCAAAAGAACGAGACGGAGATAAGATGTCCGTGTCGAAGATGCAAGCTGAAGAGCCTTATTTGCGGACCCGGATTCCGGGCAGGTGCGGGACCACCTGCTCTTGCGTGGTTTCATGGATGGCTATCGGTGGCAAGGTGATGAAGATGACTATGAAGTCGTCCATGGGGGCCGGGCAAGAAATGAGGAAGGGCAACAAGACAAGTACCACCGCAGCGAGGGCGGGCGAGAAGATGAAGAATCTCCAGGACATGATCACGACGGTGATGCTGTACACAGTCATCATGTAGAAGATGTCGTACATGATGATGAGGAAGATCAAGACGAAGGGCATGATCATGAAGATGAAGATGCCGGAGCAGACGACGATGGAGGCTCGGTGCAGGACCCTCATATTCAAGAGCTGCTTCTCAGCAGACAGATAACGCAAGAGCTGCCGCCCGAGAGAAAGCCAAGCTAGATCAACTGGAGATAGACGCGGTTACTCCATTGTATGAAGGATGCATGCCCGAGGATACCCGCCTGAAAGTAACGCTCATGGCTCTGGAGATGAAGGTAAAACACAAAATGACCAATGCATGCTTTGACGAGAACATGTCATTCTGGCACGAACGTCTTCCTAAGGGGAACAAGTGCCTGACCAGTTTCGAGGATGCGAAGAAAATCGTGTGGCCTCTGGATTTACCGCACGTGAAATACCATGTGTGCATGAACAATTGCATCATTTATCGGGACGAGCATGCGGAGTCTACCATATGTCCAGTGTGCGGCGTCACTCGATACAAGAAGAGGAAGAAAGCTCCTCGAAAATCGGTGTGGTACTTTCCGATCACTCCTCGTCTGCAGCGGTATTTCGCGGACCCTAAGGTAGCAAAGCTCCTGCGTTGGCACGCGGATAGGGAGGAGAAGAAGCGGGAAGATGACGGAAATGATCCGGAGATAAATAAAAAGACAAGACGCTGAGTCACCCTAAGGATGCGAGCCAGTGGCAAGCGTTGAACTTCGAATACCCAGAATTTGGGAAGGATCCAAGGAACATCGTGCTGGGCGCGAGCACCGATGGAGTCAATCCGTTTGGCAGCCAGAGAAGCATACACAGCACCTTGATACGTCTCCATCGTATCTACTTTTCCAAACACTTTTGCCCTTGTTTTGGACTCTAACTTGTATGATTTGAATGGAACTAACCCGGACTGACGCTGTTTTCAGCAGAATGGCCATGGTGTTGTTTTATGTGCAGAAAACAAAAGTTCTCGTTATGACCTGAAACTCCACGGAATATCTTAGAATAAATAATAAAAAATCCTCGCCAAAGATGAAGACCAGGGGGCCCACACCCTGTCCACGAGGGTGGGGGGCGCGTCCCTCCCCCCTGGGTGCGCCCCTACCTCGTGGGCCCCCTGGTGGCCCTCCGACGCCATCTCCAACTCCATATATTGGCTTTCGAGGAGAGAAAAATCAGAGAGAAAGTTTCATCACGTTTTACGATACAGAGCCGCCGCCAAGCCCTAATCTCTCTCGGGAGGGCTGATCTGGAGTCCGTTCGGGGCTCCGGAGAGGGGGATTCGTCGCCGTCGTCATCATCAACCGTCCTCCATCACCAATTTCATGATGCTCACCGCCGTGCGTGAGTAATTGCATCGTAGGCTTGCTGGACGGTGATGGGTTGGATGAGATTTATCATGTAATCGAGTTAGTTTTGTTAAGGTTTGATCCCTAGTATCCACTATGTTCTGAGATTGATGTTGGTATGACTTTGCTATGCTTAATGCTTGTCACTAGGGCCCGAGTGCCCTGATTTCAGATCTGAACCTATTATGTTTTCATGAATATATGTGAGTTCTAGATCCTATCTTGCAAGTCTATAGTCACCTACTATGTGTTATGATCTGGCAACCCCGAAGTGACAATAATCGGGACCACTCCCGGTGATTACCATAGTTTGAGGAGTTCATGTATTCACTATGTGTTAATGCTTTGTTCTGGTTCTCTATTAAAAGGAGGCCTTAATATCCCTTAGTTTCCAATTGGACCCCGCTGTCTCGGGAGGGTAGGACAAAAGATGTCATGCAAGTTCTTTTCCATAAGCACGTATGACTATTTACGGAATACATGCCTACATTATATTGATGAACAGGAGCTAGTTCTGTGTCACCCTATGTTATGACTGTTACATGATGAACCACATCCGGCATAATTATCCATCATTGATCCGGTGCCTACGAGTTTTCCATATACTGGTTTACGCTTATTTACTTTTCCGTTGCTACTGTTACAATCACTACAAAAATACCAAAAACATTACTTTTGCTGTCTTTACTTTGTTACCGTTACCACCACTATCATATTACTTTGCTACTAAACACTTTGCTGCAGATACTAAGTTTCCAGGTGTGGTTGAATTGACAACTTAGCTGCTAATACTTGAGAATATTCTTTGGCTCCCCTTGTGTCGAATCAAAAAATTTGGGTTGAATACTCTACCCTCAAAAACTGTTGCGATCCCCTATACTTGTGGGTTATCACACCTGGCCTGTGTTTGTGTGGATGTACAACCTTCCCCCTGGTTGTGCATGAAGAGGAAGTACATTCACATGAGTATGCTAATTGAAGGGTCGAAACAACTAGGGAACGCCATCAATCTGTATCTGGGGCTGCTGAAAGAGGAGCTAGACACGCTGTGGAAAACGCCAGCCAATACGTGGGACGCTGCAGAGAAAGAATATTTCCCTATGAGAGTCGCACTGCTCACGACGGTGCACGACTATCTCGGTTACGGATATCTCGCGGGGCAGGTAGTCCACGGATTTTCTGGATGCGTAAGGTGCATGGATGACACAACGTATCGCCAGCTAGATAGAGATCCCGGGTCTTCGGAAACCGTGTTCATGGGACATCGAAGGTGGCTTCGCGACGATGACCCGTGGAGGAAACGCAAGGATCTGTTCGATGGTGAAACCGAACCCCGAAAACGCCCGCGTACAAGGAGCGGCGAGGAAATAGACGAGCTGTTGAAAAATTGGAAAGATTGCCCACTGCCGGGAAAGAAGCAAAAGGTGCCAGAGACGGAAAAGAAGCGAAAGGCGCCAGAGCCGCTGCTGAAGGTATGGAAAACGAGGTCTGTTTTCTGGGACTTGTCGTACTGGAAGATCCACCATGTGCCTCACAGCCTTGATGCCATGCATATCACGAAGAACGTGTGCGAGAGTCTGCTTGGTACCCTGCTCAACATGCCAGAGAGGACCAAAGATGGGCCGAAAGCAAGGGCAGACTTGAAATCAATGGGCATCAGGCAGGAGCTTCACGCTAATGATGATGATGATGATGATGATGATGATGAGGTGAAGCAGGACACAGAAACTCGTCGCAAAGGCAAAAAGGCCAAGAAGACCGGAAGTGACTACCCTCCCGCGTGCTTCACTCTAAGTCAGGAGGAGATCGAGCAGTTTTTCACCTGCCTCATAGGAGTAAAACTTCCTTATGGTTACGCGGGGAAGATAGGCAGATACCTAGACCCAGCGAAGCAAAAGTTCAGCGGGATGAAGTCTCACGACTGTCATGTGCTGATGACGCAGATAATTCCAGTTGCAATCTGTGGGATCATGGACGCGCACATCCGTGAAACGCTATTTGGCCTATGCAACTTTTTCGACGTCATCTCTCGGAAGTCGATTGGCGTGAGGCAACTCAGAAGGCTACAGGAAGAGATCGTGGTGATACTATGCGAGCTTGAGATGTACTTCCCGCCCGCATTCTTTGATGTTATGGTGCATCTGCTGGTCCATATCATGGAGGATATCATCCAACTCGGGCCGACGTTCCTGCACAGCATGATGCCGTTCGAAAGGATGAATGGTGTCATCAAAGGATACATTCGCAACATGTCACGTCCAGAGGGAAGTATAGCCAGGGGCTTTCTGACCAAGAGTTCATCTCCTACTGCACGAATTATCTAGGCATCGAGAACCCCGTTGGTCTGCCCGTCAACAGGCACCTCGACAGGCTCGCTGGATGGGGTCACCGTGAGGGTCACCGCGAAATGCATGTCGACTTCGAGGGTCGACTCGCCGACTTTGAAAGAGCAAACCTAGTCGCGCTTCAACACATAGATGTGGTCGATCCTTGGGTGGTAGAGCACAAAACCTTTATTGAGAAGACGTACAATGACCAAGGCCAACAGAGGACGGACGGAGATATAATCAAAGAGGACAACTCATGTTTCACGCGTTGGTTCAAGCAGAAGCTTCTGTCGTACCCTTTACATGAGGATTCTTCCACGGAAGAACAACTCATATTCGCCTTGTCACAGGGCGCCGAGCACAACCTGATGACCTATGAGGCGTACGATATCAACGGCTACACATTCTACACCAAGAACAAGGACATGAAGAGCGATGGTTATCAGAACTCCGGGGTAACAATGGAATCCTACACCGGTAACAACAAGGACAGATACTATGGAAGGATCGAGGAGATCTGGGAGCTGAGCTACGCTGGAGAGAAGGTCCCGATGTTCCATGTCAGATGGGCCAAGAGCGTCCTAAAATAAGACCGGTATTTCACCACCATGGTTATACCCGAAGCCAAATCCAAGACCGCGGGCGCAAACGTCACCGCGAAAAATGAGCCATGGGTACTGGCTTCCCAAGTGGACCAATGCTTCTTCATTACCGACCCATCAAAGCCCAGTCATGTTGTCGTGAGGAGAGGCAAAAGGAAGATCATCGGAATGGATGGAGTAGCCAATGAGCAAGACTTCGACAAGTACGGCGACCCGAAGATCGAACATGACGACAACGATGAAGTAGCAGCACACACCATAAGAAGAAGCAGGACCACCCTACCTAAAGGACGTCCGTTCCACAGAAGAACTCCATTTGCGAAAAAGAAGGGCAAGAAGATTGTGAACAGATAGCTAGGTAAGATCGATTGTATTTAAATCATAGTCTTCATTTCTCGATTGTATTTCATGGGCACTTTTTGATATCATGAATATTTTTAAATTTCACGGGCACTTCTTCATTACCGACCCGTCAAAGCCCAGTCGTGTTGTCGTGAGGAGAGGCAAAAGGAAGATCATCGGAATGGATGGAGTAGCCAATGAGCAAGACTTCGACAAGTACGGCGACCCGAAGATCAAACATGACGACGACGATGAAGTAGCAGCACACACCACAAGAAGAAGCAGGACCATCCTACCTAAAGGACGTCCGTTCCACAGAAGAACTCCATTTGCGAAAAAGAAGGGCAAGAAGATTGTGAACAGATAGCTAGCTAAGATCGGTTGTATTTAAATCGTAGTCTTCATTTCTCGATTGTATTTCATGGGCACTTTTTGATATCATGAATATTTTTAAATTTCACGGGCACTTTTTGAATTCATGAGGACACTCGATCTCGATCCCCCTCCACCGCCGCCGACGAGCACCCGGCCCCCCGCACCCTCCCCCGCTCCACCGCCGCCAACGGGCACCCCCCGCACCCTACCCCGCTCCACCGCCGCCGCCGATGATATTTTCAAGTAACAAATTTGAACATATTTTTAAAAAAATTATTACTATTTTTATAAAAAATATTACTGTTATGATTTAAACAAGTTTGAACATATTTAAACAAAAATAAATATCAAACAACGTTTAAAATGCAAAAAAATATTGCAGAGCCTGGGAATCGAACCCAAGACCTCCTGGTGTGTGTGCTGCGTGCTGACCAGTCGGGCTAGTGGGCGTGTTCTAATGTGGATTGGGTTAGGTGCAATATAACCTGTGCTCGAACTGTAATAAAAAAACACTCTAATGGCGCACCGCTGCGGGGTGCGCCATTGCTATCTAAAAAAAGATTTCTAATGGCGCACCGAGGTGTGGTGCGCCATTAGTAAGCTTCCCCACCGCCGCCGCTGATGATATTTTCAAGTAACAAATTTGAACATATTTTTTAAAAAATTATTACTGTTTTTATAAAAAAATATTACTGTTATGATTTAAGCAAGTTTGAACATGTTTAAACACAAATAAATATCAAACAACATTTAAAATGCAAAAAAATATTGCAGAGCCTAGGAATCAAACCCAAGACCTCTTGGTGTGTGCTATGTGCTGACCAGTCGGGCTAGTGGGCGGGTTCTGATGTGGATTGGGTTAGGTGCAATATAACCTGTGCTCGAACTGTAATAAAAAAACATTCTAATGGCGCACCGCTGCGGGGTGCGCCATTGCTATCTAAAAATAAGATTTCTAATGGCGCACCGAGGTGTGGTGCGCCATTAGTAAGCTTCCCCCTAGCTATCCTCCCTCTCCCTCGCCAGATCCCCTTCGACCCTCTCTCCCTCGCCGCCAGATCCACCCGCGCGCTGCCCCGACCCACGACGCCGCCGCCCCGACCCTCATCGGACTCCACCCCCGCCGCCCCCGCGCCCCCGCGCCCCACCCCCGCCGCCCCGACCCTCGCCGGACTCCACACCCCCGCCGCCTCCAGAGAGACCACCCCTCGCCCGATTCCCCCTCTTTCCCCATTGAGCCGCCTCCTCCTCGGCTCGTACTCGAGCGCGAGAGCTCATGCGGTGACCGCGCTCGCCGTCGTCATTGTCAAGGCCACCGTCGTCCCAACGCCAAGATAGTGTGTCCCCTGGCTTCACCGTCGTCTTCCACGTCGTCTACAAGTCCAGATCGAGCCAGGGCGCCGCCGAACGATGGGATTGAGATCGTCTTCTTCCTTCTGCCGTCGTCAATTTCGCCTCGATCCGGGCCGCCTCGACCGCCCCCGACCTCGCCGAGTTCGCCTATGCCCCCCTGTGAGCCCATCCGCCGATCCCCTTCTTCCTTTGCGTGGATCCATCGCCGTAGACGCTGCTGCCCCCCTGACCCGAGCTCGCTCTGCCCCCGCGCCCTCTAGCCGCTTCGCCCGCGTCCTCCTGTAGTCACCTACATGATGTGCAAACAAGCTACTCCTCACAACCTATGTACATATAAACATATCGTACAAAGCGGTACATTGCATGGCGGCTAAGCGTACTCAGTCGGAGATGTTGACGATCTCCTTTGCCCTGCCGAGGGTGAGGCGTAGCGAGGCTGGGGACTCGACTTCCTCCTCACTGATAGGCTCCATACGTGTAGTGTTGCGCCGAGTAGATGGAGCAGGTGCCAGGGGCGGAGCAACACAAATTAGCTCTTATGCTAATAACCGATTAGCGATCGCACCTAGTGGCTTCCTACAGTCAGCCTGGCTCTGATACCAAGCTTGTCACGACCGGTTTTCCAATAAAAATGTTTATTGAGAAACCAATCTTTTGAGTCCAGTATGAGAAAAATCCTCCTTACTGGTAGACAAATTCTTGATACAATAAGCCAGTAGCATAAAATATATTACAGGGTCGAGCTACGGTTGCTCAACCAAATTATTACAAGCACGCCAATAATTATACATAATGGCGGATATGACACAGTGGTGTGGAGGCATACTACTGACTCGAGGATAGGGTGGTGGTGGAAAATCACAGCGGGGAGTGAGATACATGACTCTAAAACTGGCATCTCATCGAGCGTCGAGGTGAGGCTCGATGAATTTATTTGGTAGCGGAAGCGGATATAATACAGTGACCAAATCCAGGGTCACACGAGACTGACTGGGATTCCTCTAGGCGTCGGACTCGCTATCAAATTCTTCATCCATGAGATCGCCTTCATCAGCATCTGGCCAAATCAACAAGCCAGGTGAGTACTTTGAAAGTACTCACAAGACAGTTCGGACGTAAGATATAACAAATGCATGCATGGATGCGTCATGATTAATTTACCAATGCACATTCAAAATTTAGCAAGCAAGGTAAGTCAAAAGGGAATCAGCGGTAGTCCGCCTGAAAACCCAACAAAAAGAAATAATAGGAAACCGATCGGGTGTCTGAAGCGACGCCTCAAAGGGTGAACAAATAAATAAAGAGCATGCCGCAGTCGGACGTCTAAGCGACACCATGTAAAGGGCTTAAACTGAAAATAAAAGACATGCGTGCCACAGTCGGACGTCGGGGCGACATCACAGAAAGGGCTTATATTGAAAGTAAATAACAGTACTGCCGCAGTCGGACGTCTGAGCGACATCGCAGAAAGGGCTTTTATTGAAAGTAAATAATAACAATGCCACAGTCGGACGTCTGAGCGACATCGTAGAAAGGGCTTTTATTGAAAGTAAATAATAACAATGCCACAGTCGGACGTTTGAGCGACATCGCAGAAAGGGCTTTTATTCACAAGTAAATAATACTCATAATAAATATTAAATTCATGATAATAAACGGGTTAGTCCATCCACAGGAATAAACATTTAAAAGGACTTAGCACTCATGTGATTCACCGTAGTCTCTGTCATCAAACTGACATTTGTCAGGATAAGATAATACCGAACTTGGACAGGGAATAGATGATTCAAAGGAATATATGACTCTGCAGATTTTGTACGAAATTTTTTCCCACAGCCAACGGATTTCCGTAGTCACGAAGGACTAGTTCCGTTTACGGTATTTCAGAAGAAAACACAGCTAACCAGTACACACCCATCCTACCTCTCGATGCCAGGAATCACCCTAGACATCGTCCAAGAAAAACTTTTGAGACGGGGAGATCACAATCTCGAATAGCATGGGATCAAATTTATATACGCGCGCTCTAAGGGGTGCCCCCTCTCGGTCCCAACCGGAAACACCCATGCCCCCTGACCGGATGACTGGCTTTAATCCAGGGCCATGGAACCATCATCACGGCCTCTCCTTTTGGTGTGTACCAAGAAAGCGGTTTGCAACTTACTAAGCCATATTCCTTGAGGAAAACATGTGGTAGTACAGGGAAGGAAAAATGGAAGGAACTGGACCGATACGGGTTGACACTGAAGTCATATAGTCTGGCATAAGACTGGCATGCTACAACACTGCCATCTTACCCATCCTCATGCCAACACATGGCCATGCATACTCACATCCATCCACTTATGGATTTTCGAAACTCACTTGCCTCATCGTTGCATGTAACATGACATTCGTCGGTATGCTCATCAACATGCCATGAAACTACTTAATGCAAACATGCCAAAACAATCATCATATCAAAAGTTCAAACATGCTTGCCTGGTTCAGAGTAGTCGGAGCCTAGCTTGGTGAAGTTCGCGGTCCCGTCACCTCCTTCGGTGTCTACGGTATAAAGAAACATGCGCGCTAACGTAAATACCGTGAGGTGCACAAAATTATTCCAAATATTTTTCAAATAAATCTGATAAAAAACTAGACAAAATTCTAAGGAGGACAGAAAAAGAATCAATCAAAAATACTTTTTTGTTCAAAATTTACAAGGGTTTTAGTCCAGGGACTCAGCTGTAATGAAACAGAAAGTTCCCAGGGGCTAACTTATAAAAACAGAAAACGCTTCGATTGAGAATACGCCGGCCCAGAGGGGAGACGCATTTTGGCAGAAGACGTTTTCAGAAAACGGTTCGTTTAAAAGATCAGAGAGGCTGACAGGCGGGTCCCGCCCGTCAGGTTTGAAATTTCAAAAGAGGCGGCAGAGCTCGACGGTGCCTGAGAGCTGCGGTGGTTGCCGGCGGCGATCCACGGCGAGGCAGGGGGATCGGAGGTTACCAACGTGTTCACCGTGTCCTTCCGCGTTGGTGGGTGGTGGTGGTGGTCGCCGGCGAGCACCACGTCGACGGCGGCCCTTGCTCCGGGGGACGGTGTTTCGGGCGTTGATGGAGCTCGCCAAGGAGGGCTGCAAGGATCGAATCGAAGTGGGGGTTAGCTCTCTGGTTGCTCGAGGAGGTTACTGATGAAGTTTGGGCGCCGGGGATGGTCTCACCGGAGTGAATCAAGACGGAGGCCGAGGCGGAACGAGGCGGCCGGAGTTGGGGGAGGAGACCTCCTCGGGGTCCTCCTAGTGGCCTGGCGGGGCGTTGGTGAGGTGCAGTGGTGGTGCGTGCTTGAGGGTGAGCTCGGGGTCCCCTTTTATAGGCGATCCGAGGCGGTGGCCGTGAACGGAGTTCTCCTGCGATGGATTACGGTGGTGCAGTGCTTGGTCGGGAAGTTTAGGGGGTTGGCCATCAACGTGGAGGTCCACTGGCTCCACTCCGACGCTCAACGGACTAGGATTAGAAGCTTAGGGCAGGTTTTGTCGGAACGGGACGGCGCGGGTCCGTCGGCGGCAGAGAGCGCGCCCAGTGCTTGTCGGGCCATGGCGATGGTGCAGCGGGGCTGCGCTGGCATGCATGAGCCACGCGTAGGGCTAGAGTGCAAAGGGCGCCGCGGAACGGCGTTGCAATGCTGGTGCTGCCACTGTTGGCCTCTACGGGTGGCGTGGCCACCGCAGAAGCCGCCAGCTCCGGTGATGCTCGCCGCCTCTGACGCCAGGAACCAGCCAAGTGCGCATGCGGCGCTCTGGACAGCGAGGAGGGGCTGCGTGCATCGCGCCACAGCGCACTGTCGACGCGTGACTGAACCCTGACGAAGAGAAACGACACTGAACTCTGAAACTCTGAATTTTTCTGGAAGTGTATAGAAACTGTGCAGGCCAGTTGTTCGACAAAATGATTTTGGTATGTAGGGGTTTCTCCTTGAGCTGAAACTTGGTGGGGGGCCTCTTATTGCACCAGGAGGCTGCCCGAATTTTGGTAGAATTTTTGGAGAAGAGGAGATATGAATTTCACCAAATTTGGCAAATCTGGTCCAAACTTGCAGAGACTGAAATTTGAAAAACTTGAAAAGAGGGAGAGTGTATCAAGATGGTTCTGGGTTGTGGATGCTAAGGACAATCCAGAGGAGTTGGTTTGAGATAAAAACTCAAAGGCAATGAGGTATTTGCTTTGAAAATTACTTAGGCTCATAATGAAAGACAGAATTGTTTTGGGAGATAAAATAAATGAAATGAAATTCAAAAATGGTTTGGACTTGATGGGACAAAGAATTTAGATTGTTCCAAAGTGGAGGGAGGGGTTTTAGGAGGTCTCTCCACATGAGGCAAAATAAAATCATGGGTGGTTCAAAAATGAGAGAAGCCCCCAAAACTCCTAGGGTTTTCCTTTTAAATGAAAATAATCAAATTCAAAAAAATACATTTGAGAGGAGAAGAATTCAGAAGAAAAGTTTTCCATAATTCAAACACCCAATTTGAAAAGGACGTAAAAGAAAATCCTTGCCAAAGGTGAAAGTTTTTACGAGGAAGGTTTTCTGGAAAAATTTTAAATGGCCTCTTTTCAAAAACCAACAAAGTTTTTGCTGAAAACCAAATAAAATTTTTGGAGTGTCACAACACCTACCCCCTTAGGAAAAATCTCGTCCCCGAGATTTCAGCTGATCCTTAAATAAGTGTGGATGCTCTGCCCGAAGAAAATCCTCTCTTTCCCAAGTTGCTTCACTTTCGGTGTGATTGCTCCACTGAACTTTGAAAAACTTGATGGTTTTCTGTCGGGTCCTCCTTTCAGACTCCTCCAATATTTTTACTGGATGTTCCTGATAGGTGAGGTCTGGTTGCACGTCAATGCTCTCGTGGGATACTTGCTTCTCTGGGTTGCTTACGCACTTCCTCAATTGCGAGACGTGGAACACGTCATGGACATCGGATAATTCTTCAGGTAAGTCTAGCTGGTAGGCTACAGTGCCTCTTCATGCCACTATACAGAATGGTCCGATGAATCTTGGTGCTAGCTTTCCTTTAACCTTGAATCGTTGCAGGCCCCTCATAGGGGACACTCGTAGGTACACATATTCACCGGGTTCAAAGCTGACTTCACGGTGCTTCTGATCGTAATAGCTCTTTTGTCGACTTTGAGCTGCCTTGAGTCGGTCCCTGATTAGCTTGACTTTTTTTGGGTCTACGGCAATACCTTCTTGGGTCAGTATGTGGCCCAGAAACCCTACTTGTTTTAGCCAAAATTCACACTTGCTGAACTTGGCGTACAATTGGTGTTTCCTGAGTTCTCCTAGCACAATCCTAAGATGTTCCGTGTGCTCTTCTGGTGTCTTGGAGTATACCAGAATATCGTCGATGAATACCACAACGAACTTGTCCATAAACTTCATAAATACTTTGTTCATGAGGTGAACAAAATATGCGGGGGCGTTCCTTAATCCAAATGGAATTACTGTGAACTCATATAGTCCATATCTGGAGGTGAAGGCTGTTTTGGGGATATCTTCTGTTCACACTTTTAATTGATGGTATCCTGACCTTAAGTCAATTTTTGAGAATACCTTGGCCTGAGCGAGTTGATCAGACAAATCGTTTATCCGGGGCATCGGGTATTTGTTCTTGACTGTGACCATGTTAAGTGCTCGGTAGTCTATGCACAATCTCAGTGTTCCATCCAGCTTTTTGGCAAATAAAATTGGTGATCCCCAAGGTGAGGAGCTGGCTCGAATGTATCCCTTGTCCAGCAATTCCTTTATTTGTTTCTTCAACTCAATCAACTCGGATGGTGCCATTCTGTATGGTTTCTTGTGTATGGGGGTGGTTCCTGGTGCTAGCTCAATGCTGAATTCTATCTCTCGGTCTGGTGGCATGCCTGGTAGTTCTTCAGGGAATACGTCTGGAAATTCACACACTACTGGAACCTTGTTTAGCTCAGAAACGTCCACCTTATTAAATCTCGGTTGCCGGGGTATTTTTCTTTCTTTGGCTGTCACTCTTATTGTCTTCCCGTGGTGGTGTGTGAGAATTACGGTCTGGTTGAAACAGTCAATAAAACCTTTGTTGGTGGTTAACCAGTCCATCCCTAGGATGACATCCAGTCCTTTATTTTCCAATACAATAAGATTGGCGTGAAACTTCAATCCTTCAAACTCAATAACCACATCTTGACAGTAACTCTGAGTAACTTGCTCAATCCCAGGGGACTTGATGATCATGGATTTTTCCAAGGGAAACATCGAAAAATTATTTTGCAAAGCAAAACTTTTCGAGATGAATGAGTGAGAAGCTCCAGAATCGAACAAAACCATGGCAGGTATTGTGTTGACAGGAAATGTACCGAGTACGATATCCGGGGCGTTCTGTGCTTCTTTTTGGTCACGTGGTTCATATGACCCTTCCTGTGGTTGTTGTTGGGGTTGAAATTGTTTTGCTTGGGTGCTGAATTATTGCCACCGTTGTTCGGCTTTGGGGTCGAGTTCCTTGGCTTGGGGCACTGCTTGGCATAATGCCCTTCCTCTCCACAAGCGTAGCAAGTAACGCCTGGGCGATATGTGAACTCCTTGTCCCTTGCATGGAAATTCTTGGTTGGGTGTGAGACGTTTGTCGTAGGTTTGTGTGTCCCACCTTTTTGAAAATCTGTCTTGCTTCGGTGGTTGCGCGCAAGAGTAGTCTGGTCTCTTGTTCGCTTGCGGAAATCCTCCAAGCTACGTCTCTCATTTTCCAGAGTAATGGCTTTGTCCACTAGTGTCTTAAAATCTAGAAAAGTGTGCATGACCAGTTGGCATTTAAGCGCGGGCTCCAGATCGTCGGGGAATTTCTCCATCTTCTTGCTTTCAGTCATACGCTCTTCATTGGCGTAGCGAGACAATAGAGTAAATTGACCGTTGTAATCTGACACTGTCATGTTCCTTTGTTTGAGGTCATCGAACTCTCTCTTCTTGATTTTCATAATACTCTTAGGAACATGTGCACCACGGAAACCTTCCTTGAAATCATCCCAGGTTATATCACTTTCGTTGGGGTGCATGTGCAGAAAATTCTCCCACCATGATGCAGCTGCTCCTGTGAGATAGTGCGGGGCATATAGTACCTTCTCGGGGTCTGAACATTTTGCAATAATTAATTTTCTCTCCATATCTCGAAGCCATTCCTCGGCTTCAAGAGGCTTGTCAGTATGAGAAAATGTTTGGGGATGTGTCTTCTGTAGCTCAGATAACTTGGAATGCTGCTGATACTGTCCATGGTGATTTCCCATGTTGATGACTTGGTTGATCATTTCCCGATGTTGTTGCTGACTCTGCTAATAAAGGCGGCACATTTGGGAAAGTGCCGTTTCACTGACCGGTTGACTCGACTGCTCTTGTGCGAAATAGTTGCCTGGTTGAGTGTCATAATTTTCCTCTGGTGGAGTTGGCATGGAGCGAGTCCAAGGACGAGACATTTTTCACTCTGGGGATATATTTTGTAAAACCCATAAGAAAAGCGAAAAGGGTCGCAAAAACAATTCCATAAATGCACAAAGCTGGCAAATAAATTAAATAACCAAGCTTACTTAAGAAAAACAAATCGATTTGCGCACGGAGAAGGACTGCTCATTACATATCTTACACGCGGGCGGTAATTATACAATACATCACTCAGGATATGCGCACATAATCCTGACATGTTATTTAGGCTAGTGCACTTCTCCCAGTTCCTACATGATGTGCAAACAAGCTACTCCTCACAACCTATGTACATATAAACATATCGTACAAAGCGGTACATTGCATGGCGGCTAAGCGTACTCAGTCGGAGCTGTTGACGATCTCCTTTGCCCTGCCGAGGGTGAGGCGTAGCGAGGCTGGGGACTCGACTTCCTCCTCACTGATAGGCTCCATACGTGTAGTGTTGCGCCGAGTAGATGGAGCGGGTGCTAGGGGCGGAGCAACATGAATTAGCTCTTATGCTAATAACCGATTAGCGATCGCACCTAGTGGCTTCCTACAGTCAGCCTGGCTCTGATACCAAGCTTGTCACGACCGGTTTTCCAATAAAAATGTTTATTGAGAAACCAATCTTTTGAGTCTAGTATGAGAAAAATCCTCCTTACTGGTAGACAAATTCTTGATACAATAAGCCAGTAGCATAAAATATACTACAGGGTCGAGCTACGGTTGCTCAACCAAATTATTACAAGCACGCCAATAATTATACATAATGGCGGATATGACATAGTGGTGTGGAGGCATATTACTGACTCGAGGATAGGGTGGTGGTGGAAAATCACAGCGGGGAGTGAGATACATGACTCTAAAACTAGCATCTCATCGAGCGTCGAGGTGAGGCTCGATGAATTTATTTGGTAGCGGAAGCGGATATAATACAGTGACCAAATTCAGGGTCGCACGAGACTGACTGGGATTCCTCTAGGCGTCGGACTCGCTATCAAATTCTTCATCCATGAGATCGCCTTCGTCAGCATCTGGCCAAATCAACAAGCCAGGTGAGTACTTTGAAAGTACTCGCAAGACAGTTCGGATGTAAGATATAACAAATGCATGCATGGATGCGTCATGATTAATTTACCAATACACATTCAAAATTTAGCAAGCAAGGTAAGTAAAAAGGGAATCGGCGGTAGTCCGCCTGAAAACCCAACAAAAAGAAATAATAGGAAACCGATCGGGTGTCTGAAGCGACGCCTCGAAGGGTGAACAAATAAATAAAGATCATGCCGCAGTCGGGCGTCTAAGCGACACCACGTAAAGGGCTTAAACTGAAAATAAAAGACATGCGTGCCACAGTCGGACGTCGGGGCGACATCACAGAAAGGGCTTATATTGAAAGTAAATAACAGTACTGCCGCAGTCGGACGTCTGAGCGACATCGCAGAAAGGGCTTTTATTGAAAGTAAATAATAACAATGCCACAGTCGGACGTCTGAGCGACATCGCAGAAAGGGCTTTTATTGAAAGTAAATAATAACAATGCCACAGTCGGACGTCTGAGCGACATCGCAGAAAGGGCTTTTATTGAAAGTAAATAATAACAATGCCACAGTCGGACGTCTGAGCGACATCGCAGAAAGGGCTTTTATTCACAAGTAAATAATACTCATAATAAATATTCAATTCATGATAATAAACGGGTTAGTCCATCCACAGGAATAAACATTTAACCGGACTTAGCACTCATGTGATTCACCGGAGTCTCTGTCATCAAACTGACATTTGTCAGGATAAGATAATACCGAACTTGGACATGGAATAGATGATTCAAAGGAATATATGACTCTGCAGAGTTTGTACGAAAATTTTTCCCACAGCCAACGGATTTCCGTAGTCACGAAGGACTAGTTCTGTTTACGGTATTTCGGAAGAAAACACAGCTAACCAGTACACACCCATCCTACCTCTCGATGCCAGGAATCACCCTAGACATCGTCCAAGAAAAACTTTTGAGACGGGGAGATCACAATCTCGAATAGCATGGGATCAAATTTATATACGCGCGCTCTAAGGGGTGCCCCCCTCTCGGTCCCAACCGGAAACACCCATGCCCCCTGACCGGATGACTGGCTTTAATCCAGGGCCATGGAACCATCATCACGGCCTCTCCTTTTGGTGTGTACCAAGAAAGCGGTTTGCAACTTACTAAGCCATATTCCTTGCGGAAAACATGTGGTAGTACAGGGAAGGAAAAATGGAAGGAACTGGACCGATACGGGTTGACACTGAAGTCATATAGTCTGGCATAAGACTGGCATGCTACAACACTGCCATCTTACCCATCCTCATGCCAACACATGGCCAGGCATACTCACATCCATCCACTTATGGATTTTCAAAACTCACTTGCCTCATCGTTGCATGTAACATGACATTCGTCGGTGTGCTCATCAACATGCCATGAAACTACTTAATGCAAACATGCCAAAACAATCATCATATCAAAAGTTCAAACATGCTTGCCTGGTTCAGAGTAGTCGGAGCCTAGCTCGGTGAAGTTCGCGGTCCCGTCACCTCCTTCGGTGTCTACGGTATAAAGAAACATACGCGCTAACGTAAATACCGTGAGGTGCACAAAATTATTCCAAATATTTTTCAAATAAATCTGATAAAAACTAGACAAAATTCTAAGGAGGACAGAAAAAGAGTCAATCAAAAAAGTTTTTTGTTTAAAAGTTATAAGGGTTTTAGTTCAGGGACTCATCTATAATGAAACAGAAAGTTCCCAGGGGCTAACTTATAAAAACAGAAAACACTTCGATTGAGAATACGCCAGCCCAGAGGGGAGACGCATTTTGGCAGAAGACGTTTTCAGAAAACGGTTCGTTTAAAAGATCAGAGAGGCTGACATGCGGGTCCCGCCCATCAGGTTTGAAATTTCAAAAGAGGCGGCAGAGCTAGACGGTGCCTGAGAGCCGCGGTGGTCGCCGGCGGCGATCCACGGCGAGGCAGGGGGATCGGAGGTTACCAACGTGTTCACCGTGTCCTTCCGCGTTGGTGGGTGGTGGTGGTGGTCGCCGGCGAGCACCACGTCGACGGTGGCCCTTGCTCTGGCGGACGGTGGTTCGGGCGTTGATGGAGCTCGCCGAGGAGGGCTGCAAGGATCGAATCGAAGTGGGGGTTAGCTCTCTGGTTGCTCGAGGAGGTTACTGACGAAGTTTGGGCGCCGGGGATGGTCTCACCGGAGTGAATCAAGACGGAGGCCGAGGCGGAACGAGGCGGCCGGAGTTGGGGGAGGAGACCTCCTCGAGGTCCTCCTAGTGGCCTGGCGGGGCGTTGGTGAGGTGCAGTGGTGGTGCGTGCTCGAGGGTGAGCTCGGGGTCCCCTTTTATAGGCGATCCGAGGCGGTGGCCGTGAACGGGGTTCTCCGGCGATGGATTACGGCGGTGCAGTGCTTGGTCGGGAAGTTTAGGGGGTTGGCCATCAACGTGGAGGTCCACTGGCTCCACTCCGACGCTCAACGGACTAGGATTAGAAGCTTAGGGCAGGTTTTGTCGGAACGGGACGGCGCGGGTCCGTCGGAGGCAGAGAGCGCGCCCAGTGCTTGTCGGGCCACGGCGATGGTGCAGCGGGGCTGCGCTGGCATGCATGAGCCACGCATAGGGCTAGGGAGCAAAGGGCGGCGCGGAACGGCGTTGCAATGCTGGTGCTGCCACTATTGGCCGCTACGGGTGGCGTGGCCACCGCAGAAGCCGCCAGCTCCGGCGATGCCCGCCGCCTCCGACGCCAGGAACCAGCCAAGTGCGCGTGCGGCGCTCTGGACAGCGAGGAGGGGCTGCGTGCATCGCGCCACAACGCACTGTCGACGCGTGACCGAACCCTGACGAAGAGAAACGACACTGAACTCTGAAACTCTGAATTTTTCTGAAAATGCAGGGAAATAGTGCCGACCAGGTGTTTGACAGAATGATTTTGGTATGTAGGGGTTTCTCCTTGAGCTAAAACTTGGTGGGGTGGCCTCTCATTGCACCAGGAGGCTGCCTGAATTTTGGTAGAATTTTTGGAGAAGAGGAGATATGAATTTCACCAAATTTGGCAAATCTGGTCCAAACTTGCAGAGACTGAAATTTGAAAAATTTGAAAAGAGGGAGAGTGGATCAAGATGGTTCTGGGTTGTGGATGCTAAGGACAATCCATAGGAGTTGGTTTGAGATAAAAACTCAAAGGCAATGAGGTACTTGCTTTGAAAATTACTTAGGCTCATAATGAAAGACAGAATTGTTTTGGGAGATAAAATAAATGAAATAAAATTCAAAAATGGTTTGGACTTGATGGGACAGAGAATTTAGATTGTTCCAAAGTGGAGGGAGGGGTTTTGGGAGGTCTCTCCACATGAGGCAAAATAAAATCATGGGTGGTTCCAAAATGAGAGAAGCCCCAAAAACTCCTAGGGTTTTCCTTTTAAATGAAAATAATCAAATTCAAAAAAAATACATTTGAGAGGAGAAGAATTCAGAAGAAAAGTTTCCATAATTCAAACACCCAATTTGAAAAGGATGTAAATGAAAATCCTTGCCAAAGGTGAAAGTTTTTAAGAGAGAGGTTTTCTGAAAAAAAAATTAAATGGCCTCTCTTCAAAAACCAACAAAGTTTTTGCTAAAAACCAAAAGAAAATTTTGGAGTGTCACAACACCTACCCCCTTAGGAAAAATCTCGTCCCCGAGATTTCAGCTGATCCTTAAATAAGTGTGGATGCTCTGCCCGAAGAAAATCCTCTCTTTCCCAAGTTGCTTCACTTTCGGTGTGATTGCTCCACTGAACTTTGAAAAACTTGATGGTTTTCTGTCGGGTCCTCCTTTCAGACTCCTCCAATATTTTTACTGGATGTTCCTGATAGGTGAGGTCTGGTTGCACGTCAATGTTCTCGTGGGATACTTGCTTCTCTGGGTTGCTTACGCACTTCCTCAATTGCGAGACGTGGAACACGTCATGGACATGGGATAATTCTTCAGGTAAGTCTAGCTGGTAGGCTATAGTGCCTCTTCGTGCCACTATACAGAATGGTCCGATGAATCTTGGTGCTAGCTTTCCTTTAACCTTGAATCGTTGCAGGCCCCTCATAGGGGACACTCGTAGGTACACATATTCACCGGGTTCAAAGCTGACTTCATGGTGCTTCTGATCGTAATAGCTCTTTTGTCGACTTTGAGCTGCCTTGAGTCGGTCCCTGATTAGCTTGACTTTTTCTGGGTCTACGGCAATACCTTCTTGGCTCAGTATGTGGCCCAGAAACCCTACTTGTTTTAGCCAAAATTCACACTTGCTGAACTTGGCGTACAATTGGTGTTTCCTGAGTTCTCCTAGCACAATCCTAAGATGTTCCGCGTGCTCTTCTGGTGTCTTGGAGTATACCAGAATATCGTCGATGAATACCACAACGAACTTGTCCATAAACTTCATAAATACTTTGTTCATGAGGTGAACAAAATATGCGGGGGCGTTCCTTAATCCAAATGGCATTACTGTGAACTCATATAGTCCATATCTGGAGGTGAAGGCTGTTTTGGGGATATCTTCTGTTCGCACTTTTAATTGATGGTATCCTGACCTTAAGTCAATTTTTGAGAATACCTTGGCCTGAGCGAGTTGATCAAACAAATCATTTATCCGGGGCATCGGGTATTTGTTCTTGACTGTGACCATGTTAAGTGCTCGGTAGTCTATGCACAATCTCAATGTTCCATCCTTCTTTTTGGCAAATAAAATTGGTGATCCCCAAGGTGAGGAGCTGGCTCGAATGTATCCCTTGTCCAGCAATTCCTTTATTTGTTTCTTCAACTCAATCAACTCGGATGGTGCCATTCTGTATGGTTTCTTGTATATGGGGGTGGTTCCTGGTGCTAGCTCAATGCTGAATTCTATCTCTCGGTCTGGTGGCATGCCTGGTAGTTCTTCAGGGAATACGTCTGGAAATTCACACACTACTGGAACCTTGTTTAGCTCAGAAACGTCCACCTTATTAAATCTCGGTTGCCGGGGTATTTTTCTTTCTTTGGCTGACACTCTTATTGTCTTCCCGTGGTGGTGTGTGAGAATTACGGTCCGGTTGAAACAGTCAATAAAACCTTTATTGGTGGTTAACCAGTCCATCCCTCGGATGACATCTAGTCCTTTATTTTCCAATACAATAAGATTGGTGTGAAACATCAATCCTTCGAACTCAATAACCACATCTTGACAGTAACTCTGAGTAACTTTCTCAATCCCAGGGGACTTGATGATCATGGATTTTTCCAAGGGAAACATCGAAAAATTATTTTGCAAAGCAAAACTTTTCGAGATGCATGAGTGAGAAGCTTCAGAACCAAACAAAACCATGGCAGGTATTGTGTTGACAGGAAACGTACCGAGTACGATATCCGGGGCATTCTGTGCTTCTTCTTTGGTCACGTGGTTCAGATGACCCTTCCTGTGGTTGTTGTTGGGGTTGAAATTGTTTCGCTTGGGTGCTGAATTATTGCCATCGTTGTTCGGCTTTGGGGTCGAGTTCCTTGGCTAGGGGCACTGCTTGGCATTATGCCCTTCCTCTCCACAAGCGTAGCAAGTAAGGCCTGGGTGATATGTGAACTCCTTGTCCCTTGCACGGAAATTCTTGGTTGGGCGTGAGACGTTTGTCGTAGGTTTGTGTGTCCCACCTTTCTGAAAATTTGTCTTGCTTCGGTGGTTGCGCGCAAGAGTAGTCTGATCTCTTTTTCGCTTGCGGAAATCCTCCAAGCTACGTCTCTCATTTTCCAGAGTAATGGCTTTGTCCACTAGTGTCTTAAAATCTGGAAAAGTGTGCACGACCAGTTGGCATTTAAGCGCGGGAGCCAGACCGTCGAGGAATTTCTCCATCTTCTTGCTTTCAGTCATACGCTCTTCATTGGCATAGCGAGACAATAGAGTAAATTGATCGTTGTAATATTACACTGTCATGTTCCTTTGTTTGAGGTCATCGAACTCTCTCTTCTTGATTTTCATAATACTCTTAGGAACATGTGCACCACGGAAACCTTCCTTGAAATCATCCCAGGTTATATCACTTTCGTTGGGGTGCATGTGCAGAAAATTCTCCCACCATGATGCAGCTGCTCCTGTGAGATAGTGCGGGGCATATAGTACCTTCTCGGGGTCTGAACATTTAATTTTCTCTCCATATATCGAAGCCAATCCTCGGCTTCAAGAGGCTTGTCAGTATGAAAAAATGTTTGGGGACGTGTCTTCTGTAGCTCAGATAACTTGGAATGCTGCTGATACTGTCCATGGTGATTTCCCATGTTGATGACTTGGTTCATCATTTCCCGATGTTGTTGCTGACTCTGCTCATAAAGGCGGCACATTTGGGAAAGTGCCGTTTCACTGACCGGTTGACTCGACTGCTCTTGTGCGAAATTGTTGCTTGGTTGAGTGTCATAATTTTCCTCTGGTGGAGTTGGCATGGAGCGAGTCCAAGACGAGACATTTTTCACTCTGGGGATATATTTTGTAAAACCCATAAGAAAAGCGAAAAGGGTCGCAAAAACAATTCCATAAATGCACAAAGCTGGCAAATAAATTAAATAACCAAGCTTACTTAAGAAAAACAAATCGATTTGCGCACGGAGAAGGACTGCTCATTACATATCTTACACGCGGGCGCTAATTATACAATACATCACTCAGGATATGCGCACATAATTCTGACATGTTATTTAGGCTAGTGCACTTCTCCCAGTTCCTACATGATGTGCAAACAAGCTACTCCTCACAACCTATGTACATATAAACATATCGTACAAAGCGGTACATTGCATGGCGGCTAAGCGTACTCAGTCGGAGATGTTGACGATCTCCTTTGCCCTGCCGAGGGTGAGGCGTAGCGAGGCTGGGGACTCGACTTCCTCTTCACTGATAGGCTCCATATGTGTAGTGTTGCGCCGAGTAGATGGAGCGGGTGCCAGGGGCGGAGCAACACGAATTAGCTCTGATGCTAATAACCGATTAGCGATCGCACCTAGTGGCTTCCTACAGTCAGCCTGGCTCTGATACCAAGCTTGTCACGACCGGTTTTCCAATAAAAATGTTTATTGAGAAACCAATCTTTTGAGTCCAGTATGAGAAAAATCCTCCTTACTGGTAGACAAATTCTTGATACAATAAGCCAGTAGCATAAAATATATTACAGGGTCGAGCTACGGTTGCTCAACCAAATTATTACAAGCACGCCAATAATTATACATAATGGCGGATATGACACAGTGGTGTGGAGGCATACTACTGACTCGAGGATAGGGTGGTGGTGGAAAATCACAGCGGGGAGTGAGATACATGACTCTAAAACTGGCATCTCATCGAGCGTCGAGGTGAGGCTCGATGAATTTATTTGGTAGCGAAAGCGGATATAATACAGTGACCAAATCCAGGATCGCACGAGACTGACTGGGATTCCTCTAGGCGTCGGACTCGCTATCAAATTCTTCATCCATGAGATCGCCTGCGTCAGCATCTGGCCGAATCAACAAGCCAGGTGAGTACTTTGAAAGTACTCGCAAGACAGTTCGGACGTAAGATATAACAAATGCATGCATGGATGTGTCATGATTAATTTACCAATGCACATTCAAAATTTAGCAAGCAAGGTATGTAAAAAGGGAATCGGCGATAGTCCGCCTGAAAACCCAACAAAAAGAAATAATAAGAAACCGATCGAGTGTCTGAAGCGACGCCTCGAAGGGTGAACAAATAAATAAAGATCATGCCGCAATCGTGCGTCTAAGCGACACCACGTAAAGGGCTTAAACTAAAAATAAAAGACATGCGTGCCACAGTCGGACGTCGGGGCGACATCACAGAAAGGGCTTATATTGAAAGTAAATAACAGTACAGCCGCAGTCGGACGTCTGAGCGACATCGCAGAAAGGGCTTTTATTGAAAGTAAATAATAACAATGCCACAGTCGGACGTCTGAGCGACATCGCAGAAAGGGCTTTTATTCACAAGTAAATAATACTCATAATAAATATTCAATTCATGATAATAAACGGGTTAGTCCATCCACAGGAATAAACATTTAACCGGACTTAGCACTCATGTGATTCACCGGAGTCTCTATCATCAAACTGGCATTTGTCAGGATAAGATAATACCGAACTTGGATAGGGAATAGATGATTCAAAGGAATATATGACTCTGCAGAGTTTGTACGAAAAATTTTCCCACAGCCAACGGATTTCCATAGTCACGAAGGACTAGTTCCGTTTACGGTATTTCGGAAGAAAACACAGCTAACCAGTACACACCCATCCTACCTCTCGATGCCAGGAATCACCCTAGACATCATCCACGAAAAACTTTTGAGACGGGGAGATCACAATCTCGAATAGCATGGGATCAAATTTATATACGCGCGCTCTAAGGGGTGCCCCCTCTCGGTCCCAACCGGAAACACCCATGCCCCCTGACCGGATGACTGGCTTTAATCCAGGGCCATGGAACCATCATCACGGCCTCTCCTTTTGGTGTGTACCAAGAAAGCGGTTTGCAACTTACTAAGCCATATTCCTTGCGGAAAACATGTGGTAGTACAGGGAAGGAAAAATGGAAGGAACTGGACCGATACGGGTTGACACTGAAGTCATATAGTCTGGCATAAGACTGGCATGCTACAACACTGCCATCTTACCCATCCTCATGCCAACACATGGCCATGCATACTCACATCCATCCACTTATGGATTTTCGAAACTCACTTGCCTCATCGTTGCATGTAACATGACATTCGTCGGTATGCTCATCAACATGCCATGAAACTACTTAATGCAAACATGCCAAAACAATCATCATATGAAAAGTTCAAACATGCTTGCCTGGTTCAGAGTAGTCGGAGCCTAGCTCGGTGAAGTTCGCAGTCCCGTCACCTCCTTCGGTGTCTACGGTATAAAGAAACATACGCGCTAACGTAAATACCGTGAGGTGCACAAAATTATTCCAAATATTTTTCAAATAAACCTGATAAAAAACTAGACAAAATTTTAAGGAGGACAGAAAAAGAATCAATCAAAAATACTTTTTTGTTTAAAAGTTATAAGGGTTTTAGTCCAGGGACTCATCTATAATGAAACAGAAAGTTCCCAGGGGCTAACTTATAAAAACAGAAAACGCTTCGATTGAGAATACGGCGGCCCAGAGGGGAGACGCATTTTGGCAGAAGACATTTTCAGAAAACGGTTCGTTTAAAAGATCAGAGAGGCTGACATGCGGGTCCCGCCCGTCAGGTTTGAAATTTCAAAAGAGGCGGCAGAGCTCGATGGTGCCTGAGAGCCGCGGTGGTCGCCGGGGGCGATCCACAGCGAGGCAGGGGGATCGGAGGTTACCAACGTGTTCACCGTGTCCTTCCGCGTCGGTGGGTGGTGGTGGTGGTCGCCTGCGAGCACCACGTTGACAGCGGCCCTTGCTCCGGCGGACGGTGGTTCGGGCGTTGATGGAGCTCGCCGAGGAGGGCTGCAAGGATCGAATCGAAGTGGGGGTTAGCTCTCTGGTTGCTCGAGGAGGTTACTGATGAAGTTTGGTCGCCGCGGATGGTCTCACCGGAGTGAATCAAGACGGAGGCCGAGGCGGAACTAGGCGGTCAGAGTTGGGGGAGGAGACCTCCTCGAGGTCCTCCTAGTGGCCTGGCGGGGCATTGGTGAGGTGCAGTGGTGGTGCGTGCTCGAGGGTGAGCTCGGGGTCTCCTTTTATAGGCGATCCGAGGCGGTGGCCGTGAACGGAGTTCTCCGGTGATGGATTACGGCGGTGCAGTGCTTGGTTGGGAAGTTTAGGGGGTTGGCCATCAACGTGGAGGTCCACTGGCTCCACTCCGACGCTCAACGGACTAGGATTAGAAGCTTAGGGCAGGTTTTGTCGGAACGGGACGGCGCGGGTCCGTCGGCGGCAGAGAGCGCGCCCAGTGCTTGTCGGGCCACAGCGACGGTGCAGCGGGGCTGTGCTGGCATGCATGAGCCACGCGTAGGGCTAGGGAGCAAAGGGCGGCGCGGAACAACGTTGCAATGCTGGTGCTGCCACTATTGGCTGCTACGGGTGGCGTGGCCACCGCAGAAGCCGCCAGCTCTGGCGATGCTCGCCGCCTCCGACGCCAGGAACCAGCCAAGTGCGCGTGCGGCGCTCTGGACAGCGAGGAGGGGCTGCGTGCATCGCGCCACAGCGCACTGTCGACGCGTGACTGAACTCTGACGAAGAGAAACGACACTGAACTCTGAAACTCTGAATTTTTCTGAAAATGCAGGGAAACAGTGCCGGCCAGGTGTTCGACAGAATGATTTTGGTATGTAGGGTTTCTCCTTGAGCTGAAACTTGGTGGGGTGGCCTCTCATTGCACCAGGAGGCTGCCTGAATTTTGGTAGAATTTTTGGAGAAGAGGAGATATGAATTTCACCAAATTTGGCAAATCTGGTCCAAACTTGCAGAGACTGAAATTTTGAAAATTTTGAAAAGAGGGAGAGTGGATCAAGATGGTTCTGGGTTGTGGATGCTAAGGACAATCCAGAGGAGTTGGTTTGAGATAAAAACTCAAAGGCAATGAGGTACTTGCTTTGAAAATTACTTAGGCTCATAATGAAAGACAGAATTGTTTTGGGAGATAAAATAAATGAAATAAAATTCAAAAATGGTTTGGACCTGATGGCACAGAGAATTTAGATTGTTCCAAAGTGGAGGGAGGGGTTTTGGGAGGTCTCTCCACATGAGGCAAAATAAAATCATGGGTGGTTCCAAAATGAGAGAAGCCCCAAAAACTCCTAGGGTTTCCTTTTAAATGAAAATAATCAAATTCAAAAAAATACATTTGAGAGGAGTAGAATTCAGAAGAAAAGTTTCCATAATTCAAACACCCAATTTGAAAAGGATGTAAATGAAAATCCTTGCCAAAGGTGAAAGTTTTTAAGAGAGAGGTTTTCTGGAAAAAAAAATTAAATGGCCTCTCTTCAAAAACCAACAAAGTTTTTGCTAAAAACCAAAAGAAAATTTTGGAGTGTCACATGTTGCTAGCGCTACAGCTACTGGCGGTCATGGCCATGGCCATGGCCGTGTGCTTTGTGTGCGTGTGTGTACAAAGCCATATGTACTTTGTTTGCGTGTGTGTACAAAGCCTGTATTGATGATGCTAAACAGAGATAGGAGTAGTAGTGGTGGCCATCTAGTTGGACTACTACTGCTAGGACTTGCTCCAGATTTTAGGATTTCTTTTCTTTTAGGATTTATTTTCTTCTAGGACTAGGTTTTCATTATTTTTCTGTTGTGATTGTTTTTTGAGCTCTTTCTTTTTCGTTTCCTAATTATCTTAAATTGTTATGATGTGTGTAACAGGATTAGATCTTGGATTTGCTAGTGGACTTTGGGAGTTTCTTAGCCAGCTTGGTGACTCCATATTTTTCACTATTTCAGCAAGTCTTTTGTAAGCATTAAACTTTCAGCACTACATTTCTATCTTATGTGTACATCTGTTTGCTTCCAATTGCTATATATGTATTGTTGTTACTAAAAATGATGAAGCTCCTGTCAATTGCTATACATATATATGTGTATGATGATCCTCCTTTCCTGCAGTAGTATAACTAGGATATAAAGCACATTGAACTAACAATCTTGTATGGTGCCTAAACTACAATGATTCAGGAACATCAGATGACATAGCATGTGGATATTGACATAGGATGAGTAGATTAATAAGTGAGCCAAAAGTGATGGACAAACCTCATGCTAGGAATTCTCGAGGGTTGCAGTACATGGAATGCATTTGCAAATGCAGCCAAAACCTGATATATATACCAAAAAAATTATATAGAAATATGCTGAATTTTCTGCTCTGATTGTTGCTCAAAGAAATTTAGCAAAAAAATGGGGTCCTGGGAGATGCCGCTGCTGCTTGAGGCCCTTGAGAGGCCCTTCGTGTCGTGATGATTTTGCAGGTACCCTGAGAGGCCCTTGAGTTTGCCGGAATGTCGATTAACTTCCGTTCCGGCAAATTCGGGTACTCCATATGTCCTATTTTCAACAAAGGTCATGCTGAAATTTTCCGTGAATTTTAGCATGACTTTACTAAAAATCGGACATATGAGGTACTTGCTACTAATGCATGGGCCGGGGTATCTTAGTACTTAATTAAGTAGGATCAACTGCCCCTTTATTCTTGCTGCATTAAACCATAGATGGCAATAGAGCCAAGTTATTAGGCCCAACTTAGAAATTCTCCTCGGCATCGATAAACCCTAGATGATAAACCCAACATGCATTATTATTATATTTCCTTGTTCATGATAATTGTCTTTTATTCATGCTATAATTGTGTTATCCGGAAATCGTAATACATGTGTGAATAATAGACACCATCATGTCCCTAGTAAGCCTCTAGTTGACTAGCTCGTTGATCAACAGATAGTCATGGTTTCCTGACTATGGACATTGGATGTCATTGATAACGGGATCACATCATTAGGAGAATGATGTGATGGACAAGACCCAATCCTAAACATAGCATAAGATCGTATAGTTCGTTTGCTAGAGTTTTCCAATGTCAAGTATCTTTTCCTCAGACCATGAGATCGTGTAACTCCCGGATACCGTACGAGTGCTTTGGGTGTACCAACCGTCACAACATAACTGGGTGACTATAAAGGTATACTACGGGTATCTCCGAAAGTCTCTGTTGGGTTGACACGGATCAAGACTGGGATTTGTCACTCCGTATGACGGAGAGGTATCACCGGGCCCACTCAGTAATGCATCATCATTATGAGCTCAAAGTCACCAAGTGTCTGGTCACGGGATCATGCATTACGGTACGAGTAAATTGACTTGCCAGTAATGAGATTGAACGAGGTATTGGGATACTGATGATCGGGTCTCGGGCAAGTAACATACCGATTGACAAAGGGAATTGTATACGGGGTTGCTTGAATCCTCGACATCGTGGTTCATCCGATGAGATCATCGAGGAGCATGTGGGAGCCAACATGGGTATCCAGATCCCGTTGTTGGTTATTGACCGGAGAGCGATCTCGGTCATGTCTACATGTCTCCCGAACCCGTAGGGTCTACACACTTAAGGTTCGGTGACGCTAGGGTTGTAGGGATATGTATATGCAGTAACCCGAATGTTGTTCGGAGTCCTGGATGAGATCCTGGACATCACGAGGAGTTCCGGAATGGTCCGGAGGTAAAGAATTATATATAGGAAGTGCTATTTTGGCCATCAGGACAAGTTTCGGGGTCACCGGTATTGTACCGGGACCACCGGAAGGGTCCCGGGGGTCCACCGGGTGGGGCCACCTGCCCCGGGGGGCACATGGGCTGTAGGGGGTGCGCCTTGGCCCATATGGTGTTGGGTTTCGTAGTAATTTCAAAAAATTTCCTACGCACATGCAAGATCATGTGATGCATAGCAACGAGGGGAGAGTATTGTCTACGTACCCAACGCAGACCGACTGCGGAAGCGATGACACGACGTAGAGGAAGTAGTCGTACGTCTTCTCGATCCAACCGATCAAGCACCGAAACTACGGCACCTCTGAGTTCGAGCACACGTTCAGCTCGATGACAATCCCCGGACTCCGATCCAGCAAAATGTCGGGGAAGAGTTTCGTCAGCACGACGGCATGGTGACGATCTTGATGAACTACAGCAGCAGGGCTTCGCCTAAACTCCGCTACAGTATTATCGAGGAATATGGTGGCAGGGGGCACCGCACACGGCTAAGGAATCGATCACGTGGATCAACTTGTGTCAACTTGTGTGTTTAGAGGTGCCCCTGCCTCCGTATATAAAGGAGGAGAGGAGGGGAGGCTGGCCGGCCAAGGGGGGAGGCGCAGGAGAGTCCTACTCCCTCTGGGAGTAGGATTCCCCCTCCAATCCTAGTCCAACTAGGATTCCTCGGAGGGGAAAAGAGGAGGAGGGGGCCGGCCACCTCTCCTAGTCCTAATAGGACTAGGGGAAGGGGGGGGGGCGCAGCCCAACTAGGGCAGCCCCTTCTCTTTTCCACTAAGGCCCACTATGGCCCAAATAGCTCCCGGGGGGTTCCGGTAACCCTCCCGGTATTCCGGTAAAATCCCGATTTCACCCGGAACACTTCCGATATCCAAATATAGGCTTCCAATATATCAATCTTTACGTCTCGACCATTTCGAGACTCCTCGTCATGTCCGTGATCACATCCGGGACTCCGAACAACCTTCGGTACATCAAAATGCATAAACTCATAATATAACTGTCATCGTAACCTTAAGCGTGCGGACCCTACGGGTTCGAGAACAATGTAGACATGACCGAGACACGTCTCCGGTCAATAACCAATAGCGGGACCTGGATGCCCATATTGGCTCCTACATATTCTACGAAGATCTTTATCGGTCAGACCGCATAACAACATACGTTGTTCCCTTTGTCATCGGTATGTTACTTGCCCGAGATTCGATCGTCGGTATCCAATACCTAGTTCAATCTCGTTACCGGCAAGTCTCTTTACTCGTTCCGTAATACATCATCTCACAACTAACATATTAGTTGTAATGCTTGCAAGGCTTATGTGATGTGTATTACCGAGAGGGCCCAGAGATACCTCTCCGACAATCGGAGTGACAAATCCTAATCTCGAAATACGCCAACCCAACATCGACCATTGGAGACACCTGTAGTACTCCTTTATAATCACCCAGTTACGTTGTGACGTTTGGTAGTACCCAAAGTGTTCCTCCGGTAAACGGGAGTTGCATAATCTCATAGTCATAGGAACATGTATAAGTCATGAAGAAAGCAATAGCAACATACTAAACGATCGGGTGCTAAGCTAATGGAATGGGTCATGTCAATCAGATCATTCTACTAATGATGTGACCTCGTTAATCAAATAACAACTCATTGTTCATGGTTAGGAAACATAACCATCTTTGATTAACGAGCTAGTCAAGTAGAGGCATACTAGTGACACTTTGTTTGTCTATGTATTCACACATGTATTATGTTTCCGGTAAATACAATTCTAGCATGAATAATAAACATTTATCATGATTATAAGGAAATAAATAATAACTTTATTATTGCCTCTAGGGCATATTTCCTTCAGTCTCCCACTTGCACTAGAGTCAATAATCTAGATTACACTGTAATGATTCTAACACCCATGGAGCTTTGGTGCTGATCATGTTTTGCTCGTGGAAGAGGCTTAGTCAACGGGTCTGCAACATTCAGATCCGTATGTATCTTGCAAATCTCTATGTCTCCCACCTGGACTAGATCCCGGATGGAGTTGAAGCGTCTCTTGATGTGTTTGGTCCTTTTGTGAAATCTGGATTCCTTTGCCAAGGCAATTGCACCAGTATTGTCACAAAAGATTTTCATTGGACCCGATGCACTAGGTATGACACCTAGATCGGATATGAACTCCTTCATCCAGACTCCTTCATTTGCTGCTTCCGAAGCAGCTATGTATTCCGCTTCACATGTAGATCCCGCTACGACGCTTTGTTTAGAACTGCACCAACTGACAGCTCCACCGTTTAATGTAAACACGTATCCGGTTTGCGATTTAGAATCGTCCGGATCAGTGTCAAAGCTTGCATCAACGTAACCTTTTACGATGAGCTCTTTGTCACCTCCATATACGAGAAACATATCCTTAGTCCTTTTCAGGTATTTCAGGATGTTCTTGACCGCTGTCCAGTGATCCACTCCTGGATTACTTTGGTACCTCCCTGCTAAACTTATAGCAAGGCACACATCAGGTCTGGTACACAGCATTGCATACATGATAGAGCCTATGGCTGATGCATAGGGAACATCTTTCATATTCTCTCTATCTTCTGCAGTGGTCGGGCATTGAGTCTTACTCAATTTCACACCTTGTAACACAGGCAAGAACCCTTTCTTTGCTTGATCCATTTTGAACTTCTTCAAAATTTTGTCAAGGTATGTGCTTTGTGAAAGTCCAATTAAGCGTTTTGATCTATCTCTATAGATCTTAATGCCTAATATGTAAGCAGCTTCACCGAGGTCTTTCATTGAAAAACTTTTATTCAAGTATCCCTTTATGCTATCCAGAAATTCTATATCATTTCCAATCAGTAATATGTCATCCACATATAATATCAGAAATGCTACAGAGCTCCCACTCACTTTCTTGTAAATACAGGCTTCTCCGAAAGTCTGTATAAAACCAAATGCTTTGATCACACTATCAAAACGTTTATTCCAACTCCGAGAGGCTTGCACCAGTCCATAAATGGATCGCTGGAGCTTGCACACTTTGTTAGCTCCCTTTGGATCGACAAAACCTTCTGGTTGCATCATATACAACTCTTCTTCCAGAAATCCATTCAGGAATGCAGTTTTGACATCCATTTGCCAAATTTCATAATCATAAAATGCGGCAATTGCTAACATGATTCGGACGGACTTAAGCATCGCTACGGGTGAGAAGGTCTCATCGTAGTCAATCCCTTGAACTTGCCGAAAACCTTTTGCGACAAGTCGAGCTTTGTAGACAGTAACATTACCATCAGCGTCAGTCTTCTTCTTAAAGATCCATTTATTCTCAATTGCTTGCCGATCATCGGGCAAGTCAACCAAAGTCCATACTTTGTTCTCATACATGGATCCCATCTCAGATTTCATGGCTTCAAGCCACTTTGCGGAATCTGGGCTCACCATCGCTTCTTCATAGTTCGTAGGTTCATCATGATCTAGTAGCATGACCTCCAGAACAGGATTACCGTACCACTCTGGTGCGGATCTTACTCTGGTTGATCTACGAGGTTCAGCAGTATCTTGATCTGAAGTTTCATGATCATTATCATTGGCTTCCTCACTAACTGGTGTAGGTGTCACTGAAACAGTTTTCTGTGATGAACTACTTTCCAGTAAGGGAGCAGGTACAGTTACCTCGTCAAGTTCTACTTTCCTCCCACTCACTTCTTTCGAGAGAAACTCCTTCTCTAGAAATGATCCATTCTTAGCAACGAATGTATTGCCTTCGGATCTGTGATAGAAGGTGTACCCAACAGTTTCCTTTGGGTATCCTATGAAGACACATTTCTCCGATTTGGGTTCGAGCTTATCAGGTTGAAGCTTTTTCACATAAGCATCGCAGCCCCAAACTTTAAGAAACGACAACTTTGGTTTCTTGCCAAACCACAGTTCATAAGGCGTCGTCTCAACGGATTTTGATGGTGCCCTATTTAACGTGAATGCGGCCGTCTCTAAAGCATATCCCCAAAAAGATAGCGGTAAATCAGTAAGAGACATCATAGATCGCACCATATCTAGTAAAGTACGATTAAGACGTTCAGACACACCATTACGCTGTGGTGTTCCGGGTGGCGTGAGTTGCGAAACTATTCCACAGTTTTTCAAATGTACACCAAACTCGTAACTCAAATATTCTCCTCCACGATCAGATCGTAGAAACTTTATTTTCTTGTTACGATGATTTTCAACTTCACTCTGAAATTCTTTGAACTTTTCAAATGTTTCAGACTTATGTTTCATTAAGTAGATATACCCATATCTGCTTAAATCATCTGTGAAGGTGAGAAAATAACGATATCCGCCACGAGCCTCAATATTCATCGGGCCACATACATCGGTATGTATGATTTCCAACAAATCTGTTGCTCTCTCCATAGTACCGGAGAACGGTGTTTTAGTCATCTTGCCCATGAGGCACGGTTCGCAAGTACCAAGTGATTCATAATCAAGTGGTTCCAAAAGTCCATCAGTATGGAGTTTCTTCATGCGCTTTATACCGATATGACCTAAACGACAGTGCCACAAATAAGTTGCACTTTCATTATCAACTCTGCATCTTTTGGCTTCAACATTATGAATATGTGTATTACTACTATCGAGATTCAATAAGAATAGACCACTCTTCAAGGGTGCATGACCATAAAAGATATTACTCATATAAATAGAACAACCATTATTCTCTGATTTAAATGAATAACCGTCTCGCATTAAACAAGATCCAGATATAATGTTCATGCTCAACGCTGGCACCAAATAACAATTATTTAGGTCTAATATTAATCCCGAAGGTAGATGTAGAGGTAGCGTGCCGACCGCGATCACATCGACTTTGGAACCGTTTCCCACGCGCATCGTCACCTCGTCCTTTGCCAGTGCCCGCTTATTCCGTAGTCCCTGTTTCGAGTTGCAAATATTAGCAACAGAACCAGTATCAAATACCCAGGTGCTACTGCGAGCTCTAGTAAGGTACACATCAATAACATGTATATCACATATACCTTTGTTCACCTTGCCATCCTTCTTATCCGCCAAATACTTGGGGCAGTTCCGCTTCCAGTGACCAGTCTGCTTGCAGTAGAAGCACTCAGTTTCAGGCTTAGGTCCAGACTTGGGTTTCTTCTCTTGAGCAGCAACTTGCTTGCCGTTCTTCTTGAAGTTCCCCTTTTCTTCCCTTTGCCCTTTTTCTTGAAACTAGTGGTCTTGTTAACCATCAACACTTGATGCTCCTTCTTGATTTCTACCTCCGCAGCTTTCAGCATTGCGAAGAGCTCGGGAATAGTCTTGTTCATCCCTTGCATATTATAGTTCATCACGAAGCTCTTGTAGCTTGGTGGCAGTGATTGGAGAATTCTGTCAATGACGCAATCATCCGGAAGATTAACTCCCAATTGAATCAAGTGATTATTATACCCAGACATTTTGAGTATATGCTCACTGACAGAACTGTTCTCCTCCATCTTGCAGCTATAGAACTTATTGGAGACTTCATATCTCTCAATTCGGGCATTTGCTTGAAATATTAACTTCAACTCCTGGAACATCTCATATGCTCCATGACGTTCAAAACGTCGTTGAAGTCCCGATTCTAAGCCGTAAAGCATGGCACACTGAACTATCGAGTAGTCATCAGCTTTGCTCTGCCAGACGTTCATAACATCTGGTGTTGCTCCAGCAGCAGGCCTGGCACCCAGCGGTGCTTCCAGGACGTAATTTTTCTGTGCAGCAATGAGGATAATCCTCAAGTTACGGACCCAGTCCGTGTAATTGCTACCATCATCTTTCAACTTTGCTTTCTCAAGGAACGCATTAAAATTCAACGGAACAACAGCACGAGCCATCTATCTACAATCAACATAAACAAGCAAGATACTATCAGGTACTAAGTTCATGATAAATTTAAGTTCAATTAATCATATTATTTAAGAACTCCCACTTAGATAGACATCCCTCTAATCCTCTAAGTGATTACGTGATCCAAATCAACTAAACCATGACCGATCATCACGTGAGATGGAGTAGTTTTCAATGGTGAACATCGTTATGTTGATCATATCTACTATATGATTCACGCTCGACCTTTCGGTCTCCGTGTTCCGAGGCCATATCTGCATATGCTAGGCTCGTCAAGTTTAACCTGAGTATTCTGCGTGTGCAAAACTGGCTTGCACCCGTTGTAGATGGACGTAGAGCTTATCACACCCGATCATCACGTGGTGTCTGGGCACGACGAACTTTGGCAACGGTGCATACTCAGGGAGAACACTTCTTGATAATTTAGTGAGAGATCATCTTATAATGCTACCGTCAATCAAAGCAAGATAAGATGCATAAAAAGATAAACATCACATGCAATCAATATAAGTGATATGATATGGTCATCATCATCTTGTGCTTGTGATCTCCATCTCCGAAGCACCGTCATGATCACCATCGTCACCGGCGCGACACCTTGATCTCCATCGTAGCATCGTTGTCGTCTCGCCAATCTTATGCTTCCACGACTATCACTACCGTTTAGTAATAAAGTAAAGCATTACATCGCGATTGCATTGCATACAATAAAGCGACAACCATATGGCTCCTGCCAGTTGCCGATAACTCGGTTACAAAACATGATCATCTCATACAATAAAATTCAGCATCATGCTTTGACCATATCACATCACAACATGCCCTGCAAAAACAAGTTAGACGTCCTCTACTTTGTTGTTGCATGTTTTACGTGGCTGCTACGGGCTTAAGTAAGAACCAATCTCACCTACGCATCAAAACCACAACGATAGTTTGTCAAATAGACTCCGTTTTAACCTTCGCAAGGACCGGGCGTAGCCATACTTGGTTCAACTAAAGTTGGAGAGACAGTCGCCCGCAAGCCATCTCTGTGCAAAGCACGTCGAGGGAACCGGTCTCGCGTAAGCGTACGCGTAAGGTTGGTCCGGGTCGTCTCGTCCAACAATACCGCCGAACCAAAATATGACATGCTGGTAGGCAGTATGACTTGTATCGTCCACAACTCACTTGTGTTCTACTCGTGCATATAACATCAACATCAAATAACCTAGGCTCGGATGCCACTGTTGGGTTTCGTAGTAATTTCAAAAAAATTCCTACGCACACGCAAGATCATGTGATGCATAGCAACGAGGGGAGAGTATTGTCTACGTACCCAACGCAGACCGACTGCGGAAGCGATGACACGACGTAGAGGAAGTAGTCGTACGTCTTCTCGATCCAACCGATCAAGCACCGAAACTACGGCACCTCCGAGTTCGAGCACACGTTCAGCTCGATGACGATCCCCGGACTCCGATCCAGCAAAGTGTCGGGGAAGAGTTTCGTCAGCACGACGGCGTGGTCACGATCTTGATGAACTACAGCAGCAGGGCTTCGCCTAAACTCCGCTACAGTATTATCGAGGAATATGGTGGCAGGGGGCACCGCACACGGCTAAGGAATCGATCACGTGGATCAACTTGTGTCAACTTGTGTGTTTAGAGGTGCCCCTGCCTCCGTATATAAAGGAGGAGAGGAGGGGAGGCTGGCCGGCCAAGGGGGGGAGGCGCAGGAGAGTCCTACTCCCTCCGGGAGTAGGATTCCCCCTCCAATCCTAGTCCAACTAGGATTCCTCGGAGGGGAAAAGAGGAGGAGGGGGCGGCCACCTCTCCTAGTCCTAATAGGACTAGGGGAAGGGGGGGCGCGCAGCCCAACTAGGGCAGCCCCTTCTCTTTTCCACTAAGGCCCACTATGGCCCAAATAGCTCCCGGGGGGTTCCGGTAACCCTCCCGGTATTCCGGTAAAATCCCGATTTCACCCGGAACACTTCCGATATCCAAATATAGGCTTCCAATATATCAATCTTTACGTCTCGACCATTTCGAGACTCCTAGTCATGTCCGTGATCACATCCGGGACTCCGAACAACCTTCGGTACATCAAAATGCATAAACTCATAATATAACTGTCATCGTAACCTTAAGCGTGCGGACCCTACGGGTTCGAGAACAATGTAGACATGACCGAGACACGTCTCCGGTCAATAACCAATAGCGGGACCTGGATGCCCATATTGGCTCCTACATATTCTACGAAGATCTTTATCGGTCAGACCGCATAACAACATACGTTGTTCCCTTTGTCATCGGTATGTTACTTGCCCGAGATTCGATCGTCGGTATCCAATACCTAGTTCAATCTCGTTACCGGCAAGTCTCTTTACTCGTTCCGTAATACATCATCTCACAACTAACATATTAGTTGTAATGCTTGCAAGGCTTATGTGATGTGTATTACCGAGAGGGCCCAGAGATACCTCTCCGACAATCGGAGTGACAAATCCTAATCTCGAAATACGCCAACCCAACATCGACCATTGGAGACACCTGTAGTACTCCTTTATAATCACCCAGTTACGTTGTGACGTTTGGTAGTACCCAAAGTGTTCCTCCGGTAAACGGGAGTTGTATAATCTCATAGTCATAGGAACATGTATAAGTCATGAAGAAAGCAATAGCAACATACTAAACGATCGGGTGCTAAGCTAATGGAATGGGTCATGTCAATCAGATCATTCTACTAATGATGTGACCTCGTTAATCAAATAACAACTCATTGTTCATGGTTAGGAAACATAACCATCTTTGATTAACGAGCTAGTCAAGTAGAGGCATACTAGTGACACTTTGTTTGTCTATGTATTCACACATGTATTATGTTTCCGGTAAATACAATTCTAGCATGAATAATAAACATTTATCATGATTATAAGGAAATAAATAATAACTTTATTATTGCCTCTAGGGCATATTTCCTTCATATGGGCCAAGGGCACCAGCCCCAAGAGGCCCATGCACCAAGAGATAAGGAAGGGAAGAGTCCCAAAGCGGGAAGGCACCTCCTAGGTGCCTTGGGGAGGAGGGATTCCTTCCTTGGCCGCCGCCCCCCTAGGAGATTGGATCTCCTAGGGCCGGCGCCCCCCTAGGCTCCCTATATATAGTGGGGGAAGGAGGGCCTCTCAATCCACGCCTTTGGTGCCTCCCTCTCCCTCTCCAACACATCCTCCTCCTCCATAGAGCTTGGCGAAGCCCTACCGGAGTACTGCAGCTCCATCAACACCACGCCGTCATGCTGCTGCTGGAGCCATCTTCCTCAACCTCTCTTCCCCCCTTGCTGGATGAAGAAGGAGGAGACGTCGCTGCTCCGTACGTGTGTTGAACGCGGAGGTGCCGTCCGTTCGGCGCTAGGATCTCCGGTGCTTTGGATCACGTCGAGAACGTCTTCCTCATCCCCGTTCTTTGAACGCTTCTGCGCGTGATCTACAAAGGTATGTAGATGCAATCCGATCACTCATTGCTAGATGAACTCCTAGATGGATCTTGGTGAAACCGTAGGAAAATTTTTGTTTTCTGCAACGTTCCCCAACAGTGGCATCATGAGCCAGGTCTATGCGTAGTTCTTTTTGCACGAGTAGAACACAATTTGTTGTGGGCGTTGATGTTGTCAACTTTATTGCCGCTACTAGTCTTATCTTGCTTCAACGGTATTGTGGGATGAAGCGGCCCGGACCAACCTTACATGTACGCTTACGTAAGACCGGTTCCACCGACTGACATGCACAAGTTGCATATGGTGGCTGGCGGGTGTCTGTCTCTCCCACTTTAGTTGGAGCGGATTCGATGAAAAGGGTCCTTATGAAGGGTAAATAGAAGTTGACAAATCACGTTGTGGCTTTCACGTAGGTAAGAAAACATTCTTGCTAGAACCCTACTTCAGCCACGTAAAACTTGCAACAACAATTAGAGGACGTCTAACTTGTTTTTGCAGCAAGTGCTTTGTGATATGATATGGCCAAAGTTGTGATGAATGATGAATGATATATATGTGATGTATGAGATGTTCATGCTATTGTAATAGGAATCACGACTTGCATGTCGATGAGTATGACAACCGGCAGGAGCCATAGGAGTTGTCTTTATTTTTTGTATGACCTGCGTGTCATTGAGAAACGCCATGTAAATTACTTTACTTTATTGCTAATCGCGTTAGCCATAGTAGTAGAAGAATAGTTCGCGAGCAAATTCATGGAGACACGATGATGGAGATCATGATGATGGAGATCATGGTGTCATGCCGGTGACAAGATGATCATGGAGCCCCAAGATGGAGATCAAGGGAGCTATGTGATATTGGCCATATCATGTCACTATTATTATTTGATTGCATGTGATGTTTATCATGTTTTTGCATCTTGTTTACTTAGAACAACGGTAGTAAATAAGATGATCCCTCATAATAATTTCAAGAAAGTGTTCCCCCTAACTATGCAACGTTGCGACAGTTCGTTGTTTCGAAGCACCACGTGATGATCGGGTGTGATAGATTCTAACGTTCACATACAACGGGTGTAAGACAGATTTACACATGCAAACACTTAGGTTGACTTGACGAGCCTAGCATGTACAGACATGGCCTCGGAACACAGAAGACCGAAAGGTCGAGCATGAGTCGTATAGAAGATACGATCAACATGAAGATGTTCACCGATGTTGACTAGTCCGTCTCACGTGATGATCGGACACGGCCTAGTTAACTCGGATCATGTTATACTTAGATTACAGGAGGGATGTCTATCTAAGTGGGAGTTCATTGAATAATTTGATTAGATGAACTTAATTATCATGAACTTAGTCTAAAATTTTTACAATATGTCTTGTAGATCAAATGGCCAACGTAGTCCTCAACTTCAACGCGTTCCTAGAGAAAACCAAGCTGAAAGACGATGGCAGCAACTACACGGACTGGGTCCGGAACCTGAGGATCATCCTCATAGCTGCCAAGAAAGATTATGTCCTACAAGCACCGCTGGGTGACGCACCTGTTCTCCCTGCAGAACAAGACGTTATGAACGCTTGGCAGGCACGTACCGATGACTACTCCCTCGTTCAGTGCGGCATGCTTTACAGCTTAGAGCCGGGGCTCCAAAAGCGTTTTGAGAGACACGGAGCATATGAGATGTTCGAAGAGCTGAAAATGGTTTTCCAAGCTCATGCCCGGGTCGAGAGATATCAAGTCTCCGACAAGTTCTTCAGCTGTAAGATGGAGGAAAACAGTTCTGTCAGTGAGCACATACTCACTATGTCTGGGTTGCATAACCGCTTGACTCAGCTGGGAGTTAATCTCCCGGATGACGCGGTCATTGACAGAATCCTTCAGTCGCTTCCACCGAGCTACAAGAGCTTTGTGATGAACTTCAATATGCAGGGGATGGAAAAGACCATTCCTGAAGTATTTGCAATGCTGAAATCAGCAGAGGTAGAAGTCAAAAAGGAACATCAAGTGTTGATGGTGAATAAAACCACTAAGTTCAAGAAGGGCAAGGGTAAGAAACTTCAAGAAGACGGCAAGGGAGTTGCCGCGCCCGGCAAGCAAGCTGCCGGGAAGAAGCCAAAGAATGGACCCAAGCCCGAGACTGAGTGCTTTTATTGCAAGGAAAGTGGTCACTGGAAGCGGAACTGCCCCAAATACTTAGCAGACAAGAAGGCCGGCAAAACAAAAGGTATATGTGATATACATGTAATTGATGTGTACCTTACCAGTACTCGTAGTAGCTCCTGGGTATTTGATACCGGTGCAGTTGCTCACATTTGTAACTCAAAGCAGGAGCTGCGGAATAAGCGGAGACTGGCGAAGGACGAGGTGACGATGCGCGTCGGGAATGGTTCCAAGGTCGATGTGATCGCCGTCGGCACGCTACCTCTACATTTACCTACGGGATTAGTTTTGAACCTCAATAATTGTTATTTAGTGCCAAGTTTGAGCATGAACATTGTATCAGGATCTCGTTTAATACGAGATGGCTACTCATTTAAATCCGAGAATAATGGTTGTTCTATTTATATGAGAGATATGTTTTATGGTCATGCTCCGATGGTGAATGGTTTGTTCTTAATGAATCTCGAGCGTAATGCTACACATGTTCATAGTGTGAGTACCAAAAGATGTAAGATTGATAATGATAGTCCCACATACTTGTGGCACTGCCGCCTTGGTCACATAGGTGTCAAACGCATGAAGAAGCTCCATGCTGATGGACTTTTAGAGTCTCTTGATTACGAATCATTTGACACGTGCGAACCATGCCTCATGGGTAAAATGACCAAGACTCCGTTCTCAGGAACAATGGAGCGAGCAACCAACTTATTGGAAATCATACATACTGATGTGTGCAGTCCAATGAGTGTTGAGGCTCGCGGTGGCTATCGTTATGTTCTCACCCTCACTGATGACTTGAGTAGATATGGGTATGTCTACTTAATGAAACACAAGTCTGAGACCTTTGAAAAGTTCAAGGAATTTCAGAGTGAGGTTGAGAATCAACGTGACAGGAAAATCAAGTTCCTGCGATCAGATCGTGGAGGAGAATACTTGAGTCATGAGTTTGGCACACACTTAAGAAAATGTGGAATAGTTTCACAGCTCACGCCGCCTGGAACACCTCAGCGTAATGGTGTGTCCGAACGTCGTAATCGCACTCTATTAGATATGGTGCGATCTATGATGTCTCTTACCGATTTACCGCTATCTTTTGGGGGTATGCTTTAGAGACTGCCGCATTCACTTTAAATAGGGCTCCGTCGAAATCCGTTGAGACGACACCGTATGAATTATGGTTTGGGAAGAAACCTAAGCTGTCGTTTCTAAAAGTTTGGGGATGCGATGCTTATGTCAAGAAACTTCAACCTGAAAAGCTCGAACCCAAGTCGGAAAAATGCGTCTTCATAGGATACCCTAAAGAAACTATTGGGTATACCTTCTACCTCAGATCCGAAGGCAAGATCTTTGTTGCCAAGAATGGATCCTTTCTAGAGAAGAGTTTCTCTCGAAAGAAGTAAGTGGGAGGAAAGTAGAACTTGATGAAGTATTACCTCTTGAACCGGAAAATGGCGCAACTCAAGAAAATGTTCCTGAGGTGCCTGCACCGACTAGAGAGGAAGTTAATGATGATGATCAAGATACTTCTGATCAAGCTCCTACTGAAATTCGAAGGTCCACAAGGACACGTTCCGCACCAGAGTGGTACGGCAACCCTGTCTTGGAAATCATGTTGTTAGACAACGGTGAACCTTCGAACTATGAAGAAGCGATGGCGGGACCGGATTCCGACAAATGGCTAGAAGCCATGAAATCTGAGATAGGATCCATGTATGAAAACGAAGTATGGACTTTGACTGGATTGCCCGTTGAGCGGCGAGCCATAGAAAATAAATGGATCTTTAAGAAGAAGACAGACGCGGATGGTAATGTGACCATCTATAAAGCTCGCTTTGTCGCTAAGGGTTATCAACAAGTTCAAGGGGTTGACTACGATGAGACTTTCTCACCGGTAGCGAAGCTAAAGTCCGTCCAATCATGTTAGCAATTGCCGCATTCTATGATTATGAGATATGGCAAATGGACGTCAAAACGGCATTCCTTAATGGTTTCCTTAAGGAAGAATTGTATATGATACAGCCGGAAGGTTTTGTCGATCCTAAGAATGCTAACAAGGTGTGCAAGCTCCAACGCTCAATTTATGGGCTGGTGCAAGCATCTCGGAGTTGGAACATTTGCTTTGATGAGATGATCAAAGCATTTGGGTTTACAGAGACTTATGGAGAAGCCTGCATTTACAACAAAGTGAGTGGGAGCTCTGTAGCATTTCTCATATTATATGTAGATGACATACTTTTGATGGGAAATGATATAGAACTCTTGGACAGCATTAAGGCCTACTTGAATAAGAGTTTTTCAATGAAGGACCTTGGAGAAGCTGCTTATATATTAGGCATCAAGATCTATAGAGACAGATCAAGACGCCTCATAGGTCTTTCACAAAGCACATACCTTGATAAGATACTGAAGAAGTTCAATATGGATCAGTCTAAGAAGGGGTTCTTGCCTGTGTTGCAAGGTGTGAAATTGAGCTCAGCTCAATGTCCGACCACGGCAGAAGATATAGAAGAGATGAGTGTCATCCCCTATGCCTCAGCCATAGGTTCTATTATGTATGCCATGCTGTGTACCAGACCTGATGTAAACCTTGCCGTAAGTTTGGTAGGAAGGTACCAAAGTAATCCCGGCAAGGAACACTGGACAGCGGTCAAGAATATCCTGAAGTACCTGAAAAGGACTAAGGAAATGTTTCTCGTCTATGGAGGTGACGAAGAGCTCGTCGTAAAGGGTTACGTCGACGCTAGCTTCGACACAGATCTGGATGACTCAAAGTCACAAACCGGATACGTGTATATTTTGAATGGTGGGGCAGTAAGCTGGTGCAGTTGCAAGCAGAGCGTCGTGGCGGGATCTACATGTGAAGCGGAGTACATGGCAGCCTCGGAGGCAGCACATGAAGCAATTTGGGTGAAGGAGTTCATCACCGACCTAGGAGTCATACCCAATGCGTCGGGGCCAATCAAACTCTTCTGTGACAACACTGGAGCTATTGCACTTGCCAAGGAGCCCAGGTTTCACAAGAAGACCAGGCACATCAAGCGTCGCTTCAACTCCATTCGTGAAAATGTTCAAGATGGAGACATAGATATTTGTAAAGTACATACGGACCTGAATGTAGCAGATCCGTTGACTAAACCTCTCCCTAGAGCAAAACATGATCAACACCAGAATTCCATGGGTGTTCGATTCATCACAATGTAACTAGATTATTGACTCTAGTGCAAGTGGGAGACTGTTGGAAATATGCCCTAGAGGCAATAATAAAAGCATTATTATTATATTTCCTTGTTCATGATAATTGTCTTTATTCATGCTATAATTGTGTTATCCGGAAATCGTAATACATGTGTGAATAATAGACACCAACATGTCCCTAGTAAGCCTCTAGTTGACTAGCTCGTTGATCAACAGATAGTCATGGTTTCCTGACTATGGACATTGGATGTCATTGATAACGAGATCACATCATTAGGAGAATGATGTGATGGACAAGACCCAATCCTAAACATAGCATAAGATCGTATAGTTCGTTTGCTAGAGTTTTCCAATGTCAAGTATCTTTTCCTTAGACCATGAGATCGTGTAACTCCCGGATACCGTAGGAGTGCTTTGGGTGTACCAAACGTCACAACGTAACTGGGTGACTATAAAGGTATACTACGGGTATCTCTGAAAGTGTCTGTTGGGTTGGCACGGATCAAGACTGGGATTTGTCACTCCGTATGACGGAGATGTATCACTGGGCCCACTCGGTAATGCATCATCATAATGAGCTCAAAGTGACCAAGTGTCTGGTCACGGGATCATGCATTACGGTACGAGTAAAGTGACTTGCCGGTAACGAGATTGAACGAGGTATTGGGATACCGACGATCGATCTCGGGCAAGTAACATACCGATTGACAAAGGGAATTGTATACGGGGTTGCTTGAATCCTCGACATCGTGGTTCATCCGATGAGATCATCGAGGAGCATGTGGGAGCCAACATGGGTATCCAGATCCCGCTGTTGGTTATTGGCCGGAGAGTCGTCTCGGTCATGTCTACATGTCTCCCGAACCCGTAGGGTCTACACACTTAAGGTTCGGTGACGCTAGGGTTGTAGGGATATGTATATGCAGTAACCCGAATGTTGTTCGGAGTCCCGGATGAGATCCCGGACGTCACTAGGAGTTCCGAAATGGTCCGGAGGTAAAGAATTATATATAGGAAGTGCTATTTCGGCCATCGGGACAAGTTTCAGGGTCACCGGTATTGTACCGGGACCACCGGAAGGGTCCCGGGGGTCCACCGGGTGGGGCCACCTACCACGGGGGGGCATATGGGCTGTAGGGGGTGCGTCTTGGCCCATGTGGGCCAAGGGCACCAGCCCCAAGAGGCCCATGCGCCAAGAGATAAGGAAGGGAAGAGTCCCAAAGGGGGAAGGCACCTCCTAGGTGCCTTGGGGAGGAGGGATTCCTCCCTTGGCCGCCGTCCCCCTAGGAGATTGGATCTCCTAGGGCCGGCACCCCCCCCCCCTAGGCTCCCTATATATAGTGGGGGAAGGAGGGCCTCTCAATCCACGCCTTTGGTGCCTCCCTCTCCCTCTCCAACACATCCTCCTCCTCCATAGAGCTTGGCGAAGCCCTGCCGGAGTACTGCAGCTCCATCAACACCACGCCGTCGTGCTGCTGCTGGAGCCATCTTCCTCAATCTCTCTTCCCCCCTTGCTGGATCAAGAAGGAGGAGACGTCGCTGCTCCATACGTGTGTTGAACGCGGAGGTGCCATCCGTTCGGCGCTAGGATCTGCGGTGATTTGGATCATGTCGAGAACGTCTTCCTCATCCCCGTTCTTTGAACGCTTCCGCACGTGATCTACAAAGGTATGTAGATGCAATCCGATCACTCGTTGCTAGATGAACTCCTAGATGGATCTTGGTGAAACCGTAGGAAATTTTTTGTTTTCTGCAACGTTCCCCAACAGGTGGCAATAGAGCCAACTGATTAGTGCCAAGTGATTAGGCCCAACCTAGGGTGCCTCGGCATCGATAAACCCTAAATGATGAAAACTTAGCATTTAGGGTGCCTCGGCGTCGACAAACCCTAAATGATGAAACCTTGGCTTTTAGGGTGCCTCGGTGTCGATGAGAACCTAAATGATGTACGCTTAGGCTTTTAGGGTGCCTCGGCATCGACAAACCCTAAATGATAAAAGCTTAGCTTTTAGGATGCCTCGGTGTCGACAAACCCTAAATGATGAGACCATGATCTTGTTCCTTGACAATAACCAACTTTTTGACCAAACTTTTTTCCTATTTAGAGCGAAACATGGCCCACAACGATGAGGCCGGCGGTTCGGGCGGCAAGCAATTCTGGGAGCTGTTCCAGGAGTTGGAGGAAGAACCTCACCACTATGAGGACGCCGCAGAAGACACAGATCCTGACTACACAACCCCTAGTGGCGTCGGGGATGACACCACTAATGATGGCGCCGCGGATGCCAGCACTGATGATGGCGGCGCACGCACAGATGGCAGCCAACCGAGGAGGCAACGGAAGGACCGGCGCCCGAACGTGCTCGGCACCATCAGGGAGGAATTTACTGAAGTGAACTCCGACGGGCATCCGACGACGCCCAAACACGTAGTCAAGGGGTACTCGATTCAGCTCGGGTGCATTCTCCGGAGCACCGCCTCGATCAACACCGAGAACCTAAGGCATAAGGACCAAGGGAATTTGCGCAGCCTCCTCTTCACGAAGCTGCACAAACGATACAAGTTCCCCGCTGAGTTTGCAAACACATGCCTCTCGGGTAATAAAGTCAACGGTGTCGCCCTCATGACGATGAGCACAGCCCTGTCTACTTGGAAAAGCACAGTGAAGGCAATGATTGACAAAGGTGATAGTTATGAGAAGATAAAGGCGAAATATCCTTTGATGAGCGAAGATGACTACAAGGAGTTCAAGATAAAGTGCAAGAGCCCCGCAACCTCCGAATCAAGTCAGTGGGGGAAAGAAATGCGGCAGTTGAACATAGGGGTCCACCAACTCGGTCCCGGCGGTTACAGAGTGGCGGAGCCTGTATGGGACAAGGAGGACGCGGAGCGTGCCGAGCAAGGCCTACCGCCCCGCTTCGAGAAATACAGTGACAAGCAGACCAGGAACTTTCTCAGGGCCCGGTACAAGGAGGACCCGGTAACAAAGGAGCTTACCACGGATCCGAAGACCAAGGAGCTTGAGCTTGTTCTGGTAAGGAATACACCCCCACGTAATTAGCTCCATATGGTTGCATTCTAATTAATCCCCAATATTTCTAAATGGTTCACGTTCCTTCCGCAGGACAAAGAAAGCAGTAGTGCGGGGTCGTCTCAGAGCTCCCCTTTCGACACCCCTTTGAATAGGGCATTGAACGTAATGAAAAACAGGGATAAGCTCAATAAGCCGACGTCAGCTGGTCGTGTGGCCGGCAAAGGCTTGTCCACAAAATGGTCGTCATACTATGCCGCTGGTGGGCGAAAGGAGAAAAAGACCAGGTCGGAAAGCCAGTCGCGCGAGGTTGAAGCACTCAAGGCGCAAGTGGCGCGGATTCTGGAGATGGTCCAAGAGCAAGTGCAACAACAACTGGGATCGACGCTCACCGGAATTATGCCTACCTTGATTCATGGGATAACGACGTGGATTGCGGGTGGCCAACAGGGGCCGCCCCCGATTCCCAGCTTCACGGCCAGCAACTCGCACAACGCGCAGGCGGCGCCATTGGTGTCTCCGGCGGCGGCGGTATTGGTGTCTACGGCGGCGGCGCCATTGGTGTCTCCGGCGGCGGCGGTATTGGTGTCTCCGACGCCGGCATTGGAGCTTAATGCACCCGGGTGTACGCCGGCCGGCACCTCGCCAGCAAGCGGCCCCTCCGTCAGTTGCACGCCCGCCGTTGGCGGTGCCTCGACATTAGCCGAGCTCGACGGCATCACGGTAACTAAGCCTCTCGGCCGAGGACTTCATCTCCTTGCCTTTGACTGGGCATCCCTGACGCCCTACATGTTTTCGCAGGGCGCCGCCAACGTTCCTTGCACTCTCCTGCACTTCGTGGGCGGCGAGTTGGTCGATGTCGCCAAGGGCAGAATCGTTCAACCGGGCAACCCCGTGTTCCACGGTAATCCGATGCCACCCACAATGTATAGGGTTGAAGTGGTTCGGGTGCTGCCAGGCTGCGACGAGCTGTTACCTCCGATTCGACCCGCTGGGGCCGACGAAGAAGATGAGATGACCCTCAGCGCCTGCGTAAGCTGGCCCCTGCTTTGGCCGAAGAGCCAGATTCGTTTGGGGGCGGGGGACACCACCCCACAGACAAGACCGCCAGTCGTGCCGGCGCCAAGCCATGGCAAGAACGCCGCAACGCTACCGGACATGCCGGACATCCCTATGGCACAGGATCCGGACATGCATATGGCACAGGATCCGGACGACGACGACAACGACGATGGTACATTTACCAACGTCGATAAGTACTTTGCCGAACATGGGTACGGTGACGAGTTCTGCGGGCCTCCTTCTCAAGAACCCAAACAAGACGACCGCGATCTAGCTGGTACGGCGGAGAAACCCAATTGCAACAGGCGTCGTCTGGCGTTCAGTTCTCAGGAGACGCCTCCAGCTGCCGCCTTCACTGAGCCTCAGATAGCGGAGGTGCCAAATATTATCAGCCCCAACACGCTCAAGAAGGCGGTCTGTGAGCAGAACTCGGTCCCATTACAGCAGATCAAGAAGAAGGGCCGGAAACGGCCGACTAAAAAGGCCGCCGGTGCGAGCCAGCCGGCACCGAGTACGATCCGTGCTCAGGACGGGCCACCTTCACCTAAGGATATCTCGAGGAGGGTGCATGTGGCGGGTAGGGCGATGCTACCGACAAATATGCTCAATGCTGCAACCGGTGCGATGCGGAGTCTGCACGACAATGTTCTTTCTTTGGAGAAGCGGCGTCTCAGAGAGAATGATGTGGCATACCCGGTTTTCGTGGCCAAGGTGCCAGAGGGCAAGGGCTTTGTGGATGGCGCCATCGGGGGTATGATCGTCCTGCGGTTTGATGACATCTTTGCTATGTTCAACCTTCATCCGCTGCACTACACCTTCGTTCGGCTATTTTCGCTGAGTATGGAGATGCGGATCATTAGAGACAAGACCCCGGACATCGTGATCGTCGACCCCTTCTACATGCGTGCCAAGCTCTTGAGCAGCGCTGGGGACCGCCAAGTCGCGAGTTCACACCTCGAAGACGTCATTCTGGCAAACCCAGATAAGGATAACTTCCTTGTGCCTTACTTTCCCGAGTAAGTCATCCCTTAACCGCCCCGTAACATATGATTTCTTAGATTTCGATCGTTCTTTTTTTTCTAACATTCCGTGTTCTGTGCAGTGACACACATTGCACACTCATCCTCTTAAGCCCGAAATATTCCATGGCCACGTATTTCGACCCGAACCGTAACTCCAAGATAGACTACACAAATATCAAGAAAGTTCTTGATGATGTTCTCCCTGGCTACGCCAAATCTGGAGGCACCTTCATCAGGGCAGTTCGTAAGTATGGCAAGCACGTGTTCACCCACAATACGATGTTCTGCTGCGTCAAGCAGCCGCCTGGCGGTCAGAAGGATGCCTACTACGCCCTCCATCACATGCGGGCGATCGTAAGGGACCATCATCACCTTCTGCTACCAAATAATCTCAAAGATTGGGCCGCGAGCTTGTCGGCAATCCAGGACGCGGACATCAGACAAGAATTCTTTCGCATCCAGTCAGAGTTTGAGGACATCATCCATCAAGATGTCCTTCATACCTCGGGGTAGTTCTTCCTCAGATATCAACCATCCAACATTGAGATAGACGGAATGCTACAAATACAGGCTGACAACGCCCGCGATTTCATGACCATCACGACAGACGACGGCTTCATCCACACTCCTATCCATGAGTCGAGTCGAAAGTAGTGATGTGTAGTTCTGAAACATTGATTGGCTCATGTTGTAATTAAACTTTAATGAATTGTATGTCTCTTTGGTTTGGACAGTCGTTCAACTTAGATGTAATCGATGCTATTTATTAGTAGGACCATGAATCGTGCTATTAATGTCTTGCTTTTCTCTTCCGATCCTTTTGTTGCATACTTATATATTGCTTATGTATGTATTGTCTGTTGTTTGGCTTGTGCATAGAGATGCCGTCGTATGTCGTGTACAAGGGTAAGGTTCCCGGAGTCTACAACGACTGGGAGGAGTGTCGGAGACAGGTTCACCGTTTCAGCGGTAACAGTTACAAAGGGTACACCACTAGGGCGGAGGCCGAATCTAGATACGCCCGCTATCTAGCGGGAGAGAGGAGGGAGCGTTGGAGGAACCGGATGAAGACCAGTTTGATCGCGATGATGCTCATCGTGATGACCGCAGCTCTCTTCTATGTGATGGTAGTTTAGATGATTGATATCGACTTGTAATGTGAAGACAAACTCGATACTCGCGGTCTCGAGACTTGTAATGTTTTATCTTTGTTCAGTCTTTTGAATTTGGAGACTAATATGATGAATTGTATTCGGAGACTAATCTTCTATTGTATTCGATGAATCTGTTGTTGCTGTGTGCTACTGTCTATATTCTGTCAAATAATATATTTTGTAACCTGTGCAAAAATCAGAAAAGTAAAAAAAACAAATATTCATACTAATGGCGCATCACCACAAGGTGCGCCATTAGTATGCCAAAGGATACTAATGGCGCATCAAGACAGAGTGCACCATTAGTATGCCAAGTATACTAATGCACATCTATCCGTAGTGTGCCATTAGTGTGCCAAAGCACATGGTTAAATATGGCCCCTGGGAGCCATACTAATGGTGCATGGTGTTATATACTAATGGCGCACTGGGTGGTGCGCCATTAGTATACCAGATACTAATGGTGCACCAGTGGTGCGCCATTAGTAAAAAAATACTAGTGGCGTGATACTAATGGCGCACCAGTGGTGCGCCATTAGTAGGCAAAACTGGTGCGCCATTAGTAGGCCTTTTCCTAGTAGTGCGTGCCGCTCAGCCGCTGACGTCAAGAAGGCTTCGGCTGATATCATGACGTCGAGTGCCCATAACTGTTCCCGCGTAGTTGGTTAGTGCGTATAGGCCAGTGGCTAGACTCAGATCAAATACCAAGATCTTGTTAAGCATGTTATTTTGACGTAACCGCGGACGCCGACCAGGGCCAGGCTCACCTCTCTCCTAGGTGGTCTCAACCTGCCCTTTCGTTCCGCCACAAAGTAACAGTCGGGGGCCATCGGGAACTCAGGCCCACCACTATCTGGATGGAGCCACCTGCCCTTTCAGCCCTCATATCAGAATCACTTGCGGGTACTCTACGAGCCGACCCGACTTTAGTCACCACATGTATCATATAATATGTATGTAAATATATACCCGTCATCACCTCCCGAGTGATCACGGCCCGGTAGTATAGCATGGCAGACGCACAAGAATGTAGGGCCACTGATGAAATACTAGCATCCTATACTAAGCATTTGGGATTGCATGTAAGGGTAACAATTGTAGCAACAATGACAGACTATGCAGCAGAATAGGATTAACCGAAAGCAGTAACATGCTAGACTACTCTAATGCAAGCAGTAGAGAGAAGGAATAGGCGATATCGGGTTGATCAAAGGGGGGGCTTGCCTGGTTGCTTAGGCAAGAAGGATGGGTCGTTGTCGATGTAGTCGATCACGGGGTATCGGCGGCGGTCTCGAGGTCTACCGGAGAGAGGTAATGGAGGTGGAACCCAAATAAATAATAGAGCAATCAAAGCAACACAAAGCATAACATGGCAATACGCGGTGCTAGGGGTGACCTATCGCAGTAGTAGGCGATACCGGCTAAGGGGGGAAACATTTGGGAAAGTATTCCCGGTGTTTCGCATTTTCGGACAAACGGACCAGAGGGGGAAGGTTGCAGGTTCGCTATGCTAGGGACTCGTGGCAAACGAATGGATTGCGTATTCAGATTCGTCTCATTTTGATGATCAACTTTCATATATAAAACATTTTCATCCGAGTTACGGATTATTTTATATGATTTTTCAGAGTTTAATTAATTTTTTGATATTCTATAGAATATTTTTAATTTGAATTTAAATGGGAAAATGGCTATGGATCGAAGGGGGAAGTAGGGGAATCGGAGGAGGGGCTCACCACGGAGCTCGTGGACGTGGTCAGGAGGTCGGGGGAGCTCGGGAGGCGGCGCATCTAACGACGAACGTCGGCGGCCGTGGCGAAGAAGACGGGCGATGGCGAGCTTCCGGTGCGCCCCTACTCTAATTGAAGCAAGCAGACGAAGGAGTCGTCCATGTTGAAGCTCCTGGACATCCTCCCGGGCGACGAGGAGGCCAGTGGCCGCGAGGACGATGATGGCACGACAACAACGGCTCGGACACGATCTAAACAGAGAAGAGGAGGGCGAGCAACAGGGATATGGCCTGCTAGGGTTTGTCTACAGCGACGGGGGGCTCTTATCCTACTCAGGGGTGTTGGCGGATGATCGACACGGCGACATCCGCGGCCATGGAGGCGTGGATGTGCCCCACGACACGCCCCTGTCTCCTCCTCTGTACTGTACAGGAAGGGGAAGGCCTCAAGGTGGGCTGGCCCATGTACTATAGCACTCTCAGCCCACACGCCCAGTAGGATTTAGTATTTTCACTTTTCTTTTCTATTTTATTTTCTAGCCTCTGTTTTGCATTTAGTTGGAGTACTAAATGAATTTTTCCAGGGGTGGAACTTGACACATAATTCCATTGCAGTATTTTGGTGTTGTACAAAAAGTCTCCAAGCATTTGGAGTTGTTTAAGCATTTTTAGAAATTGAAAGGGTTGGTTAAAATGGTTGCTGGTCCACTGTTTAACTTCCAGGGGCATTTTAACAACTTCAAAAATGTTGGTTTCTTCATATCAAACAGTTAGTGAATATTTGCAATAAAATGAACATTTTTATTTATTTATTTTAAGAAGTTTTATTTTGACTTTATTTTAAATTTTGAATTTGAACTTGGTTTGGACCAAAGTGAGGTTTAGTAAATTAATAGCATGACATGGCACCATTAGTGTGTGATTACTGTAGATGAGCTACCGGGGTGTTATAGTGATCGATCACTTGTTCACCAACACATGTATGCAAATCAATTAATTGTCATGACATCATAAATACGAAAGAGATATCGCTTGGACAATATCAAAATGCTAAATTTCATAACAAGTTAAGATGCACCATAGTTACTTTATAATTAGCAATTACAATACAAAATGATAATTAAGGATGACAGATGACTCACAATGAGCAACATAATTGCTCGTTAAACAGCCACACATAATACTGATTCCATTTCACTAAGCAAAATGTACATTCATGAAGACAATGTACTCCACTACAAGACAAAGCACTCTTGAAGAGGGATGCATACATAGGGTGTAAGAACAAAATGGATTCTAAGTTTTGATTGTAGAGACTGTTTGACAAAAGCGAACTCTTCGAATGGTCATACAAAAGGTCACAATGTATCTTGGAGGCGAAGTAGGTATTTCTCACTATTCGTTATATTAGAGAAAAGGCATCCACCAAATACGATGGCCAAGTTTAGGTGAATGCAATATTGACGTGGAAACATGCACTCCATCAGAGCAAGAAGACCTTGCCTACTTTAGAAAGGTTGAATATAATCGTAAGAGTCAATTGCAAGAAACCACCACATTTGTGGCTAGGTTTGCAGGAAACTACCAAGTTGTTAATCTGTTGCAAAAAACACCGTAAAATCTCTTAACCCGTTGCAAAAAGCACTGAACAGCCGTTTAGCCTCGTTTGATCTATTTTCCGACAGGTGGGCCCCGAAAACGCTGACGTGGCATGACGGACAGGCAAACGGCGCCGTTAGGAACAAAACGCTCAAGACGCCGCGCCGGTCAGTCCTTGTCAGACAGTCCCCCCGCGCCCCCTCTCTCTCGCCCCGCTCGCCTATCCTCTCTCGCCCCGCTCCCCTCTCCTCTCTCGCCCTTGCTTGCCGCCAGTGATGGCCACCTCGCGTGGCGGTGATGATGGCGGTGGCAGTGGTGCTGGCGATGCATCTGGTGGCAGTGGTGCTCCTGCAGATCCAACAGAGGTTTGCGGCAGTTCAAACCCATCTCAGGCTCCGCCTCTTCCACAGCCACCGTCGCTGTCTTACTGTGTTGAGTACGCGGCGGCGAGGGCGTTCGCCAAGGCCGTGAAGGAAGATCCAGAGGGGAGCCATCACTGCGCATCCTCCTTCGGCGGTGTCTCATAGGTTTTCTCTTTCCGTACCCGGATTTAGTTTCTAGGGTTAGGGTTCTAGGGTTAGGGCTCTAAGTGTTATAGGATTATTATTGTAGGTTGTTTATGTGGTCAGACATGTAAGTGAAGTGTTTATGTAGTTCTAGGGTTCTAAGTGTATGTAGTAGGCACCTAAACATTAACTGAAATTACTGAATGTTAAACTCAATTTGAACCTACTCAATTACATGAAATTACTGAATGTTAAACTCAATTTCAACCTACTCAATTACTGAATTTACAACTGAATATTTAAATGAAAATGTTACTGAATTTATAACTGAATCCTGTACTGAATTGTTAAGTGAACAAATTACTTTAATTGTATTTTGGACTGAAACTTTAACTGAATTTTTAACCGAAACTGTAATTTTAACTTAAACTGTATTTTTAACTGAAACTTTAGTTAAATCTTTAACTGAAACATTAACCGAATTGTTTGTACTAACTGAAATATAACTGAGTCTTTAACTTTTACCTGAATTTTTAACTGAAACTGTAATTTTAACTTAAACTATATTTCTAACTGAAACTTTAGTTAAATCTTTAAGTGAAACATTAACTGAATTGTTTCTATTAACTGAATCTTTAACTTTTAAATGAATTTTTAACTGAAACTATATTTTTAACTGAATCTTTAACTCTTAACTGAATTGTTTACTTGAACTGAATTTCTTTACTTGAACTGTAGATTGAATGATGAAGTGTGGGAAGTCAGATTCCATTTCCATGACAGAGATAATCTTGAAAGAAGCCTAAATGTGGATGATATCACATTTTACAATCTGATTGCACTAATAGAGCTTGAAGGTTATGGGATGACAGACTTTATGTATTATGTCAGAGATCCAGGTGTTGGGGTTTCAGGTATGGAAGAACTGACAGATGATGATAAGGTGGAGGAAATGTTGGATGACCTAGTTATCAAAGGCCAGAAGATGGTGAACATAACAGTCATCAGAAGTGATGCTCCAAGACCTAGTGATTTGAATATTGGACCAGTTTGTGAGGAGCAGGTTCCATTATCTGAAATAGGTGTGCCAGTGCTGTATGAGATAGATACAGCAGGAGTACTGTTTCCTAGCCCAACAAAGCCACAACCAGTGCCAGTGCAGGTCATTAACACACAGGAGAGTTCATTTTTGAAGCAGAAGTGTGCACCGGTACCAGAATTTGCAATGGAGATTGGTGAAGAGAGGCATGAGTATTTCATGGAGCAAGACCAAGATCAAGAGCAAATTGAGCAACTGATGGAGCAGAAGAGGAATGAAGAGATTGAGAAGTTCAGGAAAAAGGGGAAAGAAAAAGAGAAATACAAGGCAGCTAAAAGAAAACTTCCAGAGCTAATGGCTGAAGATTTCACTGATAGTGACAGTGACACAGATTTAATAGCAGATGAGGATATAATTGCTAGGCTTGAGGCAATGAAGAAGCATAGAGATGATCCACTTCATCATATTGAAGGGGACACTGATGTGGATGAGCCATATGAAGCATATGAGGAGGAGGAGGAGGAGGAGAAGGCACCAGAGGAGGAGGAGGAGGAGGAAGGGAGCAGCATAGGAGGAAGTAGCAGAGGAAGTAAAAGAAAGGGGCCAACTACAAGATCTCATGCTAGTTTGGATGAGATTATTGAGGAAGATTGGTTTCCTTCATCTGATGAGGAGAGCAACCCTGGTGACCTAAGTCAGGAGGATAATGATGGGGCTCAAATACCATGTGTGTCGGGGATATACCCCGCGGTGTAAACCGGCCGGAAGGATAATCCGGCCGGACTTGGCGATTCACCGGCGACCTGCACAGACCAGACGGTTTACAGTTCATTGGTAATCCGGCAGGCGGGCCAGAGGAGCAACAAGACCCGGCGGCCTGTCTGGCGGTTCATGAAGGCCGGTTCAACCATTGTGGGCCGGTCCATGAGGAAAGGAATATTTGCCTCACAAGGAGTAAGACCAACACTTGTATCCGGTTTGTATTAGAGATAGACTAGTCCTAATCCTAATAGGACTCCACATGTAAACCGCCCCTTCAACATATATAAGGAGGGGCAGGGCTCCCCAAAGAGGGACAAGCTACAAGCAAGAAGAAACAATCTTAGGGCTAGACACAAAGAGGAGAGCCGGTTTACGGCGACTCCCTCGTGATGATAATGAGACCTAGCCTCAAACAGCATGTAGGGTTTTTACCGGATGATGTTTCCCGGGGCCCGAAGCTGTCTAAACCCTTGTCTTGCGTGTTGATCCGCCCTGCGTCTCTCGTCCCACTCAACCCCTCTCAAGCTACCACATAGATGCGTTGGCCTCGCGACTAAGTCCTGACACCAAGGACATCTGCCGTGACAAATCCACGACAGTTGGCGCCCACCGTGGGGCTCGCGCACGGTGGTGTTGAGTTCTTGGAGGGATCTCCCCAGGGATCGAGAAAGCTTGGGATTGACAGGAGGAAGGAAAACCGCCGCGGATGAACCGTATGGTTTGATCCGGTTTACAGTGATCAACGCCTGCTACTACAAACCGACGATGAGTAAAATCCAGAAGCGCACTAGACCCAATCCATTATGGTCTGTTCAGAAAGGAAACTAGAAGAAGATCACTACATCCAGGCAAAAAAAAACAAGATGATCAGATCAGATGTTACAAGTGAATTTATGGTAATGGCCTACCAGCCATGAGGAAAATAATTCAAGACAACAGTGCTATACTGCGGCAGCATCGGACAGGAGATATTGGAATTTTTTTTTTGGAGAGTGCTAGTATGGCCAATTATTGTCCAGATTCAGCCAAGAGATTGTCTCAGAGTACGACTTGTTTACGCAAAGATGCGACTGCCTTATTCATCATTAAAAAAGGAAGAGTCAACGACCCAGAGGAAAAGACGGACGCGGTTTCGTACGACTGACCGCGACTCAGAGCTGGGCTACGATCTCCGCCTCTGAGCAGGCTCCTGCAACCTCTTCTGCTGCCGCGTCTTGATCCGCTTGTCACCACAGTCAGCATCTAGCCCCTGGCCGCTGTCGAAGCCAATTAACTCCATGTAGCCAGCACCTGCGATGCATGCCTTCAGGCGATCACGGTGGGGACTGCTCGGGCATACAAAGGTGTTTTGGATTAGTACTGCCTCACGTGAAACTCCAACAGGGTTCTCAAAGAATTTATTGATTAAAAAAGAAAGATTGATCCGCCCTCATTACATCACGTGGAGCCAAGATACCAAGTGGGTCAATGCAATCTCACGTACTCCAGCATACAACACATACGAGAAGCAAGACTTCGTGTCGTGGTCGTCATTCGCAGCGCCGCCTCGGAGCCAGCGGCCTTCATTGCAGAGCCACAGAATCCGTTGAGCCGACCCTGCTGGAGCAAATGTTGAGCTATTCTCACCTCCAATGTCGCGACCCGCCGCTGCAACGAGTCGTCTTTGCCCGTTCTCTGGTCCGGGTTGGTCGCTGTCACTAAGAGCCGCCGCTCGGTGAAGTGTCTGCTACAAGCCGATTCACGCGCCTCCTTCGCCTTGTTTTCCCCAGAGAGGATAAATAACTCATTGTTGATGGAATGTATGACTCCCTCTATCATCCGGACAAATCAGGTGATATCCATCCAGTTTACTTTTATCAGTATTTGTTAATTTTTTGTGAAAACAACCGCTCTGCCCTATAGTGTTGTTATACACAGGTAAATTATTCATTACAAAAAGTATTGATATACCGCGGATATGGAGCATGCGCCAGCATCATTTTTATTGGCGTTCGTCTGTGTCGCGCAATTTCATGGACACGTGTGTAAGCCGCCGCCCCTACGTTTCGGTCTACATCAATGCACCAGCCGACTCGCCCATCTGCGCCGCCTTACAATGCCATGGACGACTTGCCCGTCCACCCTCGCGGCCGGCTCACACGTCTGCGCTGACTTATAATGTGACGGACAATTTACCCGTCCGCCCCCGCGGCCGACTCGGCGTCCGCGTGGCTTACCGCTCCTGTGATTGACTCGCCCGACCGCACCGGCTTACAACGTCGTGGCTGGCTAATCTGTCTTCTCCCGCGACCGACTCAACCGTGATTGGTTTCAGCTTCACCGTGATGATCATCAACTCTGCAGTGGATAATTTCTGGCCTGACATATCAGGTGAAATCAATCCAGTAAATTTTTATATATTATTTTTTGTTTTCTTTAAAAAGAGCAATTACTCCGGCTTGCAAAATTGTCTAATGCAGGACCCTAAACCGCCATGTTGGTGCAAAATTTAAAAGGCCATCAGGAAATTTCCGGCTCACAGTGGTGCTTCCGGTTTATAATCCGGTTTAAGAGGACACTATCTCTTGCAAAGCTCTGACGCTCTCAATATCCGGTTTAATGTCCGGTTCAAGAAGGATTTATCTCTTGCAATAAGTTAAAAAGATGCCAAAGAGAACCTGCTGCCATGATGCGCGGTTCAAACATGGGTATCCTGCTTTATTGGCCTAACATATTATTGATCACATGGGGGCTTCTGCTCCATGAAGCGGGGTCTCTGTCTTTCTCATCATGCGAGGTTACACGGAGTGGTTCTGTTTAAAGCGGCCTCCGGTTTACCCCTTGACATTTGTTTTTTATATATCACTGGGGGCCTTGGTCGTGTCCGAACCAACGAACACCCTTTGATAGGCGATAGCCACCAGATCATTTGGGGACATGGTCAAGTCTGAACCAGTCACGCCTCTTGGTCGGCCTAAGGCCACAAAATCACTTGGGGGCATGGTCGAACCCGAACCATTGTCACGCCTCTTGATCTGGCATATATGCCACGAGTCATTTGGGGACCTGGCTGACTTGAATCATTGTCACTCCTATTGGGGGCCTTGATCCTGTCCGACCATGGTAATACCATCTGAACAGCTCAGTATAGCATATTTTTGCAAATGGTTTTTATCATTGCCTTTGCTTCCATGTTGTTTTCATGGTTTGTTCGTTCTTTGCTTTTGTTGGATTTCTTTTATGTCAACAAGCATATTTTTTCCGGTTCAACTATCAATTACAAATTGACTAAACACGGTCAAATCTTAATCCGGAGGCCATCTGCCCGGTTTGATTTTCTGTTACCATTTTATTATGGAGTAAACCGGTGTTTATCAACCCGGCTTGATTTTCAATTACAAGTTGTCAATACAGGATTAAGTTATAATCCAGAGACTATCGGCCCGGTCTGGTTTGACTACGAGTCGCCAGTATTATATATGGATAAACCGGTGTTTATCACAACACGGTACGGTTTATCATCAACCGGCACAGTATGAAAGGAGTTATCATTACTCAAGATTGGGGTTATCACTCTTACTACAAAAAATTGGTAAAACCATCAATGTGATTCAATATCACAGGTATGATGTATTTCATATTTGATTATTCTTAAAGTGCAACCTTGGTTATAAACCCAGGTTATATGTTGGGCATTATGACCCGTCCGGCGGTAAACCGCCAGGACATTTTAAACTTGTTGTATGCAGAAACAGGTTGAATAAAGCATGATTATAAATCACTGACGTTTATTAAACCGGCCTGGATTTCGACTATGTGTCGCCAGTATGATGATAAATTACCCGGTGTTTGTTAAACCGGCCTGGCTTTAAGACGGTAAGTCGCCAGTATATGATGAAAAATTATCCGGTGTTTATTAAACCGGCCTGGCTTTGGACTATACGTCGCCAGTATATATTTGGATTGCGCCATTGGAATCATGCGCTTATAAATGTTTGGGTTATATTATTCAAATAGCCAAATTTGGCTGAATTTTCATTATGATATTGGATGAATTTTTCATGCCGGATTATATTATCTTGGATAGCCAACATGGCTGGATTTTTATGGTTATTAGTAACCGGTATTATTGAGTTTTCAAAGTCGCTTTAGTGCAACAGTTATTATTTTATCAAAGGATATGATTTATTCTACAATGGAAGGAATAGTCCCAAGTCGCTGCAGGCTCACGACCCGGCACTTGGGGGCTACATTATTCAAATTGAGATTACATGCAAGTCTCATGTCGCTGCAAGCATGCACCATGACACTTGGGGGCTAATGCAAAGTAATTTTCTGCTCATATTATTGAAGACCCGACTCATCACATTATAATGAGTCGGCCCTTGGGGGCTACCAATTGCTCCTGTCAACAGTTGAAGGTACAAAGCTTTTTATTCATTATATTGAAGAGTCCACTGCTCAGTGGGTAAAGCACAAGGCTCTTAACTTTGTGGACGTGGATTCAAGTCCCATGATGAGGGTTACATCATATGATGTTATTTTCATTGAAGTATATATTAAAGTCCCAGCTCAATATTATCTTACTGAGCCGGCCCTTGGGGGCTACACATCATTGCTCAAATCTACATGATTATACCTACAAAGTCCCTGCTCATTATTGCATAATGACCCGACCCTTGGGGGCTACACTGGTTAAAGTTTTTATGAGTATAAGACAATTACAAAGTCTCAGGTTGCTGCAAGCATGACAATCCGGCACTTGGGGGCTACATAATATGGAGTATTCAGTTTTTACTAGTCACTGAGATGAACAACATGGATTTCTTCTCAAGTGGCAGTATTTATATTGAAGCAAGTCTTAAGCCATCACTTTGTTCTGCTCAAGACTTGGGGGCTACAGGTATTATATTATTATCGAAGAACTATTTTCAAATTCTCTGTTTTGAGCAAACTGGATTAACCCGGCGTCACCAATCATTATGACCCTGTGTCTGTAACCCGGCGTCATCAACAATCATGAACCGGTGTTGGCAACAATCATGACCTGGAATTATCAGTTTTTATAACCAGACAATGGTGGTAATCATAAACCGGCAAGTTTTACATCTTCAAGCCGGCTGGATATCAGTTGAATATTTCAGAGACTAATATTTTTGTCAAGTCAAAGCATTGAAGGCCGATTCAAATGGATTCTTTATTTACAAATATTTTCTGCAAGCAAATTGATTATGAAGATGGTTATTAACTTGGAAGGAGGAAATGACAAGGATTTAAGGATGATCAAGTGCCGGCTTACAAGTATATTTAAACCGGAGCACAACCCAACAAATTTGTTCTTGTTGCAGATCAGTTTAACATGGATGAATCCAAATTAAACCGGGGGCTAATGTCGGGGATATACCCCGCGGTGTAAACCGGCCGGAAGGATAATCCGGCCGGACTTGGCGATTCACCGGCGACCTGCACAGACCAGACGGTTTACAGTTCATTGGTAATCCGGCAGGCGGGCCAGAGGAGCAACAAGACCCGGCGGCCTGTCTGGCGGTTCATGAAGGCCAGTTCAACCATTGTGGGCCGGTCTATGAGGAAAGGAATATTTGCCTTACAAGGAGTAAGACCAACACTTGTATCCGGTTTGTATTAGAGATAGACTAGTCCTAATCCTAATAGGACTCCATATGTAAACCGCCCCTTCAACATATATAAGGAGGGGCAGGGCTCCCCAAAGAGGGACAAGCTACAAGCAAGAAGAAACAATCTTAGGGCTAGACACAAAGAGGAGAGCCGGTTTACGGCGACTCCCTCGTGATGATAATGAGACCTAGCCTCAAACAGCATGTAGGGTTTTTACCGGATGATGTTTCCCGGGGCCCGAAGCTGTCTAAACCCTTGTCTTGCGTGTTGATCCGCCCTGCGTCTCTCGTCCCACTCAACCCCTCTCAAGCTACCACATAGATGTGTTGGCCTCACGACTAAGTCCTGACACCAAGGACATCTGCCGTGACAAATCCACGACAATGTGTGAAGCTTCCAACTGATAGGAAGAGCAGGGCTAAAAAGAAGAAGCCCAGAGTTTGGTATGATGAGCAAAGGGAGAACCCAGAAGAGCAATTTATGAAGAAGCTTTGTTTCCTAGATGTGACCCAGTTCAGGAGGGCACTTCTTAATTTTCACATCTCACAAAATAGGAACCATGCCTTCCACAGGAACTGTCCATATAGGATTATAGTTGTCTGCAAATTTGAGAATTGTCCATTTTTCATTGCAGCTTCTCAGATAGCACATGAGAAGACATTCTGTATAAAGAAACTGAACTTGCATCACAGCTGCCCAGTAGTAGAAGAGAGCACAAAAGTTACTGCTAAGTGGTTGGCACATGAATGTGAGCAACAGTTGAGGACAGACCCCAACACACCTGTCAGACTATAATTTCAAACCTGAAGCAAAAGCATGGAATAGAGGTATCTATACATATGGCCTATAGGGCAAGAAAGCTAGCCAAAAATGTAGTCCTAGGAGATCAGAAGGCACAATATCATAGGATAAGGGATTACCTAGAAGCTGTGCTAGAAACCAATCCAGGAAGTAGATGCATTGTCACAATAAAGCACCTGAAACTACATCCAAGCAAAAACCCAAGATTCCATGGCTTGTTCATCTGCCTCAATGCTTGCAAAGAGGGTTTCCTTAATGGTTGCAGACCATTCATAGGTATGTGCACACCTACTAATTAACTAGTGACTCTACATTTATATGTGCACACCCAATAATTTGTTGGTAATCTACTTGTGATCTTGTATGATAGGTGTGGATGGTTGCTTCATAAAGTTGACCACAGGGTAGCAAATCTTGGCTGCCACTGGAAGAGATGGAAACAATAACATATTTCCCATTGCTTTTGCAATAGTGGACAAGGAAAACACAGCAAGCTGGTCTTGGTTTCTTACTCAATTAAAATATGCCATTGGTGGTGAGTCAGGCAAGTTTGGCTACTACACTATTATATCTGACAGGCAAAAGGTACTACTATCTCTACTCCAATCATTGCTTGCATTGCTTATTAATTGTCTTTGTTTATTAATTTCATACATGGCATTGTTGTAGTATTCTCAAACTGTAGTTCATTCAAACAGGATATAAGTGAAGTTTTTAACAAGATGATACTTGATGTCAGAGCCAAACCCATTAGAACCATGGTAGATGGGATCAGGACAAAGTTGTTAGTGAAGTTCAATGCAAATAGGACAAATACTGAGACTGTTAAGTGGCAGATATGCCCAACATATGCTGAAAAGCTAGAGGAAGCAAAACATCATTCTAGGTTTTGTCAGTCTATCAAAGCTGGACCTGATCTCTTCCAGGTGACAAGTGGAGAAAGCACATATGCAGTTAACTTGTTGCATCATACATGTGGTTGTAGGAAGTGGGACATGTGTGGAGTACCTTGCAATCATAGTGTTTCTGCAATCAACAAGGCAAAACTTGTGCCAGAAGATTTTGTTCATGATTTCTTCAAGAAACCAATGTATAAGGCAGCTTATAGTCCAATAGTTTTCCCTGTGCCTGGGCCTGATTTGTGGCCAAAGACTAGAACCCCTGACATTGAACCACCAGTGTTCAAAGAAAAGCCAGGAAACAAAGAGACAAAGAGGAGAAAGAGCAAGTTTGAAAAGCCAGCTCCAAAGGATACATCTAGGATGGCAACTATCACTTGTAGCAATTGCAATAGGACTGGGCATAGATACACTAGTTGCAAGCAGGCTCTGAAACCAGCCCTAGCTATGAGAATGAACCAGCACCAAGTAACTATTGTAGTAGGTTTTTGTACAATTTCACATACCAGTTTCTAACATTTGTATGCTGTAATTTCAGGAAAGCAGGAGAGATGATACACCCAGAACTGTATCTGCTCCTGCTTCCATGCCACCAAGGAGAAGTGCTCCTTCTGCTCCTGCTGCTGCTCAAACTGCAGCTCCAGCACCACCAGCTCCAAGGGCTCCAAGGGTAGCAAGGAGAGCTCCTTCTGCTCCTGCTTCAGCTCCCAGTGCACCAAGGAGAGCTCCTTCTGCTCCTAGTGCAGCTGCTGCTCCTCCTGCTACAAGGGCAACAAAGAAAACTAAAACTACAAGGGCTGCAACTTCTACTGCTGGTGCTGGTCCAAGTTCTTCTACTGCTGGTGCAGGTCCAAGTTCCTCTACTGCTGCTGGGCCAAGAGGAAGAAACAAGTTCACCCCCCCAAGAGTTGCAGGTAGTGGAAGAGTGAGGAAGCCATCCTTTAAGATGTCTGAGTGGTTCAACTGTTCTCAAGGGAGCAAGTGAAGTTGTGTTGAGCTGATGATGTTCAAAACATTTGCATTTTGGTTGTGATGACACCTTTCATGTAAGGTACCTAGTGGACTTGTTGGGCTGTGATGAAAACTTGTGTTGCTTCTGGTTAGCTGTTGATGTTCTAAACATCTTTATTCTGGTTGTCATGAGTACTTTCATGTAAGGTACCTAGTGGAATTGTTGGGCTGTGATGAAAACTTGGTGTTGCTTCTGGTTAGCTATGGCTTAATTTTGGTTGAGTACTTTCTGGTTAGTTGTGGCTCCTAATTTTCTTATTGTTTGCTAATAAGTGTGATGAATGTGGCTACTACTGTGATCCAAGATAACCTAATTTGATCATCTAGGGTGCCTCGACATCGACGGCATCCAAGATAACCTAATTTAATCATCTAGGGTGCCTCGACGTCGACGGCATCCAAGATAACCTATCATCTAGGGTGCCTCGGCGTCGACGGCATCCAAGATAACCTAATTTGATCATCTAGGGTGCCTCGGCGTCAACGGCATCCAAGATAACCTAATTTGATCATCTAGGGTGCCTCGACGTCGACGGCATCCAAGATAACCTAATTTGATCATCTAGGGTGCCTCGACGTCGACGGAATCCAAGATAACCTAATTTGATCATCTAGGGTGCCTCAGCGTCGACGGCATCCAAGATAACCTAATTTGATCATCTAGGGTGCCTCGGCGTTGACGGCATCCAAGATAACCTAATTTGATCATCTAGGGTGCCTCGGCGTCGACGGCATCCAAATGATAGGGCCAAACTAATTTGATCATCTAGGGTGCCTCGGCGTCGACGGCGTCCAAGATAACCTAATTTGATCATCTAGGGTGCCTCGGCGTCGACGGCATCCAAGATAACCTAATTTGATCATCTAGGGTGCCTCGGCGTCGACGGCATCCAAGATAACCTAATTTGATCATCTAGGGTGCCTCGGCATCGACGACATCCAAGATAACCTAATTTGATCATCTAGGGTGCCTCGGCGTCGACGGCATCCAAGATAACCTAATTTGATCATCTACGGTGCCTCGGCGTCGACGATATCCAACATATCCTAATTTGATCATCTACGGTGCCATAGTTAATATCAATGACATAGTTAACATCATACTTAACAACTCTAGTCACTAACATAGTTAACATCATACTTAACAACTCTAGTCACTAACATAGTTAACATCATGACACCATAGTTAACATCATACTTAACAACTCTAGTCAACAACATAGTTAACATCATGACACCATAGTTCAAAGCTTACAAGACATAGTTCAAGGCTACACCCTACTTCAAATACTGCAAACTTCCACTAGTTCACACATTACAAGCCATAGTTCAATGCTTGAAACTTAAGATTATGACCCACATGGTCAGATTACGAATCACTCTTCATCACAAATATCCTTGATGTCCTTCAGCTTTCTCTTGTTCTTGTCACTAGCTTTGACAAGATCAGCAATGTGAAACTCCAAATTCCTCCTCTCAGTGCTCAACTTTTCCTTCTCCTTCAAATGAGCAAACTTCAGATTCCTAATCACATTACCTTGGGCAACCTGAATGCTCCTCAACTGGTCAACCTTTTACTTCAGTTCTTTGTTCTCAGCATCCATTGCACCCAGCTGTTCCTTCAAAGCTGAATTATTGTTGTCCAAAGGAGGAGTGATCTCCTCATGTTCACCTTGTTGGACCTCATTTTCCTTGGGAATATTGTCCTGGGTATCAAGTAGGTTGTTCACATCCTCAACAAGCTTCTCATAAGTCTCCTGTAGCTTGTTCTTCTGTGATGTGAGATTGTGGACAAGTGATGCATGTTCCAGACATGCCATCCTATTAGCACGCTGGCAATCCTCATACAAAAGCTATAGTTTGTGAAGAGCATTCTGCAGATGCTCTGGCCACTCCTCATCTACCCACTGAACAACACCACACCTGCTTGCTTCCTGCAAAACAACAAGTACAAATGCATTTACTTCCTTTTTCACTTCACTTCTATTCAGTCCAATTCAAAACAACTATTGTATACTGCACATGCACAATTCTGCATTTATATCTGAATTTTTAACAGCATACTACACTGAATTTACTTCATTTATACCTTAATTCATTTAACAGCACAATACAATTCACTTCAATTCATTTACTTCATTTATATCTATGAACGATGCACTCTGATACTTTTTAACAACACAATTTACTCACTCAGTCACTATGGACACCTTAATTTATATCTATGTACTTAATTTTTAACATCACAATTTAATTCATTTACTTCATTTATATCACTGTGGTGTTGTTCATTTATATGTATGAACAATTCATTTACTTCACTCACTCACTATGGTATGGTACATGACAGTACCTTTAACTAAACTACTAGGTGAACAGTGAACATGAACAATGAACAGTGAACATGAACAATGAACAGTGCATATGAACAATTTGTAGTTTTTTCACAAAATAAGCAAACTACAGATTTTTGCTAGCACTCACATCAAGTCCACAGGCAAGGAACCTCCTCCCAGTGCTAATGCCTGAGAAGAAAACATGCCTCTTTGCCGGCTGGCCATGCTCACACATCACCATCACCTCATTGTCAACACCAGAGTAGTTCGGGTCCTCAATTGTAGCCGGGATCTACATCAACAAAAGAAACGCACAAAATCCATCTCACGGGTTCAAAATGAGCAGGAAAAACAAAATCCCCAAACCGAAACCCTAGCTCAGAGATCCCTAGCTACGAGTACACATCACTGACCTTGATAAGGGAGCCCCCTGAAGAGTACTCGTAGCCTGATTCCTCGCTGTCGTCGCTCCACGAAACCATGGCGGACGGTGGCGAGCTGGCTTCTCACTGACGGCGACCAGAGCCAGAGAGAGGAGACAGAGGAGAGGGGCGCGAGAGAGAGAGAGGGGGGGCGCGGGGGGGACTGTCTGACAAGGACCGACCGGCGCAGCGTCTTGAGCGTTTTGTTCCTAACGGCGCCGTTTGCCTGTCCGTCATGCCACGTCAGCGTTTTCGGGGCCCACCTGTCGGAAAAGAGATCAAACAAGGCTAAACGGCTGTTCAATGCTTTTTGCAACGGGTTAAGAGATTTTACGGTGTTTTTTACAACAGATTAACGATTTGGTAGTTTCCTGCAAACCTAGCCACAAATGTGGTGGTTTCTTGCAATTAACTCATCCATTCACCACCAGAGAGGGCCTTCATGACCCGCTTGAAGGGCATTAACCCGTTAGATATTAGAGAAGCTCGTTCAAGATTTCAAGAATTCATATAGGAATTGACGACTACGTTGTCAATGGAAAAGCGACTGTGAGCACAACTACCACCATGAGCCGAGACCACACCGAGGGTCACCGTCGCCTACCAATTGACCACTATTTGGAAGAAACCAAAGACTCCTATTATGGTGCCTCCATTTGGCAACGACACCATAGAGTCACGATCACTAGTCTAACAAACTGGACCAATATATTTTGTGAATTTTGGTCAGTGCCACTACTAAACTTGGATATGCGAAGGGTGCCACTCTAGTTCAATCTGTGCCACCAACGCTTGCGTAAAAATTGGCAACATAACCCTGCGTGTTGTCTCCACCAGTTGGCATTAACCTGCCATCTCTTTCACGTCGTTTACTTCAATTTAGGAGCCACCACTTCGTCACGTCAATAGGAGATTCGGTTGAACCTTCATCCATCGTGTCTCAAAAAAGGGCTTTCATCCACTAGGCCGAGACTTAGTTGGCCAGTCAAAAAAAAGGAGATTCGATTGAGCCTTCATCTGCGCGTTGGGACCATGAGCGGCACTCCAGAGTGGCATGTTTCTAAATTTTCGCAAGTAGAGCCCCTTTTCTTCCAACCACTTCCAATCACATCCTCCCGCTACTCTCACACGGCCCCTGCCTTGCTGCTGCCATGACCTCCATCCGCCTGATTCTTGATAGCGGCAATGAACGACAGCCTCTAGAGCACAGTTCAAAGTGTGGTTATGATCGGAGTGCACTTTCAGTGCACGGCGGCATTGGCGCACTTTATCAACGCCGTGCGCTGCATGCATCATGATGGAGCTAAAGAGCGACAGTGTGTAATACGTGGAACATATACTACTCGCATGCGGTAGCTATTAACTGGGGTTACGGTCCAGTATCTCGTGTCCTACGCCACCAATCCTCTAGCACCCGTTCCAGATTTTTTAGTACGGGGCCGAACTCAGAACAGGTAACTTTGCGTGCACTACGTTGTATGGCACAACTAGGGCCCTGTTTGGTTCATAAGTCCTAGGACTTTTTCTAGTCTCAACTAAAAAGTCTTTAGTCCCTAAAAAGTCTCTCCATGTTTGTTTTCAGAGACTAAAAAGTCTCTAGTCCCTTTCTAGAGGTTATTAAATGACCATGTTGCCCCTAGTATATAGAAATAACAATCAAACAACACCATGGGGTGGCGGACCATTGAATGCATGGAGGGGCATTGTTGGAAAAGTCCCAAAAAAGACTCTCCTTGACAGTCTTCTTCATTTAGTCCCAAATGACTAGTTTAGTCCCTAAAAAGTCCCTCCCGACTTTTTCTAGTCCCTACATAAAAAAATCCCTGGAAACAAACACCCCCTAGTTGTGGCCGAGCAAGTGGAGTGCATGAAAGTTCCGGGTAGGACCAGCCAGGCCGTGATAGTGGAACTCAGCGGTTCGGCCGCATTGCATGCAGCGTGCTGGCCTCTGTACTGGGCTATGATTTCTCTAGCTCCATGGCATGCATATGCTAAACCCCATGCACTCGTTTTCCGTCTATGTGGCGTGCTTGCACAATACCGCAACGGACGTGACTGCTCGAGCCGGGCTGTGGCTTACTATATATCGTCTCTCTTAGCAAAAATATAGTGCCGACGCTCAAACAGAGGGCCAGCTCACGGGGTCAAGTGTTGCATGCATCCACTGAACGTGCCTTAAGTGTGTGCTGGATCTGGTCTAGCATGTATCTTGGCCGTTATTCTGAAGTTCAAAAAATTTCAAACGATGAAGAGCACTGCGTGTGGTAACCGTACTTGGTTCCCTATGTATGATGTTGTGCTCGTGTAAACAATCTGTTTTTAACCTCCTGCATGGGCTCTAGGCAATCAAAAAATATGTCTGACTGGCATAGATTATATGGGTGTGTCTAGGGCACATCTAGATGTGCTCTAGTTATTGCACATCTAAATGAGTGAATCAAACATAAAGCGGAAAAGAAAAAAGAAAAAGAAAATATCCACACGGATCTCAACGTAAGATCAATGACATAGAACTTAGATGTGCAATACTTATGACACATCTAGATGTGCTTTAGCAAAACTGTAGATTATATTGGTCTGGATACTAATTGCTACGGTACAGTACATAAGGATGTTTGTGCAAACCAAACTCCTGCTATCTGACTTGATAAACTATTGAGCCGACTAGGGGGGTACATTTCTCATCTGGTTTCTGAAGATGTCTACCAAACTACAAATTGTTTACAGTTGCTCTGATGTGCTGCATTGCCTTGTACGGTGTGTCCGATTTGCTGTCCTCAAGCTTCAGAACGTCTTGGAGGATGGCTCGGCGATAGGCACATATGTTTTCCTGGCAGATAAAAACATACTGGAATGATTATATGTGTATTATAAATATGGTTGGAGAGTTGTTCTAGCAGACAAACCTTCGTGGTCGGGTTCCGTAGTGTCTCGCCTCATAGTGCCTTGCCATGAATAACGAATAGATGGCGGACTCCTCACTGAAGATGATAGCAATACATATTAACGTTTGATGGCATCAATGAACATATGTTAACGTTTAAAAATACCTTGCAATTTTTTCTATCATCAAAGTAGGAAACTCTCTGGTCCATCCATCAGAAGTGCATGGCCAACTTGAGAATAAAGTTTGCACACATTTGAAGAATGCCCCATGGATAGCATGACTGATTTGTTCATGGAATTTGACTCTGTCGGATGTAAATCCAAATGGGCCTGCTTGCGGATCTAGAACAACAATCCTCTTCCTCAGCATATCTAAAATATAACAGCACCATCCATAATGCAGAGGGGTGTGGAAAATGAACTGCATTGCAATGTAGACAGAAATGAATATTCATTGTAAAATATAATAGAGCAGGGGGCAGGGGAAATATATATGTGACGTACCATTCGGCACTGGTCGATGTATTTCTCCATTAGGAGTTCTGTTTGGACTAAGACGGCGAACGTTGGGTCTATGTTGCGGATGGCAAGTGTCTGCAAACATTTGGTATTATTATCAGAACTGGTCATCCTGAAAAAAAATTAAAGTTGCATAGGAAAAATAACCAACATAGTAATGTACCGTAAAGTCTGGCTCGACGAACTTTCACCAAATTGCAAAATCTCCATCTTTCGAATTGGTGTGTTGGATTTGTGCTAATCGACGAACAATGGGAGTCAAGCATTCATGGCTTATTGCATCTTTTCCGATGATCTAGTCACATAAAATATACCCCTGCACTAACAACAGCCTGGGCGTGGGGTGCTCGATCCATGTCCTGGTACATAAAAAGGCAAGTAGAGGGAACATGAGTTAGAACAGTATGTTGATCATAATACAGTTTTGTTTACTGATGGGATATTACCTAGACATGCTGTCAGGCTGATCATTAGAGATGCAGAATGCAAAGATTTTGCTTGAATCAGCCAGTGGGGTGTGTGACGGTGGAGTCGAAGACCATGGGTCTGACACAAATGATTTTCAAGATAAATGTCTGGCGGGTGGGGTCGTGTCTGTTAACTGTGAGAAAGAAACTCCCGTGCAATCTTGGTAAGCGAGTACGATACTGGAAAAAAGACCATCATGATAGAAAACAAGGCTCGTTAGGTCAGCGGATGAGTCGATGCCCCTTTCTGGAGTGGATGGATTGTCGTGGTTGCCGTCATGAACATAAGTGCCTTGTTGGTTATAATAGTGCTTCTTGTTTTGGCCTGAGATTGGGCAGAAAATAGATTCAGTTGGGCAAAATGGTGCATGCTTATAATTAATTATATATAAAAACAAAATTGATTAAAAAATACCGATGTGCGTGTCGTCCATAATGTTATCACTGCTCTGTACATATACCCTTTTTCCGAGCTTGATGTACATGCCCAGTGGAGCTGCCTGTTGTTAAGTTGATGAAGGGGAAATCATAAGGATTCAATCAAAGGGTGCATATCGCTGTATTGGGTGTGAATTAGCTTTTTGTGACGAGAAACAACCTTCGCTGTCGGAAAGATCGTGCTGTTGTCCCAGCCGGTCATTGACAATTATTTGTCCTGTGTTCCATGCCGATGATGACTTAAACGAAAACATCTAGACAGAAAAATGGATCTACCCGTACGACAATAATTGATTTGGTGACAGTACCTGCTGTGTTGGTATCTACCAAACGGCATGTCGTAAGACCGGCAAGTTGGCAACATATGCATCTGCTGGACAAACATGCCCCTAGCTCGTCGAGAAATTTTAGCATCCCAATTTGGGTGGTGTGCCGTATCTCGGAGATGTTTGCCATAAGCCTGGCATTGTGCTCCTTCAGAATGATTCCAACGAGGTCATTTGCCTGCATGACAACAATTAAAACTTTGCACATAGATAAAATTTAACTGCTGCCTAAATCTAAGATATTAAGGTTTCAATCTGGTGTGGTACCATGTTTGGGTACTTGCGTCTCATTATGTTGGCAAACTCTACAGGGCCAATAGTGCTTCGTGGCTTAATTAATCTTACTAGCAGCACGAAGGGGGACCTTTGAAGATGAAGGGTCACATATCTTGTTTGTGACATGGTTGGGATGGTGAACTTTTATATTCGATATAATATTCTCTGAATGAACAACCTCCTTCAGATCACACTAAAAAACAACAACACGTAACATGTGTGAACAAAAAAAGACTGCAGGCAAAAGGAAGAATTAATGGTGTTGAATAAAAATGCTTTTGAGATTACATCTGTGCCAGCAAAAAAACTTCTTGTCCTTCGTGGGATGTAATTGAGTCAATTGCCTTCTTTACTGATTCGTGATCGAAAACTTTGACATGGGGGAGGATATTCTGTGCAATGTGCCCGCTTGATTTTTCGATCTTGTCCAAAGCAATTACCTGCATGGACAAAATAATGTGAGGTCAACATGATAAAAAAATGTCCTACCTAAAAAAAAGATTTACAAGATTGTTGAGCATGAATACCTGGAGGAGAAGGTGACATCCAACTATGTGAATTGTGATGTTGCCATTGGCGATATCGGATTTGATCTTTCTGACGCCTTTCATCAAACTTTCTGTGACTAACCTACACCAGTTGTACGAATTAATCTCTGACGGGACAACAAGTGCTGCCCTGTAATCAACACTAGTATAATCGTGCTTGGCGCATGGGTTCAGGACATGGCCAAATGAGAAGATTACAAATGCTATCTTAAAGCAGTCACATTCCACTTTGCTTGAATTCTCATCTAGATTCTTTGATAAAATAAATTCAGCGGCCTTCAAACTATGCACGCCTTTGATACTAATGCTTGAAGCCAATCTGCTGAACTCTATGCAAACTTCAGAAAGATCTGAATGTCCTGGAGGAATGACCCTACTTCCTTGGGGCAAACCAAATGCATCGTTTACTTCTTGGTCTGTGATTGGAATTTTCTTTGATTGATCCAATTCTAATAAGCATTGTTCTGGATCTACTCTGACCATCAATGAAGAGCTGAATTTCAAATTCAGTTTGTGTGTAATTTTTAAATGCATCAGCCCTCCGAAACCATCAATGGAGAGCTGAATTTTTAAATGCATCGTTTACTTCTTGGTCTGTGATTGGAATTTTCTTTGATTGATCCAATTCTAATAATCATTGTTCTGGATCTACTCTGACAATCAATGAAGAGCTGAATTTCAAATTCAGTTTGTGTGTAATTTTTAAATGCATCAGCCCTCCGAAACCTGTTTCAGAAACAAGACGGCGCTTGAAGTTACTAAACTGGGATACCACACAACAAAACTTCTGAATAGATATGTGAGAAGTAAGAGTTGCATCTGCTAGCGTGATCCTGACAGATTCTTCTTCTCTGCCAGATATTGGGCTCGTTACATCTTGGGGGGTGGCTCTCCGTCTGCGTTGCCGTGGCTGGACATCGTTCTAATACTTGACAATCTGGCGATGAGAGACTACATCTTAGATAGGCGGCGAGTTTAGAGGGCAAATACAGCAGACTCGATAAGGCAACACAACCAAAAAAACTGGATTGCAGAGCCGCACTAGCTATGGGGAACTATGATTGCAATGCCTACTGAAATATAAATGGAGATGGATTTGTCGATCTAAGAGAAATTCACGGTCGATGCTGCACTTGATATGCTTAAAATCCATACCTGGTGTGGGACGAGTGGGGCTGGAAGCATCGAAGAAATTGGGGCGCTGGGGGCCAAGGGTAGAATCCGTGACGGCGACGGGGGCCGGTCGGAAACACTTGAGAGTTTGATCTCCGCCGCCGCCGTTAGCGACTTTGGTAGGTGAAAGATGGGGAGGGGGAGAAGAGCAGTAAATGTTTTGCCTGTGCGTGGGGCTAAGACGATAAGGGCTGGCTGGTCTGACCAAAACAAATGGTTACAGTCGTACGTATCGGGCGATTTGTCTTGGCAATTAGAATCTCTAATGGTTCATATTGGAAGATATTAAGTTTAATAAATAAGAACTGTCAGCGTAAACCAGGTTGACGCTGCATGAATGTGTCTGTGAGGCTCGTACAGCACTGCACGCGATCCTCGGTTAAACGCACTTGATTAGATAAATAAAGCGGGAATAATTAACAACTAATTGTTGCATTAACATCTATAAACAAATGTCAACATGGCCGACTAATTGTGCGTTGAAGACTTATTTTGCTAAACCTGACAAGCAATCCAGCCGAGCGAGCTGGCATAATTTTACAGTGGCCTAACTTGTGCTCGGGGCCGGTTGGTCCAATATGCAACCTGTTCTAAATTGCGGCCTCTCATGGTGCTGGGTCGCGGGACATCTGCTGCGCATGCGGAAGGATCCAGGACCAAACCAGCTGGATTACGCGGCCAATACAGCCCGGTGAAAAACAAACGCATCACTACTCCCTCTGTTCGGAATTACTTGTCGCAAAAATGGATGTATCTAGACGTATTTTAATTCTAGATACATCCATTTCCGAGACAAGTAATTCCGAACGGAGGGAGTACTATACATTGCACAGTTAATGCAAGACGATGATCCACGTGCAACCGACTGGTGAGGATATGCATACCAATGGACGCCGTGCACCAAAGGAGCTTTTCGGGTTATGATCTACTACTTCGCATAGGCTAATACCTTCCAGCAGCTTGATGACATTGTTGAAGATTCGGCATGGGTGTCACACCCATCACCTGCCCAATGGTATCTTACAGTTAGTGGTAGTGTTCGCTCCTGAGTCAAAACTCTAAGAAAGGAATTGTCTTTATAGATTATAAATGAATTATTGCACAATTTTTTAATGAATTTAGAAATGATTGTGAATTTCAAAAAATATTACTGCATGTTTAAAAAATATTCACAATTTTAGAAAGTTCATCATTTTTTCCTAAAAAATCTTTATTTTTAAAAATATTCATGGATTTAAATATGTATTCAGGAATTCTTAAAGATGGTCGCGCCTTTTAAGAAATCCCATCTTAAAAAATGTACATGGGCTAACAAAATTGTTCACAAATTTATTAGTGAATTTCTTAAAATATTCATGAATTAAAAATGATCATGAATTTTTAAAAATGAAAACTAAAAATTTGCATAAAAAGGAAAGAAAATGATAAAACAGAAAAAAGGGGTAAAGGAAACCCCTAAAAACCAGAAGAAACCCGATGGCCAAACCATAAACGAAATGAAAAAAAATCTTCATCAACCCAGTCCATCTAAAATCAGCCCCAAACAACACGTCTATAACCACAAGCGGCGGAGCGCGCTACCCTACCTGACCGTCCAGCATGTCCAGCATGGTTCATCCGACAGGAATTAACTAATACGGCCCATGCGCAGATCGAGAACTACCGGGGTTATGATACTTATGAAGCTGATGCCTTTGCTGAATCCGACTTCTGCTCTGCTGCTGCTGCTGCTGTTGTGTTGCGTCGTCTGGGCACTTTGCTTGCCACGACGTGCAGATGTTGGCATAGGGGCCTTGGTGCCCCGGTTTCCCTCTCGAATCCCCGCACGCACACAAATCCTGCATCGCATCACACTCTTTGTCAGGGAAACTCGAGATAAATCATGGAGGAAGATCATGTGCAATAACATCTTCCACCCAAATAAGTTTGGAAGCAATCATTTGCACATAAATGCAAAAAACGATGAGGTCCCTTGCTTTGTATCATTGGGAGTGTGGGAGAAGAGGAATATTGAGAGCTTAGTAATATTGATAAAAAAATTAAAAAAAGGAAAGAGAAAGAAAAATAAATTAAAGAAAACTTAAAAAAAATAAAAAGAAGTTATTAGTCCCTCCGGTCCATATTACTCCCTCCGTTCCGAATTACTTGTCGCAGGTATGGATGTATCTAGATGTATTTTAGTTCTAGATACATCCATTTCTGCGAGGAGTAATTTGGAACGGAGGGAGTATTTGTCATAGTTTTAGTTCAGCTTTAGTAGTAAAAATGATATCTTTCATGTGTTGTATATATCAGTGCACGGGCCGTTTGGGCCACGGCCAATACCTCTGGGGCTGCTGCCATGGCCGGCTCATGCTAGTCATGATGCATGGCGTGTGGTGGCCTCTTTAGCGGGGACAGTGGGGCAACCAGTTTCCCGGGCCGACGCAGTTGTAGGAGGTGCTAGGATTGTGCTGCCGAGTTTCCATGGAGTCGCACCGATGCATGTGTGTGGTCGTGGTGCTTCGGGCGAAAGCCCTGCTTGATACTTGTCCATGCCGACGACGATGTGTGTTGTTCCTATCTTGGTGGAACCATCGAGGACCCTCGATTCAACCCATCCTTCAGGGTCTAGTACCCCGGGTGAAACCAGGATCTAGCTTGCATGACATCAGCGTCGACGACGATGCTCCCTTGTGGAGGCGTTGTTCTTGGAGGTCTGACCCAAGGTTGGGGCGTGAGCCGGTGGCACTCACCTTTGCTCTAGCTAGTACTCTCTCCGTTGCTAAATATTTGTCTTTCTAGAGATTTCAACAAGTGACTACATACGGAGCAAAATGAGTGAATCTACACTCTAAAAATATGTCTATATACATCCGTATGTGGTAGTCCATTTGAAATCTCTAAAAAGACTACTTGATGGCATGGGTAGCAGACCATGAAGGATCCCGGCGTGGCGACGTTTTGGAAGCATAGGGTTACTCCATGAGTACCAACTGATGGTTCCAGGAGTGCGTTGCGATAGACCATGTATGTGGCGATGTGCGGTGGAGTGTTCACGACGTAATTGGCGTTTGGCTGCTTCTGGGCCTTGGCACCGTTGCGGTGTGAGACCGGCGGCCTGCAACATCATCGACATATTGTCTTGGTCCAAGACGTTCGCGATGTGAAACCGTCCACAATGCTCCCTCTACGACCGCGCCGAGGAGGCCGGGAGGATGTCATATTGTTGGTTTCTCTCCTGTCACCATAAGCGAATCCCCGTCGCACCAAGAGGGAAATGCTTATATAGGGAGGCTGCGGTCGGTTGTAATCCCTATGTCCGAGATCAAGTCATTGTGTTCCATTACCACTTGGCGAGCAAAAAAAAGAGCCATAGAGAAGCCATGCCGCTGGCGTATGCTTTGCCACCACAAACGCCTGACCTGGCAACAGGAGCACACCGGCTGGCTGGGCGTGACACCGACGCACCACCCTTGCACTGGTCCTTTTTGGTCTAATTTAGAGGACTCGATGGCTGACCAAAATGGACGTGCCGAAAGTAGTCCCATCGCCACCACTATCCAAAAGGTCCCGCTCCACCAGGAGCGGACATACAAAGACCTGACCATGTGAGCGGTAGAGAGGAAGAAGATGGATTGGTGTCAGCAAGAATTTAGTTGCCCCTCCAATTGCAGCAAACGGAAGAGGCATGGGAAGCACAGCTGTGTTGCCCACGGGAGAGACATGGGAGGCGCTTCAATCTGTGATTCTCTTCGAGGGCAGTGGTTTGGGCTTCGGCTCCTGTTCCAGATCCGGATGCTTCCCTTGGAGATCGATGATGCTGGCCTTGAAGAAAAGCTTGGTAATGTATTTAAGTTGTAATTTATTGACGGTGTCCATACTTCCGTGTGATTGAGTTGCTTTTTTTTAAGCATCGTGTGATTGAGTTGTTGCATGTTTCTTGAGGGCACAATTCTCCCAGAAAAGCATGTCCTCTGACTAGCTCCACAAGCTATCAACATATAAGGAGGGAGGGCGTGGATACCACATACAAACCACCAATCGTAAGGAACCCGAAGGAAACGGACACTACCAACTAGAGATCAGAAGGTCCAATAATTGCGGCAAACGTTCTTCAACCACAAGAGTGAAAAACAGAGGAGAACGGAGTCACTCCTGAGATCTAAACTAAAAAAGTAAGCCAAGCCTTAAGAGTATTTAGTAGCTGTATAGAATGGGATCCTCACCGACTTGTAGCCAGCAGAAGGATGGGGGTAGAGGGGAGGATAGGTGACGGTGGATTGCAAGAGTTTTTCTGTTTTACCAACGATCGCATGCAGGAGTCTCTGCTAAATTGTTTGGGGAGAACAAGAGCCTTCCACCTTTTAAATCTAAGAAGGCTACTATTTTTAATTTGGAGCCTGGAAATTAATTTGCTCCACAGTGCATTTTGAAGATAAATTCCACTATAGTTAGTTCAGTGCTCCATTTCATACTGATGATCTAGCAGTTCTTTTTTTTAGTTGGACATCTAGAAGTTATCAGTGTGCATGGGTGCATGGGACGGGATGTGTGTTCAACCATTAATTTATACCCTATACTCATAAATTGTTCTTTGATGAGAAGAGGCAGCAAGATCTTCCCCCACGGTAAAATACATTTGGCAACCTACTGAAATATATTGTTCTTACCTTTCCAGAAGCACTGCTGTATTTCTTCAGTTGTTAGACCTACAGAAGTAAAATAAGAGCTGTTGGTAAACAGATAGATTTGTCCGAATTGGTGATGTATGTTGATCACAACCTTTGAATATAGAAGACACCGAAGTCCCAAAGTAGACCATACGTCTTTCCAAGGGCCATAAGTCCTTCCTTACAACGTATATGGGATCATAGCTAGATTTATGGTCAGCAAATACCTGCGTCAATAAATTCACAAAAGCATTGTAACTTTGTAAGTCGACTCTGTAGAAATATCTACCCTATTCTTGAGGAAAAAGAAATATCTGAGTCTGCGACATACCTCATTAACTTGAAAATAAGTGCCGTTCAGTGGGAAAGTACCCTTCGTACCTGTTCGACATGGAACCTGTTCATGTTCCAGTAACTCGTCATTAGTAGACTGGAGAAGCGCATGCAATTTTTTAGACAACAGTGAGTTGTTAATATTATTACTAAAGCTTTAGTATTTAAAGTACCTCACTAACAATATTCTTTTGCATAGATGTAATAGCTAAGAAACTCAAATTTATGCAACCCTTTTTCAGGGCCAGTACTATAGATTATTCTCATACAATAAATACAAGTTACATAAAGAACACAAGTGCATTTGATCGAACAGCAATCAGTTATTCATATTTCTTAAAATGTTAGTAGAGTAGGTATTATGTAGCTTACCAATATATTTTTAGTATGTCTGAATTGGCCCAAAAGGCCAAAAGATACATAGATGTTCTTCTTTGGAGCAAAGATTATAGATTATGATCATGCAACAAACACAGGCCAACACAAATGTGTGTTTGAGCAAACACTATAGATTAAAAATGCTTTATGAGTTAAGAGGTTGAAAAACAACTCTGTTTTATTTATTTATTTTGTCAATTCAGTAATTTAGATGTAGCCTTCTGCTTTTAGGATGGCAAACTAACATATCTACTCTAAATCAGTGTTCATGATTGCCAGGTAATTTATTGCTTTACCAGAATCGTGGCTCTGACATATCTAGATTGGTTTTCCCGCTCAAGCACACAGTGCTGACACTTCTCATTATTACAAAATCCATCTTCCCTTCGAAAGTCAGAACATGGTTTGGGGGCCTTGATCATTGCATTTATGTCATCTGCATTGAGCCAGAATATCCAATAAAGATCAACTTACAAGTGCAGTCAAATTACATGTGCGGGCATGCATTCTCAAATAAAATATACTTGCCTTGCATCCATATGGTCAATAGGTAAGGGCTTGGATCGCCGTCTTCCCGTTGATGGAGTCCAAGCTGTAAATCAGTTTCTAGATCAGGAACAGGAACAATGTTTTGAAATGCTTAAATGAAAGTGGCAGAATCAAAACCTGTTGCACAAGGGAGTGTGAATCTGGAATCTCGTAACTGCAGGCAAAATCTTACTTCAGTAATGAAAGTTACAGAACTGAGCATTTTCTAGATAAATAAAATAATTTGCATGGGAAAATAATAGCTATATAGTAAGTGTAAAGTAATGCAAGTTTAAGCCAAAGCAAAATCAGTTCACTGCTTAGTGCTTACACATAGTGTTCTGTCCGAAGCCTGCTCACGTTCTTTAGTTTAGGGACAGGAATTGAAGCTGCTTCAGTGCTAATAGCAACAAGTGCTTTCTCGATATCATCAGACTGGAGATCCATATTGCTTTCTTTAATACAATTTTCCAAGTTGTGAGCAAAAGCTTCCATGTTAAGCTTAATTAGTGGGATTTCATCTGGATCATAATCTTCAATGTCATTTTCCCAAGTTTCTGGAAGTTCTTCCCGTGCTGGACTTGTTGGCTCCTCAATAATCGGCTCTGAATTGTTAGTGTGAAAAACCTTTCCACGGGTACTTTCCTCAAGCTGAGGAAGCACAGTTGAGTTCGGAGTGGGCATGCTACCGCTCTGAAAACTGAATTGATTGCTCGGATTCACCAAGCTTTTCTCCTGAGGTGCAGGAAGTGCAAGCCGTGCACTTCATTAAAAGGAATCAGGAAAACATAAGAAGATTCAGAAGGACAAGAAATTCACAAATCAATAATAAGTACACAAAAGAGCTCCCAGTTAAGACCAAGAATCCAAGATAAGTGCCACATAACTTTTGGTTGCACAAAAGAAAAGAAAAATGATGCATGATGCATGTATCGAAACTAACAGAAGCATCTGTTCAGAAACAGGTTATATTCTGAGTGGAAACTAATATGTGTCTCACAAATCTCAACCAACAGAAGGCAATTTGGTACAAGGATCGAATATAAGTTACTATTTCTGAAAGAGGATAAAATGTGATAATACCTCGCGAAGGCACTTGCGAAATGCCTACAATCACCTCTCATTGGACAAGCATTGCAATTTGGCTTTGTTTTAGTACAGAACACCTGCATTGATTGTGTGAAAATATTTATTTACCCTTTTTAGGGAATATTTATCTAGTACTTCGGAAGGAGAACCAATTCATCTCTAGATCCTAATAAAGTACCTTTCCAAAAGTGATCATATGATAATGTAGCTCGTACCTGTGAAAAATGTTGACTCTGTTAACTACTTTAGTTATTATTTACAGAGATTGAAATTTACATGGAAAGAATAACATATAATGTGCCAGTAAAAAAAAAAGGGCAACCTGGTGCATGTAGCTCCCGCTTGCGCAGGGTCCAGGGAAGGGTCCGACCACTTTGGGTCTATAGTACGCAGCCTTTCCCTACATTTCTGTAAGAGGCTGTTTCCAGGACTTGAACCCATGACCTCATGGTCACAAGGCAGCAGCTTTACCACTGCGCCAAGGCTCCCCTTCTGCCAGCAAAAAAAAAAACAAGTGCAGAATTTAAGCTAATATTACTATACTCACAGTGTTTTTTGATCAAGTTTACATAGACGAGGCCAAAGGTACTTTTGTACAGTCTCCAAGACAGGATATCTTTGACAAGAAAATCAATATGAGCAAATTTTAATTGAATATACAAGATGAAATAAATCCTTAGACAATGGAGGACGCTTACAGCTCGAGGAGATGTAGTTGTAGAGATTCAGGAAGGGGTTGAATAGGAACCCATCCCAGTCTTACACATATGCGGCCAACATTGGTGTCAACCTTCAGTGGCCAAAGCATTGTTGTGTAAATATGAAAGTGATTGAAGGTGAATTAAAAGTTTAGAAATAACTTACAGGGAATGCGAGTTGATGTAATGTCAGTAGACGAACACATTCAACACTTTTGAGCCCCAGTCCACGTATGCTAAGCAAATAATCCCTGAAAAGTGCACCAAATCGTTTTTAATAGGAAATCTTGTCATGCTGGATGGAGCTTGTTTTCCATGCTTTTTTGAGAAAACGCAAAGGGCTTTTGCGTTTCATTTCATTGAAAGGGGGGGGGGGGTGAAAAAAGCCTCCTAGGAGGTGAGTTTACAACAGCATTGGCCAGTTAGTGTACATCCCAGGATGTGGGCAGAACAACCCTAAGCCCCTGGGCACCGGCTCTAACCCAGCAGCGGGCCTCTTCTTTAATCCTATCCACTAGGACATCAATCGAGGGTGTCGCATTGTCGAAGACACAGGCGTTCCTGTGCTTCCAGAGCATCCAGGGAACAAGCAAGGCAGCATGGAAAACAAGCACTTGCTCTGGTCAAGTCGGTACTCGGTGCTTGTTTTCCATGCTAAAACTGAACAAATCTTTCACTACTTTAGTCAACTGCACCACATTTGACAAACTTTTGTTCTATTCACGCAACTTCTACATTAGCAGTTTAGCACATAGTGCTCAGTTTTAGATATTAAATGCAACATCCAACTTGTTGTACGTCTTGCTCCATCTCATTCTTTCACACTAGGTTATAGTATTTCAAGCACTAGAAAGTGTCACCCACAGAAAGTAAAGAGATATACTCATTATCTTACTTTGCTGAGTCAGGGGGGGTATCTCTTAACCACTCCAGATCAATGGTTCCATGATCTCTGACCATTCGATTCAGGAACTCCTGAAAACAATAATTTTTGTGAGCATAACTGATATCTCAGTCCTACAAAAGAATTCAGTCCTGTGCTTGCTATTTCAACAAAACATCAAATACTGCATACAGAACTAGTAAATCATTGTCTCCTAGTCCTAGTTAGTGCTTACAATTAAACCCTAAGGTTACTGTGGCCTTAATTCTAAGAAAGAGAATAGCCATATAACTATCAACAAAGCATCAACCAGTCCAAACATAACTTATTAAATCCTACTGTTCAGTTTGTACCTGGATTCGCTCTGCCAAAACATTGTTTATTCCTCGTCCCCGGATGGCGCTAGAAATTGCTCGTACATCTGCACACCGTACTGCTTCCCAATCAACAGAGTCTCTTCTTTCAGACTTTCTTTCTTTCATGTGGCCATCAGCACAAGCCTGTCTTCGAAGTTTATCCCAATCGAAGTTTTCAGTTTTTTCTTTCCTTGTGGTTCTTGTTTTCTTTGGTCTTGCTTCTTTATCTGGTCCTCCATTATAGAAAGGAAAACCAGATTTGACAGTAGATTCATCCACCGTGTTTGCTGTTTCTGCTATCGTTCCACCAGTGATAGAGAGTGATTCATGCTCCTGGAAATCTGATGCTTCAAAAGTAGAGGGAATTCCATGCTGACTTGCACCATCATCATTTACTGTTGTTGTTTTGATTCTTTGGCATTCAAGTTCCTTGGTTGAGGCATCATTTCCTGCTAATGAATCGAAATTGCTTCCCAGCTGCTGAGAAGCTGCACCACCGACACTACCAACAGAACTGTTATGTGAAGGATTATCCCCAGAACTCGATAATTCTGACTGAAGAATAGTTTCCGAAATTATAACACTTTTAGAAGATGGCATATCCTTCTGGAACTGTATCGCTCGTGAGCTTTTTTCTGATGTTATTAATTCGATGGAGAAATCTGGAAATTGTTGTGCTTTGGGATCAACTTCTGCCTCTTGGTGGTCGCATAAATCTGCATTTGCTTCTTTGGAGTTGAAGGAATAATTTTCACCTTTAGTCAACTCATAAGCACTAGCATTGTTCTTTGTTTCTACATGTATCTTCTCATTGGTTATTGACAGCTCAAAGTTCTCTCGTAGATCTGGTCTTGCACCGTTGTCAAAAAAGTCAAAGATTCTTACCCCTCCTACTGCAACCGTGCTAACTATTTCCTCATCGTCTTGACTGATAATATCATCCTTACAATTTCTATTAACTGTCCTTGGAGGAAAATTTGCAGCAAGTGACATATACGCAGAGCTGTATTTTGAAGAGAAAGAAATAGCAACCATAACCAGAGTTTGTAAACAAGAATAATTATTCATTTGTTTTAAAGAACAGAGAGTATCAGTATTGGATGTGACTATCATACCTGGAAAGATGGTCAGACACATTCTGAGTGAGGAAAACCCCTACTACGGAGTCAACTACTGATCCTTTCCATGGAGAAAAGTGCCTGTCGCCTAATAAACATGCAAGTCAACATAACCTATATATCTCAACCATCGGCTCATGGAAATTTGAATTTAAATTTAAAAACAATATAACACTTTCACACCTATCTTTCACGTATACTGCAATTTGCTGTATTCAGAAATCATATACTACGAGTCTAAAGATTACTATAATATTCTACCACCGGTGTTAATGGAACATGAAGGTTTCCACATTTACCCTTTATGAAATTAAGCCAAAATCCAGGTTTGGAAGCAAAATGCCAGCTTCCCAAAAGTTCATTATGACAACATCATCCACCACATTGAGCAGTGGGGTTACTTCAGCGTTAAAGATTTTCAAACTAGGATGTCTGATAGTTGTTAATGTGGATATTTCAACAACTATATCAACCAAGTCTCTTTGGTTGGCAAACCTTTGAGATAGGTGTCATGTGGTAGAAAGGGCTATGAAGAATGTTCAAGGAAAATTGAATTCAGCATATCATGGATGTTAAAATTGATTTGAAATCTTAATGAATTTACACCTCCAACAAAGTACCTTGAACTAGTCGCATGCATTCTACAAATGAATTAGCACGGCCTTGAAAAACTTTTCTTTCTTGTTGCCACCATCTCTCTTTCTCAACATCATTCCCATCTACAGGCTCATCAGTTGCTTTCCCCATCAAGAGGTTCCAAACTCTAGTTGTCTCAAAATCCAAGTCAACTTTAGCTCGAGGGCGCTGCTTCTTGACTAAATCCAACGGCCACTCATATGGGAAGATCATCTGACTATCAAATGGTACAAGAGAATTTGATAGACTACCTGTTTCTCCATAAGGGACAACAGCGGATGTGGTCAAGGATGGATACATCTCATTTGTATGTACAGGCTCGGTGTTCAAATCAAGATATTTCAGCCCTGATGCAACTCCTTGAAGGAAATCCATATATGTAGTTGATGTATATCGTGAGTTGTGTGACCTTTTTCCTGTTGCTTCATAATAAATATCATGGTAGAAATTTTTATTATTCGGAGGCTGAAAATTTCCCTCTGATCTGCGGTAATGACATCGTACCCTTCGTGAACGTTTCTTGGTAAAAGGTTTAAAACTGGGTCTTCCATACAGGGCCTCCAGGCATGACTGAGATGATAATCGTGGCGATACTTTTGCCCTATTCATCTCAACATTCATTATAGGAACATACGAAATCCTGCGGACTCGGACCGTTCGCTTCTTTTTTATCCCACCAGCTTGACAAAATCCTAGCATCTGAGCGGCAGTCCTTAAGATGATCGAGTCCCGTGAGCCGGCTAGAGGGGACTTGCTCTCTCTACGTTGTTGATCCTTCTTTTTCTCCACTCTCGACACCTTAGTCATCTGAAATTCTGTGGATGTTGTTTCACGTACAGACGTAGCTGAGCGACGCATAGAAAAACCAGCTTTCTTAGAGTCGTTCACCTCCAAGTCCTTGTTGTTCCCTTCCAGTATGGTAACCCCAATCCTTGTGGCATCAAGACTATGAGTGCTTCCTACACTGTCTTGTTTTCTTGGTGGCTCTCTGCTAAAACATCCAGAAGTTGCAGGTGAAACTTCTTGTGTACAGTTTATTGCCATCTCTGGCAAATGTATGTACTCATCTAACAATTTGTTCATCTCGCAAATCATGCCAAAAGCTAATCCTCCTGGTGAATTTTCCATGTCCAGATGCAGTCCATGTGCACCCTGCGCAGTTGATACAGTGGCGGTTGAACAGAAAGAGCTTTTAGCATGAATGAGTATTTCCTCAACGTGGTGGCATGAGTTGCCAGCTAATGATTTGCCTCTCAGCACTCCCTGTTCACAAAGTTCGGACTGCAACCTTCTTCGGACTGATGCAGCTCTGCTTCTAGCAGCATCTTCTGCTCCCCTAGAGACTGATTGGTCGCTAACAGGTCCCGAGCAATTCTCCAGAGAGCTGAGATTCCTTTTCTTCCGAACATAACTTCTCTTGGCTTTCTGATTTGGTGGTTTTCCTTCTGGTGTTGTAACAGCAGGCTTTTGCTTCTTGATTTGCTTGTCTTCGCGTATTACCTTGGCTCTATGTTTCTTCCTCCGGGGCTTCAGTTTTCCTGCAGGGGCCTCCTCATTTTCCTTGAATGCAGCAGCTGCTGCTGCTGACAGAGGTGTGTGATCGTTCAGTTGGCTTTGGGTCTTGAGCTTTTCTCGTGTCTGCTGATACGTTTGCATGTTCTGATCAGTTACACCTTCAGCAAGCAGTGAAGCCAATTCATTATTAGTATTTGAAGGAATAGCTGATTGTAATTTACTGTGCCTATCAGAGAGATCTGCTGCTGATGATGATGATTGTTGGCTATCATCTACTTGGAATAGTGCTTCTGCATCTAAACCATTTGGCTGAAGATGTATTGGTGTGTGTTCAGAACTGCAATTAACTGAAACTGCTAGTACTGTCGAAGGATCTATGGCCCTGTCATTGGCAGCAACATCCGAGTCCCTTCCAAGTGACAAGAAATCCCTTGGAGCAAGCTCAATAGAAACATCATCTTCAGAATCTGCAGAGGAAAAACAGAATGATTCTTTTTTTTTTCAGCCCAAATTAAGCTTGGACGAAGCTATATCATAAAACTGAAGATGCAATGTCGCCGTGAAGAGAAAATGCTCACCTCCTGCGATGCCGGGCAGGGCAGGAACTAGAGTGGGCGTATGAGGTAGTGGCCTTCCGGTCAGCATTGGTGCAGGCAGGTTATGGGGCGGCCAGACGGAGTTGCCACTGCCTTGCTCGGCGGCGCCGCTCATCGCTACGGCTGTGGCAGCAAGATTTTGCCACGTGTTACCAGGAACGTTCTCTTGGTTCATTGCAGGATTTGACTGCTTCTTCTCCGCAACCTGAGCAGAGAAGTGGATAATCGAATCTGATAAAAAAAGGACTGAATAGCAAGTGGATGATCGAATCTGATAAAAAAGGGACCAAATAGCAAGAGGCGAAAAAGAGAGAAACCTCCGCAAACCCCTGGAAACGGAGCGGCGGATTTGGGGGTGGCGCCGTGCCGTCCAATCTGCCGGAGAAAGATTGATCCGGCTGAGAGAGGGGAGGGCGCCAGAACAGGATGCGGAAGAGGCAGAGCTGCAGGAGGGGAGGGAGGGGCGGAGCGGCGGAGGCGCGGAGCAAAGCGGCGGCGAGTTTGTTGATGAACGAGAGCGGCGGCGGCCAGAGGTAAAGGGAGAAGGATGTGTCTCCTGCGATCTCTCTACTTAATTAAAGCATCTATAACCGATCCTACAAGATTTTAACTTCTTTCTTATCTTGAGGAGTTAACGGCACCTAGTCGAGCCTTCTTTTAACTTCTTATTATCTCAAGAAGTTAACGGCAACTAGTCGAGCCCTAAATTTCTTATCTTTAGAAGTTATAAGAGCATCTTCAGTCGTTCGGCCCCTCAGAACTAGAAATAGCGCCGCCCTAGAGATAAACCGGCGATAATTTCGGCGTGGGGTGATTGGGTTCCCAGCCGCCGCCCCTAGACAACGTTTTCTAAAGGTTTTTAAAAACATACTCGGTCAAAAATTGGCCAAACACGACATAGATTCGGCGATATTTAGACATTCCACCATCTTTTTACATATTGAAAATTTAATCTAAAAGAGAAAAGACTACTGCTGCCGCGCCGCCGCCGCCTGCGCACGCCTACGGGCCGAAGAGCTTGCTGAAGGCGTCGTAGTAGCCGCCGTCGTCATCGTCCTCCTCCTCCTTCACACCACGGCCGTCCCTGCTGGACCCCTGCCCGGGGGTCGCACTAGCGGACGGGTTTGGCTGGCGGCGGCGCCTCGTCGTTGCTGTCCTCAAGGACGATGACGCCTCCCTCGTCGCAGCCACGGCGCCGAGTGGCGATCTCCTTTAGGGTGCGGCGCTGGCGCTCCATCTCCAGCCGGGCCCAGTCCTCACGTGCCCACTTGATGGTGGCCTTGTCGGCGGCGGCCTTGTCATCGTGCTCGCTCTTCACGGCGATGAGCCCCGGCTCCGTCTTCGGCTTGACGAGGCAGGAGGTAGGAGCAGAGAAGGCACGGCCGCCTCGCTGATGGCGAGGGCGGCGCCACGGGTGCACTGGCCGAACGGCATCTCCACGGGCTCGGCCTTGACGCTGACGAGCGCCAATGACCCGGGGGAGTGAGAGGAGAAACGGGAGGAGGAGGAGGAGGACCCGCCTACCATGCGCCTCGGCAGCCACGGGCCGCCACTCCGGCGGGGGGGGGGGGGGGGCTGGGGCCGGGGCCGCTGGGTACTCGAACGGTGGGTCATTGCCACCCTCGAGGTACTCGAGGACGGTGTGTAGCGTGCGGCCGGGGCCGCCCCACCACAGGCGGCGGCCGTCACTGTTGTTGCGACCCCTTATCACTGGCGCGTTGTTGGTGGATGCGAGCTGCTCTTCGTGGCGGCGTTGAAAGTACGCCGCCCAGTGTGCGTGGTTGCTGGTGGCGTACTCTGGGAGGTCCCGCTCCTCCTCCTGCAGAGAGGCCCGAACACGCTCGATCTCGCGCGTGGAAGGGGCTGGCCTCGATCGGCTGCGAGGAGGCGGGACGCCTCCGGCGCTGAGCCTCCACCGCCCTGGCACACGCATGTCAGGCGGCGCCGAATAGTTCGCCTCGTGGAGGAGGTGGGCTTCCCACTCGTGCATGTCTCTTCCATCGTCGGGGAACCGCTCTCCCATCGGTGGGGCGTACATGTGGTGGCTTTAGACCGGGAGAGAGGGAGACAGGATGGGGGGCGTCGGCAACGAGAGAGGGGCTGCGGGAGAGTGCGTCCACCGATGAGGGAGGGGCGGCTTTTATAGCGGCCGGCGGAAGGCAAACGTGTGTACGCGTGGCGGGAGGGGGCGCGTCGCCGCACTGCGCCTCCCGTGAGGAATCAATGGAAGGCTGACCGGCGACAACCTTGGCATTGATTCCCCGCAGGAAACCAAGGCGATGAGGAAGACGAGACGAGGCTGGTCGCTGACTCGGCGGCCTCACCAGGCTTTCGCGCCAAAACGCTTCCCCTGGGGCCGCCGGCGCCAAATTCAAGACTAACCGGCGAAAAATGAGTTTCTGAGGACGCGACTGTGCCGTTTTTAGCGCCAGCGATAAAAAAGGGCCTTGGGGCCTGTTGGGGTGGGGGGGAGTGGAGATGCTCTAACGACTCCTAATCAAACCCTCAATGTTTAGAAGCACGAAATTATAGGAAGTCAAATCAAAGGTCCAACCCAACTCTCTCATTTTTTTGACATAAATTTTGCTTCTCCAATCCCATGAACGGCGATTCCTCCTTCTGCCTCCGCCCCCGCAGGTTACCACCACATCCACTGGCCGCCTAAGAATGAAACTTGCACCGCCCCACACCTCGAGCATGTCTCTTAGGCGTGAAATCTCGCTGGTGGCAAGGGATTTCACGAAATCGACCGTGAGAGGGTGCGAGATGGCGCATATCCCTCCTCGTCCGTGATCACTGCCGCATACCCCGGTTATCATAAACCAGACAAGAGTTGCCGATGATAAAAAAAACGATTGATTGATTAAGAATAAGGTTCTTCGGGATGCTAAGTATATCCTGGCGGTGTCGCGATCGTGGTTGTCTACGGAACAAATGCTAGTTACCATGATCCAAGGTTATTTGGACGGACGAACATGGTTGCGGGGTATCGCTTGAGTCCGGCGAGATCAGGAGTGTTGCACAAAAATCCTCCACCTCCAAATAATACATGCAAAACCCCCGAGAAGTATGCTTTAGCATACGTTACGTTACGGAAATATGAGTTGCCATGATACAGGGTCATCTGGATCGAGGGACTTGGTTGCAGAGTATCACTCGTGTCCCTAGTACGTTTAGGAGTTAAACATCGATAGGATGTTACATTCTCTTTGTATGTTTATGATAATAATCTTCTTGATGTTGAGTGAAGTTGACCACTCAACATTTGCGTTCATGGATGAAAGGTTATTACTAACAGTTTGATGGTGGGTCTGCGGAGGTACTCTAGTGACAGAACTTATCTTCCTCCTTTCTTGACCATTCGATACGGGATTAACGAAAACTGCTTTTAGCTACGTTCACGAGGAGACCATTAATCACCGTTGTTGAAAACGGAATGTGAGAAGGAATGCTAGTCGCATATGTGATACATGGCTGCTGCATATATGCACGCATATGTAGTTGGCTCCGCCCAATTGTAGAAGCATACAAAGTGGATTAGAGATCATAACCTAGATAAGTTTTAGCATACGTTACATTAGATACATACTAGTGGAGAATACAGACACCCTGGAACGCCTTCACTCTAACTATTCCAAAAATCTTCATTACTCTCTTTCTTTTTTAATTTATTCTTGCACTTCTATTTTCAGTTGCTTTTCACCTGCAATATTTTAAACTCTGTATTCGCTTTGCTTTGGACCATCATTAACTTGCATGCAAATCTTAATAATTCTCCACAAGAAACCAAGATTATTTTTTGTGTTTCCTGTGGAATCGATACTTTTACTTTGAAAGTGCTATAACTAAGTTGTGTGCACTAGCAGGCTAACCGGGTGGTTAGCTTCTGTGGACAGCACCCACACCATCTGCCGTGAGCGTTGGTAGGTCCGCGTCAACGAGGCAAAGCATAGACGGCACTTGGAGGGATTGGTGGTAGAGGGCACTGACACAACATGACAATGATGCGAATGAGGCCTCTATCATCGGCCCCGCCTAGTTCGCGCCGGCCACGAGCGACGACGAGACTGGACTGTCCGGCGCCAGGCCTGTCAGCTTCACTTTTGACGGAAAGCGGTAGAGTGGATTTTTTTTTTGTTTTTTTAGTGTTCTTTTTCTATGTCAAATTATTTTGAAAATCAACAAAAATTCAGTGTATGTTTTTTTACGAAAAGTATCAAAGCTTTATAAAGATTCAACGGAAGTACAAAACACGTCAAACATAATAAAAATTACATGGTGTCTGCTTTATTTGGCTGACTCTGATTGAATGGCCGGGGCTGCACTCTGCCTGCACACACATTTCAACATGTCTATGGACATTTGATGTCATCTGTTTGGTGACCCGTGTTGGAGATGCCCTTAAGATGCATTTCAATATGAAAAATGCATCTCCCATTCTTGTGTTGAAGATGCATTTCAACAGGATCTCCAAATAAAGAAAAATGGTATCCTTAGGGCATCTTCGACGTAGACGCTCAAACCACCAGCAACCTTCTAGACCGCGTGGTTCGAACCTGTTTTGCCATCCAACATGGTCTTGTATCGGTCCGCTGACTAGTCTAGATGTGTTTTTTCCTGCATTCCGGAAACAAACCGGGGGGGGGGGGGGCTTTGCGGGGCATCTGCAGCACTTTCACGCAAACGTCCGACAACCCTAACCCACCCAAAACCCTCTCCTTCGCCTGCACTGTAACGCTCTCGATGCGGCTATATCTCCCACGTGTCGAGGCACGACTTAGAGGCATAACCGCATTGAAAGCAATGTCGCAAGTTAGGCAATCATCACAACATCCCATGTAATATAGATAATAAAAGAGGAGATACATAGTTGGCTTACACTCACCACGTCACACAAAGTACATAAATAGCATTACAACATTCAAACACTCATGGCCCGACTACGGCGCCAAAATAAAAGATAACCCAACATGCGACACGGTCCCGATCACCCCCAACTGGGCACCACTACTGATCATCAGGGAAAGACACGTAGTATCATTGAGAGTCCTCGTCGAACTCCCACTTGAGCTCAAGCGCGTCACCTGGAGCGGAATCATCAGGCCCTGCATCTGGTTTGGAAGTAATCTGTGAGCCATAGGGACTCAGCAATCTCGCACCCTCGCGATCAAGACTATTTAAGCTTATCGGTAGGACAGGGTAAAATATGTGGAGTTGCAGCAAGCGACTAGCATATATGGTGGCTAACCTATTCACAAAAGAGAGCGAGAAGAGAAGGCAAAGCACGGTCGAATAACTAGCGGGAAACCTGCGACAAACATTACTCCAACACCGTGTTCACTTTCCGGACTCCGCCGAGAAGAGACCATCACGGTAACTCACACTATTGATTTATTTTAATTAAATTAAGGTTCAAGTTATCTACAACCGGACATTAACAAATTCCCATCTGCCCATAACCGCGGGCACGGCTTTCGAAAGTTCAAATCCCTGCAGGGGAGTCCCAACTTAGCCCATGACAAGCTCTCACGGTCAACGAAGGAATAAACCTCCTCCCGAGACGTTCCGATCAGACTTGGTATCTCGGTTCTTCAAGACACTTCGACAGGTTAAAACAAATCCAGCAACACCGCCCGAATGTGCCGACAAATCCCGATAGGAGCTGCACATATCTCGTTCTCAGGGCACACTCAGATTGTCCAAACTTTCGGTAGGCCAGCCCAGAGTTGCCCCTGGTGGCCACCGCGGCTGACGAGGTGGATCAACACTCGGAGGAGCACTGGCCCGGGGGGGTTTAAAATAAGATGACCCTCGGGCTCCGGAAACCCAAGGGAAAAGAGGCTAGGTGGCAAATGGTAAAACCAAGGTTGGGCATTGCTGGAAAAGCTTTAATCAAGGCGAACTATCAAGGGGTTCCCATTATAACCCAACCGCGTAAGGAACGCAAAATCCGGGAACATAACACCGATATGACGGAAAACTAGGGCGGCAAGAGTGGAACAAAACACTAGGCGAGAGGCCGAGCCTTCCACCCTTTACCAAGTATATAGATGCATTAAGATGACATGGCAATATAATGGTATCCCAACAAGTAAATAAATGTTCCAACAAGGAACGGTCTCCAATCTTCACCTGCAACTAGCAACGCTATAAGAGGGGCTGAGCAAAACGGTAACGTAGCCAATCAATGGTTTGCTAGGACATGGTGGGTTAGAGGTTCGACATGGAAATTTGGGAGGCTTGAAAGCAAGTGGTAGGCATCGTAGCATAGGCATAGCAAAAGAACGAGCAATCTAGCAAAGCAAAGATAGTAGTGATTTCGAGGGTATGATCATCTTGCCTGCAAAGTTGTCAGAGTTGACTGGATCCTCGAAAGCAAACTCAACGGGCTCCTCGTTAGCGAACTCGTCTCCCGACTCTACCCAAACAAGACAAACAAGCAAACAGAACAAAATCAACCACGTGCAAAGCTCAAACAATATGATGCAAAGATGGTATGCTATGCGGGATGCGATGCGGGATGCATATGCAAGATTTGGCAAGGTATGAATGAAGCTAGCCTCAACTTGGAAATCCAAGTGTGCCACTGAAAAGAAGAGATGAAATCGCTTGAAAACAATATAAAGAACGCCGGAATCGGAGTTACGGTTTGGAAATTGCAAGCAATTCAAATATGGCCACGTTCTGCGATTTACAGCAAGTAGCCATCTAAATGCCACAAGATGAACATGCTACATCACCCAAACATGGCATCAAAATACATGGCAGGGATCCATTCATGAAGCTTAACAAAAGTCTAGCACCGAGCTATGGCCAATTCATCCATTAACAGGTTCAAACAAGCATGGCAAAAATGCATTTGGTAAACAGATCTCAGACTTAGTGAAATTAACACTTGTCTGGAATTTCAGATCAGATAGCACTTTTTGGAGCATGAAAACAATATGCTACAGGGCCTGAACATGTCAAAGTAAAGCATGGCATGGAGATACTCAAAGAGCTTAACAAAAGTCCCTTAGTGACCTTGAGCCAAAAGGGATCAGAAAATACATTTGCAAGCATGTGAACATGGCAAAAACATAATCAGATCACAGACTTAGTGAAAACTGGAGCATGCTGAAACAGATATCAAGTAGTCATGTTTACGAGTTCGATGCACTCACTACAGAGCAAGTCATGGCAATCTAAGCATACACCCATCAAGAATACACAAAATGCAAGCTAGACATGGCAAGAACAATAGCATAGCATGCACGGATCAACTGCAACATCATCGGCAAAATCGCTAACAAGTAGACAATCTGCCCAGATTCACGAAATGAAAAAAGTAGAGCTCGATTGACTCAAGCTAGGATGCTCCATAATTGCAAACAAAGACATGGATGGATAGAGCACTACAAGATTAACAAAACATCCTTACTGAACATCCTCAAAAGAGGCACGGATCACTAGGAAACAACATGAACATATGACAATATGAGATGAACAGATCAAGGACTTAGTGGAAATGCTAAGTCCCTGAAATCAGCATTAACGAATGCACCACTTTGCAAGCTTGTGCTAGTCACCACACACATCACAAAAATACATGGGTTGCACCTCTAGAAAGATGGCAACCCCCTTAACAAAACATGTGTAGAGCTCAGGGGCATATCATGCACACAATAATCATGGCAAAAATGGCAAATAGCTAAATGGAACAGCAGATCTGACAATTATCTCAAATAGCATTCTTCTAACAGCATTTCGGACATCAAGATGCACTCAAATGAAAATGATGCAATGAGATGAAATGATGTACTTTCTGAGATGGACATTTTGATATGCTATATGCCCAAAACGGAGCTACGAATGCGGAGTTATAGCATGATGAACAGGAGCAAATTATTAGGGTTTAGGGGCAAAAGTCAACCGAGCAATTTCTAGATCTGAGATCCGGTGGCACGCTTCCCGAGGACGGTCGGAAGTACTGTTCACCGGAGGGCTCGGGTCGCCGGACTTGGAGCTTGAGGGCGCGCCGGCGACGAGGTAGGGCAGGGCGGTGGAGGCGGCCGGCGTGGCCGGGCGGCGGAGGCGCGGCGCTGGAGCTCGGTCGGCGCGGTGGAGCGGCGGAGCGGCAGACCGCGGCAGCGAGGTGGAGGCGCCCGCCGGCGAGGGAGGCAGGCGGCGGCGCGGCGAACGTAGGCGGCGGGGCGAGGAGGCGCTGACGGCGGGGAAGCAACAGCCGGGCGGCGAGGCGCGCGGGCCGAGAGGGCCCGATTCGGGCTCTCCGGGCGGAAGGAGAGAGAGGGCCGACGGGGACACTTGGCACCCTCCTATTGGTGCGGGGCGACGGCGGGGTTCATCCGGCGGACGACGGACATGTCCGGCCGGCGGCGGAGCGGATTTTTAGGGTTAGGGAAGGAGAAGATCCGGGAATTGGAAATGAGGTTCTATTTATAGGCATAGTGGGAGTTAGGAGAGTCCAAATGAGGTGCGGTTTTCGGCCACGCGATCGTGATCGAACGCTCTAGATGATGAAGAGGGTTTTGGTGGGTTTTGGGCTAAATTGGAAGGGTGTTGGGCTGCAACATACACGAGGCCTTTTTGGTTCCTCGGTTAACCGCTGGAGCATCAAACGAAGTCCAAATGGTACGAAACTTGACAGGCGGTCTACCGGTAGTAAACCAAGGCCTCTTGGCAAGTCTCGGTCCAATCCGGAAATGTTTAATCCCCACACACGAAAGAAAGGTAGAAATGACCATCGGAGGAGAACGAAGCGCCGGAATGCAAAACGGACAACGGGGAAAATGCTCGAATGCATGAGATGAACACGTATGCAAATGCAATGCACATGATGACATGATATGAGATGCATGACAACGATAACAACACACGGAGACAAAAACCCGAACCCGAGAAAATAAAATAACTTAACGCCGGAAACGGCAAGAGTTGGAGTACATATTGGGTAAATCACATCCGGGGTGTTAGGCTCTGATACCAACTTGTAACGCCCTCGATGCGGCTATATCTCCCACGTGTCGAGGCACGACTTAGAGGCATAACCGCATTGAAAGCAATGTCGCAAGTTAGGCAATCATTACAACATCCCATGTAATATAGATAATAAAAGGGGAGATACATAGTTGGCTTACACTCGCCATGTCACACAAAGTACATAAATAGCATTACAACATTCAAACACTCATGGCCCGACTACGGCGCCAAAATAAAAGATAACCCAACATGCGACACGGTATGATCATCTTGGTTTTCGGGGCAAAAGTCAACCGAGCAATTTCTAGATCTGAGATCCGGTGGCATGCTTCCCGAGGACGGCCGGAAGTACTGTTCACTGGAGGGCTCGGGTCGCCGGACTTGGAGCTTGAGGGCGCGCCCGCGACGAGGTAGGGCAGGGCGGTGGAGGCGGCCGGCGTGGCCGGGCGGCGGAGGCGCGGCGCCGGAGCTCGGCCGGCGCGGTGGAGCGGCGGAGCGGCAGACCGCGGCAGCGAGGTGGCGGCGCCCGCCGGCGAGGAAGGCAAGCAGCGGCGCGGCGAACGTAGGCGGCGGGCGCGAGGAGGCGCGGGCGGCGGGGAAGCAGCAGCCGGGCGGCGAGGCGCGCGGGCCAGGAGGGCCCGATCCGGGCTCTCTGGGCCGGAGGAGAGAGAGGGCCAGCGGGGACACTTGGCGCCCTCCTATTGGTGCGGGGCGACGGCGGGGTTCGTCCGGCCGGCGGCGGAGCGGATTTTTAGGGTTAGGGAAGGAGAAGATCCGGGAATTGGAAATGGGGTTCTATTTATAGGCTTAGAGGGAGTTAGGAGAGTCCAAATGAGGTGCGGTTTTCGGCCACACGATCGTGATTGAACGCTCTAGATGATGAAGAGGGTTTTGGTGGGTTTTGGGCTAAATTGGAAGGGTGTTGGGCTGCAACACACACGAGGCCTTTTTGGTCCCTCGATTAACCGCTGGAGCATCAAACGAAGTCCAAATGGTACGAAACTTGACAGGCGGTCTACCAGTAGTAAACCAAGGCCGCTTGGCAAGTCTCGGTCCAATCCGGAAATGTTTAATCCCCACACACGAAAGAAAGATAGAAATGACCACCGGAGGAGAACGAAGCGCCGGAATGCAAAACGGACAACGGGGAAAATGCTCGAATGCATGAGATGAACACGTATGCAAATGCAATGCACATGATGACATGATATGAGATACATGACAATGATAACAACACACGGAGATAAAAACCCGAACCCGAGAAAATAAAATAACTTAAGCCGGAAACGACAAGAGTTGGAGTACATATTGGGTAAATCACATCCGGGGTGTTACATGCACCCTTTCCTGCTTGAAGCAGCTAGCCCTACCCCAGAGCGTCAGTACCGCATTCATGCCTCGCCCAGAGCGGACGCGATCTCTTATGTTGCTTCGACATTGGAGCGGTGCGTTGGTCGAGAGCACCGGGAGCGTCGCTTCCCGATGTACATGACTGCTCCGCGTTCAAAGGACAGCCCGTCGTTCTGCATCCCTACATTGAACATGTGTGGTTGCCGAGGAACCTACTTCGGCGCCATCCGTCCGCCTGCCGCCAACCATTAAACACCCCGCCGCTTGCCTTGCCATCCGCTTCCATTCTCCTCTCCGCACCATGCCTGCCAGCATGGCCTCCTCGAGATCCAAATCCATTTTGGACAACCTCTCATTTGAGCAGAAGAGAGAGATCGCCGCCATTGCTACCAGTTGGTAGGCCGATCGACAGGCAGACAGAGGCCAGCACTGCGGACGCCCCAATGAAGGAGGCGGCCGACAACGAGTTCGAGCCACCCTCCTCGCCGGTCCATGCCGGCATCACCATGGGCAAATCCCGTGCTCACTACACCGAGATGGTGTTGGCCGAGCGGGAGACCGCGTTCCGGCCGGCGCAGACCGACTAGGAGTACAACCTCCGCCTCCTCGACGAGCACCAGCGCGCAGAGGAGTAACTCGCCTTAGGCACCGCTATTGCACCGGACGCGGACGTGGCCAAGCAGGAGATACTGCTCAACTCCTATTGCTCCACCCATGACATCCGCCGCAACCGCTGGTGGTACCGCCTCCTCCAGGTGGAGTTAAAAGCCGCCTTCTAGAAGATTGACGGGGTGACATATGAAGTCTACGACAATGTAACACCCTCGATGCGGCTATATCTCCCACGTGTCGAAGCACGACTTAGAGGCATAACCGCATTGAAAGCAATGTCGCAAGTGAGGTAATCTTCACACAACCCATGTAATACATAAGGAAAAGAGATACATAGTTGGCTTACAACCGCCACTTCACACAATTACATGAATAAAGCATTACATCATCCAGATACAATCAAGGTCCGACTATGGAACCAAAATAAAAAGAAGACTACCCCAAATGCTACACAGATCCCCGATCGACCCCAACTGGGCTCCACTACTGATCAACTAGAACGAAACAACACAAAGGACAAGATCTTCAACGAGCTCCTCCTTGAGCTTGGTTGCGTCACCTGCACGATATCATCGGCACCTGCAAGCTGGTTTTGGAAGTATCTGTGAGTCACCGGGACTCAGCAATCTCACACCCTCGCGATCAAGACTATTTAAGCTTATAGGAAAGGTAAAGGTATGATGTGAAGCTGCAGCAAGCGACTAGCATATATGATGGCTAACATATTCGCAAAAGAGAGCGAGAAGAGGTGGCAAAGGCACGAGCGACAAACTATGATCAAGAAGTGATCCTAGAACAACCTACGTCAAGCATTACTCCGACACCGTGTTCACTTCCCGGACTCCGCCGAGAAGAGACCATCACGGTTACACACACGGTTGGTGCATTTTAATTAAGTTAAGTTTGAGGTTATCTACAACCGGACATTAACAAATTCCCATCTGCCCATAACCGCGGGCACGACTTTCGAAAATTCAAATCCCTGCAGGGGAGTCCCAACTTAGCCCATCACAAGCTCTCACGGTCAATGAAGGATATTCTTTCTCCCAAGACAATCCGATCAGACTCGGCATCCCGGTTACAAGACATCCTCGACAATGGTAAAACAAGTCCAACAACACCGCCCGAATGAGCCGACAAATCCCGATAGGAGCTGCACATATCTCGTTCTCAGGGCACACTCAGATTGTCCAAACTTCCGGTAGGCCAGCCCAGAGTTGCCCCTGGTGGCCACCGGCGGCTGACAAGGTGGATCAACACCCAGAGGAGCATTAGCCCGGGGGTTTAAATAAAGATGACCCTTGAGTCCGCGGAACCCAAGGGAAAAAGAGGCTAGGTGGCAAATGGTAAAACCAATGTTGGGCATTACTGGAGGAGTTTTATTCAAGGCGAAATATCAAGGGGTTCCCATTATAACTCAACCGTGTAAGGAACGCAAAATCCGGGAACATAACACCGATATGACGGAAATGAGGGCGGCAAGAGTGGAACAAAACACCAGGCATAAGGCCGAGCCTTCCACCCTTTACCAAGTATATAGATGCATTCATTTAAATAAGAGATATTGTGATATCCCAACAAAAAATCCATGTTCCAACAAGGAACAAACTCCAATCTTCACCTGCAACTAACAACGCTATAAGAGGGGCTGAGCAAAGCGGTAATATAGCCAAACAACGGTTTGCTAGGACAAGGTGGGTTAGAGGCTTGGCTTAACAATATGGGAGGCATGATAAGCAAGAGGTAGGTATCGCAGCATGGGCATAGCAAAAGAGCGAGCAACTAGCCAGCAAAGATAGAAGTGATTTCGAGGGTATGGTCATCTTGCCTGCAAAGTTCTAAGAGTTGCCTTGATCCTCGTAAGCGAACTCAACGGGCTCCTCGTTCACGTACTCGTCTCCCGGCTCTACCCAAACAAGAACAACACGCAAAAGGAACACAATCAACCACGTGCAATGCTCAAACAACATGATGAAAACATGGTATGATATGCGGGATGCGGTATGCGATGCACATGCAAGATTTGGAAAGGAATGATTGAACCTGGACTCAACTTGGAAAACAAAGAGTGCCACTGGAAAGGTGAGTTGATTTCGGTTGAAATCAATATAAAGATCACTGGAATCGGATGCACGGTTTGGAAATGGCAAGCAAAACAAATAGGGCACCGGTCTGCGATAAACAGCAAGTAGCCTTCTAAATGCATCAACATAAATAAGCTACTGCAGTCAAACATGGCAACAAAATACATGGTAGGGATCCACTTATGATGCTTGACAAAATATGAACACTGAGCTACGACTAATTCGTTCATTAACAGGTTCAAACAAGCATAGCAAAAGTGCAAAAGATAACAGGTTTCAGACTTGATGAAATTAACAGCATGTCAGGAATTTATCATCATGAAGCAATGTTTAGAGCACGATAACTACATGCTACAGGAATATATCATGGCAAATCAAGGCATGGCATGAATCTACTCAAAGCACATAACAAAAGTCCCTTAGTGACCATGAGCCAAAGGGATCGGAAAATACAATTGCAAGCATGTGAACATAGCAAAAACATAAACAGATTCAGACTTAGTAAAAAACTGGAGCATGCAAAACAAATAACGAGTATGCATGTTTACAAGCTCGATGCACTCACTACGAGGCATTGCATGACAAACTAAGTATACACCCAACAAATAGATATGGCACAGAAGCTAGACATGGCAAGAATAACAACATAGCATGCACGGATCAACAACAACAAGCTCGGCAAAATTGCTAAACATGTTAACAATCTGCCAGGAACATTTTATAGCAAAAGTAGAGCTCGATTGACTCAAGCTAGGGTGCTCCATAAATGCAAACAAAGACATGGATGGATAGAGCACAACATTATCTACAAAACATCCTTACTGATCATGCTCAAAAGAGACACGGATCACTAGGAAACAACATAAACATATGGCATAAAAATAAAGACAGGGCAAGGACTGTGAAATTCTAAGTCCCTAAAATCAGCATCATTGAGTAAGCTACTTTGCATGTTTGTGCTAGTCACCACATAGATCACAAAAATACATGGCATACACCCCTGTAAAGATGGCATGCCAGTTTTCAAAACACATGTAAAGCTCAGGATCATAGCATGCACACATTAATCATGGCAAAAATGACAAAAGTGCATTTGCTGAAACAGATATGAAACTATCATCACATAGCCCTCTTCCACCAGCATTTCAGGCATCAAGATGAGCTCAAATGAAAATGATGCAGTGAGATGAAATGATGTACTCGCCGAGACGAACATTTTGATATGCTACACGCACGAATTGAAGCCACGGTGATGAAGTTATGATGCGATAAAAAATGCACAAAATTACTGGGACTTAGACGAAATTCAACCTCCGGAGAAAGTCAACGGGATCTCGTGGTACGGGACGACGCGGTGCAGATCTGGGGGGTGGTGTTTGGATCGAGGGTCGAGGTAACTCCAGGACGACGCGGTGCCATGGCGGGCCGAGGACGTCGGCAGCGAACTCGACGCCGGAGAAGGACGCCGGAGGCCGGGGCGACCTGGATCTGGCCGGATCCGGAGCGGGGATCGCCAGATCCGGCGGCCAGCAGTGCGGGGACGAGCGGCGCGGGCTAGGGCGCCAAGGCGGGCGTAATCGCCGGAGCTCGGCAGCTTGCCGGCGATGGCGGCGCAGTGGCGGAGCTGGGCGGAGGCGGTGACCGGTGGGCGCGGATGGGCGGCGCTAGGCGGCGGAGATCTCGGGCGCTCGGGCGGCGGAACGCACAGGCGCGGGGCGGCGGCGGTTCGGGCTGGGCGGGCCCGCGATGGGCTCCGCCGGGCCGCGCGGTGGAAGGACGCGGGGAGGCCAGGTGGCGGGCGCTGGTTGGTCTGGAGCGGCGGCGGAGATGACGTGGCAATCCCTCATTGGGCGGAGTGAGGTGGAAGGCGATGTGGACATGTCCGGCGGCGCGGGACGAAATGTCCGGCGGCGCGCGGAGGAGGAGGTTAGGGTTCATCTGCACGAAATTTTTGGGAGGGACACATATTTATAGGTAGAGGGAGCTAGGAAGCTCCAAATGAGGTGCGGTTTGCAGCCACGCGATCGTGATCGAACGCTCTAAATGATGGAGGAGGTTTAGGTGGGTTTCGGGCCACTTTGGAGGGGTGTTGGGCTGCAACACACACGAGGCCTTTTCGGTTCCTTGGTTAACCGTTCGAGTATCAAACAAAGTCCCAATGGCACGAAACTTGACAGGCGGTCTACCGGTAGTAAACCAAGGCCGCATGACAAGTCTCGGTCCAATCCGAAAACGTTTAATACCCGCACACGAAAAGAGGTAGAAAGGGACTCCGGGTGACATAGGAGCGCCGCATTGCAAAACGGACAACGGGGAAAATGCTCGGATGCATGAGACGAACATGTATGCAAAAGAAATGCACATGATGACATGATATGAGATGCATGACACGCAAGCAATGACAAGGCAACAACAGCGAAAAACTGGCGGACACCTGGCACATCGGGCTCGGGGCATTACAGACAAGAGCGAGGAGGAGGAGGAGGAGGAGGACGTCACCAGCTCCACCACGGTCGTGCCTGGCACCACGACCATGAAGTCGGCCCGTCCACGGGCAGCACTGACAGCGAGGATGAGTAGAGCATGGGAGGTCACCGGCGCTCGGGTCCCAGGAAGGCCACCACTCTTTTGCTCCCGCTGAAGCCAAGCTTGGCGGGCTCATGATCGTCGGTTGATTTGTCGCTTACAGGTTGCGGAGGAGGAGCTTCATTTTACGGAGCTCATGGTCACTCAGACATGTGGAACGGGTGCCGGCAGGCATTTAGACTAAGTTTAGAGTATAATTTAGTTGAAATATGTCAAAATGTAATTAGTTTGCTCCGTTTAGATAAAAAGCATCCGGTTTATATAAAATTATCCAAGTATGAATGAATAACGCCTGGTTCGTTTAAATATACATCAAATTTGTTCACTTTTGTTAAATTATTTCTAAAATGTAAGTAGACATATGCGAATAGCTTTGGATAGCCGTGTCGGCTCCCGCATCAGTGTCTGTAGACTAGTCCCCCATATTCGGACAGATGCAGTGTCCAGTTTGAGAGTCGACGTTGGAGATGCCCTTGGCGTGCATCAATTACATATAGCACGTGTTGTTGTTGGATTCATATTAGATTCTTACTAGATCATGATGGACACACGTTGCCTTGCTTGCCTATTTTATTGATAAAATGGTAGGTGATTCTACAAAATACTTTCTCTGTTTCTAAATATAGTTTTTTTAGGGATTTCAATATAGACTACATATAAATGTATATAAATATATTTTAGAGTGCAGATTTACTCATTTTGCTTTGTATGTATTCTATATTGAAATCTCTAAAAATACTTATATTTAGGAACGGAGGGAGTATATAGCAATGTGAAACATAAAAGTTACTCACTGTATAAACTTTTATAAGAGGTAGTTCATGAGAAAATTAAAAGATACAACATTTAAAGTGGATATAAAGTATTCATTCGTAATAAATGCAATTATGTACTAAATAGAATGGTTCAACGTTAAACGAGTTCATTTCGTTCACCACAAATATCTGGTTCATCTCCCCGCAAAAAAAATATTATATCTGGTTCATCTTCTATGGAATTTTTTCATCCCAAATGAATTTTCCTGGAAGACGAGGTACTCAACAGATTGATCCCCAGATACCTGCAAGAACATGAATTCTAGAACTCAGTACCAAAAACAGAAATAAAACATGGAAGAGCCATATAAAAGGATACACAAAATCTATGGTATCTATGATCAAGAACCCAAAGTAATAACTCACCTCAAGAAACTATAAATAGTACAGGCCAAAGCACTTGAGAAGTTGAGAGTGACACTAGTGTGGAAAGCAAGCATGACAGAGACCACGCCGGTGTAGAACACGTACGCGAAGGAAGGAAAATGTTCTGCCTCCACGATTGCATGCCCATTATCGTCGACTCGCAGCGCGCCGTGAACCGTCACCTTGGCATCGCCGAGAGAGCGTCCCCTCATGAGAATCATCAGTGACCAGTTGCGCGCTGCCGATGTTGCCTGAAGAATTCTGTGTCAAAAAAAGGAACGTTGATAAAGCCAATCATCGAGCGACTACGGCCGGCCGGTCAGCGAATCCTGAGTTCCCGAGGTTAGGTATGTAACTTACCGAAGCGATTACAGGCTGTGCAGTCATCGGCGCACAAGATCCAAAGAGACAAGTTGTTCAAAGCCTGCAAATATTTCATGGGAGATCTTCGCATATCTAGCTTTTTTGCTACGAAGAATGCCGATTTGATCTCTCCGGAGCCACATACATGCCACCCAACATTTTCTACGCATAGGTGTTTCTTGGACCACCCTGAAATTTCCCGGTATCCTATATATATGGCATAGGAAAATAGGCAAAATTTGAAAATATATAAATAAATTCGCGTGAGTAGTTCCACTGCTGAACCACTGGGCCATTGATTGGGTTGGATGCGTAGAGCTAAGATGCAAGACGCACCTGCTGTTGGAAATAAACCCTACGTAGTTACCGTGTCCAGATCGAACACGGAGCAATCACCTACACCTGGAAGGCGCTGTTATCATCATGCTATACAACATTGATCTATGTAGAGTACATCAGTTAATCATCAAATGTAAGCATGATTAGTCTCAGAAACATATGAACGCACTTGCATATCAGGGGCTGCCCTGTGACTGTGAGACGCATCCTACGTTTAGTATGGACAGATATATAGCTCACCTATTTGGATCGGAATTGAGAGAGCAGCTGAGGCAAATGGCAGGGCAATTCTCCTTTGGCACGCACGGCTTGCTAGCAAGCTGCACCGCACGCTCACCAGGCTACCACCATCATATGTACATGCATGCCACCGTGCCAAGGGAGAAGCGCCCTGTGATTCACACACGATCGGTCAAACTTGTCATGCCTTGCTAAACAAAGCTCTTTGCCTTTTTTCAGATATTGTATTTGCTAAGGCATGCTAGATGTTCTGAAGTTCTTGCGCTTGTCGCTGTGCCTCGGCCTCAGTTATGTACCGCGGGGTTGGCCTCGGATATGGATCTTCAGGTGGCATATGCGCCAAGAATGATCAACTATTCTAGAGAAAGAGCTGCTTTCCTTGCCAGTGGTCTCTCCATGGTTCTTCCTTTGGAATGTGCGCCAGGAATAATTGTCCTTCTCATTGCTCAGAACAACAAATATTCATTTCTTACAGGTTATCTTCCGGGCCACTACACTGATCCATATGTGGTCGCTATTCACTCCGACGAAGGCCACGGAGCGTTTGGTTACTGAATCTATCCGATGAGAGACGGTAGCACGGGATATCTTCAACCGGTTTGGATGGCGGTCATGTAATAGGATAGGTGTTTAGCTTCCCATCTTATCTTTTTGCCTCCCGGTTGTGGCTATCCTGGTATTTTGTTTTTGCTCTTTGTGAGCCTCTTTATTTTTTTTAGACCTGAAGACTTTTGTTGGACCCTTTGCTTATAAATAATATGACCGTATGCATCGTTCTGATGGAGAGGCCGGGGGACGACCCCCTTTTCGAAAAAAAAAATTGCTCAGAACCTTGCCTTGCCGATCTCCAGTGCGAGTACCTTTTGCTGGTGCGGCAGCAAAACGTCAACGCATTCGATGCCAGATATCAAGAGATTTTCTTCTTTGATTGGCGACCTACGTAACTGGTTTTTTAACTGAGTTGTTGTTGTCGAACTACTCACCGTGGCATTCCACATGGATCAAGAGAATAAACTGATTTATGCTATTCTCTTGGCAAGCCACAAACGCAAATGTTCTTTCCAACGGTCCGAGATGGTACACTCAATTGGATAATCTCTATGCAATCAAACCCATGTAGCTGGCAGTTATCCCTGTTTTGAGGAATCGAGGTAGCTTTTCCTGACTGAAACACAGGCATAAAGGGGGCAAAGCTTTGCAGGACCAACACCGGGTACATAGCTCTTGGTGCATGGATCAGCCAGGTTTGTCCTTGTAGATGAAGATGGAATTTGCTAGCAAATGAGATCTATATTAATCTTTTCATAGTTTGACATCGGTTTTATTTGGAAATCTTGTATTTGAGACGTCCAGGTTTTATATCAAGTCGTAGACTCAAGCTTCACAATGTTCTCTGGACCTTGTTTCAACTGCTTTGCATTGTTATCTGAAGTGTCCCTCTAGCTAGTTAAATTCTGAAGTTGTGCTTCACTAAACACCCCTTTGAAAAATCTACAATTTCTAGGACAGAACCTACCCCTTAGTTAAAAAGGGTAGTGTAGGAAATACCGTGTACTAGGCCCCAAGTAATTCGTGAGAGACAAGCACCCGATTTGAGAGGACCCATCTTGCAGATGCAATGTGGCCTGGCAGTATCTTGCACGTATCTCGATGGGAGTCAATGACGCGGATAGGGGGTGTGGGTAAGCCCGGAAGCAGCCTAATCCTTCCGCTCAGTTAAATCATCATTTTTCATACTGCCACTCATCCCTACGTCAGATAAGGAATGTGTCCCTGTTGGTATCTTGCACGTATCTCTATGGGAATCAATGGCGTAGATAGGGGATGTAGGTAAACCCGGAAGCAATCTCATCTTTCCGCACAGTTGAATCATTTTTCCCGGTGCCGCTCATCCCTATGTCAAAGGTCATGCAAAAATAGCGACTAAGATAGTCTGTTTATTTGTTTGCTCGGGTGTATTGGTCAGGTCACCCTTCACATCTCTAGTCTAGCATGTAAAGAGGGCAACGACATATATGATGGTGGGCTAGTAGAGGTGTCGGCTTTACAAAATCATTATCAGACGTACAATAGCCATTGATGTGGTTGGCATGCATACCGCTCATACCAGGGAGGGAGGGTAAAACTCAACACCCACCGGCAAATTCAGACTGCCCGTCACATGCATCAGCCTTAATTTGGGAGTTGCTTTCTTCAGCATATGCTAGTGGGCGTAGAGCATATCCAAGATCTGCGATTGATCACAAGTTCACTAACACGTGCATGCAGGTCGATTGAGCAGGGATGGACAACGAGCGAGCCCGGCCAGCTGGTTGCCGGATCCAAACAGAACATACCAACGATTGGCTGTGCAACGTCGAGTCATGGAACAGAAGAGCAAGACATTTCATTCCGAGGCGTAGCACCAAATATGAGGCGTGATGTTTGAAAGGCCGGACTTGAGTCCGGCTGTAGATGCTCTAACTTGAGGTACTAACGATCGTCTGCACATAGAGCCGTCAAAGAACAGAAGAGATAGACGTTTTGTTCAAACCGGCTTGCAGCCGGACGACCGGCTAACTTTTGGCGAGCACTATACACCGGCGCGCCGGCCCAATAGTTCGGCCGGTCACGTGACAGCCCTCACATTCGAGCGCTGCGAACCGTCTGATCTCGTCCCCTTTCTTCTCTAAGGCACACAGGACCCCCCCCCCCCCCTGCGAGCGCTGCAGCCGGAGCACCGCCCTCGAGCTAGTTGGATCCCTCGCACGGCTGTAGCAGAGAGCACCAACGCCCCAGCTTGGCTGGTCCCCCGCCTTGCGTTGCTGCGCCTGCCAACCATCTCACTCGTTCGGAGATCCATCATGGTCAGGTCCCCACCAAACTTGGCCATGTCCCACACGGAGCCGCCGTCAGCAGCAGTTGAAGCCCCTTGCCCCCGTGGTTGCAGCACTTGGTGTGCCACCCCCCTCCATCCTGGCCCTCGAGCTCGCTACAGGGTGCATGTTGCAGGCACCGCCGGCGTCTTCTTCCCTGAGTAACCCAATTCTACATGCCGCCATTGTAGCAAAACTGCCCGGCGTTTGTAGCTTTTCAAAATCCCCGATGTAGCAAAAAAAAACGAGCGCCAACACGTCGTCCAGCATCACTCCCTTAGATGTAGCAAAAAAAAAACCACAGGTTCCAGCTTCTCTAGATGCTGATTCCAGCAATTCTACTTGCCGGTTGAAACCTTTTGTGCTGCCCCTTCCAGCAAAAACGGCGGCAACAGAGCAGCCGCTCTCCACCAATGTCGTGGCTGGTTCCAGCAAAAATATGGATCCAGCAAAAAAATCAAAAGACGTGGGTGGTAGCAAAAATCAAAGACATTGGTAACAAATTTTTGAGTGGTTCCAACAAAAAGATGGATCGAAGCAAAAAAAAATCAAAGACGGGGACAGTAGCAACAACGAAGATGGTTGTAGCAAACATTTGTAGTGATTCCAACAAAAAATTCAAGGGCAGGTGGTGCAAAAAATCAGAAGGACGCTGGTAGCAAAAACAAGAGACAGTGTAGCAAACATTTAGACTGGATCCAACAAAAAAGTACCCCAATTGTAGGATCGTAGCAAAAATGATTTTGATTCCAGCAAAACAACAAACTCGTTGTAGCAAGAAATCTCGCCAAATTGCAGCTCCTGTCGAGGCAGGATCCAGCATCTCGTCCATCAACAAATATCCATGGCCAGGGAGGTGGCCTCCTGTCACAGCACCGGCCGTCATGACTCGATGCAAAGCACCCCCTGCCCCCTTGCCTTGACTACGCAGCTCCCCGACCTCTCGCCTTGACTACGCAGCTCCCCGACCTCTTGCCGTTGCGGATTTTCCAGCCATGGAGAAAAGCACAAGGAGGAGGGTTCTCTGCCGCCCAGGTGGTGTTGGCGGCCATCGCCGGTGTTTCGCTGGTGTAGCTGTGGTGTCGGGTGGCTGGAGCAGGACAACAAGGGGAGAAACAGATAAGGACGAAGGAGAAAAATGAGTGGTTCAGAGTTGTTCCTGTGTTTGGGAAAAAAAATTATATGAGACCAGGTCTCATAAGCCATCACGTGAGACCCGCTTTAATGGATGACATGTGACATTTCACAATCTCAAAGCAGCTACTCCGAGTTCGTCCATTAATTTTCATTCCCGACTGTTATTCCCGGTTGCAATTCCTACGTATGCTTGAACATGTACGTACACAAAGATTTAGGATTTGGTTGTTCGCTCTCGTACGTTCATGACGGCCAAGCCAACCTCGTCGCCGGCGGCCGCTCGGAATGACGCATTAACGACTTGTCGTCCGTTGCCGCGTCGAATGATCTCGTCACCGGCATCCGCACGAGATGAACCAGTGGCGGCTTCTTGTCAATGGCCGTGCTGGAAGACCTCACCACTGGTGTTGCTGGCTGGGCGGACTCCTCGTCGACGGCGGCTACACTGAAAGACGACTCCTAGTCGACGGCGGCTACGTTGCAGCTTATTAGATCCACAGACTTGTGTACAGGTTGCATATGACTTCCTATGCTTGAGCAGGCTTGTGAGACAAGTGGTACAACTTATTAGATCAACAAGTTTGTGTACACATTGCATATTCTCATACTTATGTACAGGCCATGCATCTCACACGCACCCCGATCAGAGGAGTCCTGGACGGACAGATCGTGTCCGGTCTCATAGAGTTTGCGGGCACCGGCGTGAGCGAGTGCAGCAGCGCAGAGCTGTTTGACGCGTTGCCGCCCGTCGAGGAGGAGTTTGCGGGGCCGCCCGCGGCGATGTCTTGGCGCGTGGCCACCATCTGTGAGCAGAGTCCTAGACGTGAGCGAGTGGCAGAGTCCTAGACGGACATGGCGCGTTAGCGAACCACCGGCCGGGGTCCGCCGTCGTGAACGAGTGCGGTGTCACATAGCAGCAGGATGCATCTTACCGCACTGTCGCCATTGCGCGTCTACGAGGGACAAGGTCGTTTGGCACGCTCATGGACAATGAGTCATCATAGCACTGTGCCTCACAGCCACCAGTGACGAGATCGTTCGGCCATGGACGGGGAGTCGTGGTAGCATGAAGCCACGCGGCCCATAGCGATGAGGTTGTTCAGTGTAGCCATGGTACACCGACACATGTCTTGCTCGCGTGGTGCCATGCGGTTGGCGTTCACGAGGTCATTCGGTGCCACCATGGCAGAGCAACACGCAACCCTCAGCATGACGTGTTTGCTGCAACTGTGATTGCTAGATGTTGGAACCACAGCGGCCAAATGCTGGAAGCTGGCGCTGCCCGTGGTGATGACAAGATGGGGTGCTGCTGATGAGGAACATTGCAGAAAACAAAAATTTTCCTACGGTTTCACCAAGATCCATCTATGAGTTCATCTAGCAACGAGTGATTGGATTGCATCTACATAGCTTTGTAGATCACGCGCGGAAGCGTTCAAAGAACGGGGATGAGGAAGTCGTACTCGACGTGATCCAAATCACCGGAGATCCTAGCGCCGAACGGACGGCACCTCCGCGTTCAACACACGTACGGTCAGCGTAACGTCTCCTTCTTCTTGATCCAGCAAGGGGAAAAGAGAGGTTGAGGGAGATGGCTCCAGCAGCAGCACGACGGCGTGGTGGTGATGGAGCTGCAGTACTCCGGCAGGGCTTCGCTAAGCACTATGGAGGAGGAGGATGTGTTGAAGAGGGAGAGGGAGGCACCAAAGGCGTGTTGTGAGAGGCCCTCCTTTCCCCACTATATATAGGGAGTCCAAGGGGGGGGGGGGGCGTCGACCCTAGGAGATCCAATCTCCTAGGGGGGGGGTGCGGCCAAGGGAGGAATCCCTCCTCCCCAAGGCACCTAGGAGGTGCCTTCCCCCTTTGGGACTCTTCCCTTCCTTGAACCCTAGGCGCATGGGCCTCTTGGGGCTGGTGCCCTTGGCCCATATAGGCCAAGGCGCACCCCCTACAGCCCATGTGGCCCCCCGGGGCAGGTGGCCCCACCCGGTGGACCCCCGGGACCCTTTCGGTGGTCCCGGTACAATACCGGTGACCCCAAAACTTGTCCCGATGCCCGAAATAGCACTTCCTATATATAATTCTTTACCTCCGGACCATTCCGGAACTCCTCGTGACGTCCGGGATCTCATCCGGGACTCCGAACAACATTCGGGTTACTGCATATACATATCCCTACAACCCTAGCGTCACCGAACCTTAAGTGTGTAGACCCTACGGGTTCGGGAGACATGTAGACATGACCGAGACGACTCTCCGGCCAATAACCAACAGCGGGATCTGGATACCCATGTTGGCTCCCACATGCTCCTCGATGATCTCATCGGATGAACCACGATGTCGAGGATTCAAGCAACCCCGCATACAATTCCCTTCGTCAATCGGTATGTTACTTGCCCGAGATCCGAACGTCGGTATCCCAATACCTCGTTCAATCTCGTTACCGGCAAGTCACTTTACTCGTACCGTAATGCATGATTCCGTGACCAGACACTTGGTCACTTTGAGCTCATTATGATGATGCATTACCGAGTGGGCCCAGTGATACCTCTCCGTCATACGGAGTGACAAATCCCAGTCTTGATCCGTGTCAACCCAACAGACACTTTCGGAGATACCCGTAGTATACCTTTATAGTCACCCAGTTACGTTGTGACGTTTGGCACACCCAAAGCACTCCTACGGTATCCGGGAGTTACACGATCTCATGGTCTAAGGAAAAGATACTTGACATTGAAAAACTCTAGCAAACGAACTATACGATCTTATGCTATGTTTAGGATTGGGTCTTGTCCATCACATCATTCTCCTAATGATGTGATCTCGTTATCAATGACATCCAATGTCCATAGTCAGGAAACCATGACTATCTGTTGATCAACGAGCTAGTCAACTAGAGGCTTACTAGGGACATGTTGGTGTCTATTATTCACACATGTATTACGATTTCCGGATAACACAATTATAGCATGAATAAAGACAATTATCATGAACAAGGAAATATAATAATAATGCTTTTATTATTGCCTCTAGGGCATATTTCCAACAGTCTCCCACTTGCACTAGAGTCAATAATCTAGTTACATGTGATGAATCGAACACCCATGGAATTCTGGTGTTGATCATGTTTTGCTCTAGGGAGAGGTTTAGTCAACGGATCTGCTATATTCAGGTCCGTATGTACTTTACAAATATCTATGTCTCCATCTTGAACATTTTCACGAATGGAGTTGAAGCGACGCTTGATGTGCCTCGTCTTCTTGTGAAACCTGGGCTCCTTGGCAAGTGCAATAGCTCCAGTGTTGTCACAGAAGAGTTTGATTGGCCCCGACGCATTGGGTATGACTCCTAGGTCGGTGATGAACTCCTTCACCCAAATTGCTTCATGTGCTGCCTCCGAGGCTGCCATGTACTCCGCTTCACATGTAGATCCCGCCACGACGCTCTGCTTGCAACTGCACCAGCTTACTGCCCCACCATTCAAAATATACACGTATCCGGTTTGTGACTTAGAGTCATCCAGATCTGTGTCGAAGCTAGCGTCGACGTAACCTTTTACGACGAGCTCTTCGTCACCTCCATAAACGAGAAACATTTCCTTAGTCCTTTTCAGGTACTTCAGGATATTCTTGACCGCTGTCCAGTGTTCCTTGCCGGGATTACTTTGGTACCTACCTACCAAACTTACGGCAAGGTTTACATCAGGTCTGGTACACAGCATGGCATACATAATAGAACCTATGGCTGAGGCATAGGGGATGACACTCATCTCTTCTATATCTTCTGCCGTGGTCGGACATTGAGCTGAGCTCAATTTCACACCTTGCAACACAGGCAAGAACCCCTTCTTAGACTGATCCATATTGAACTTCTTCAATATCTTATCAAGGTATGTGCTTTGTGAAAGACCTATGAGGCGTCTTGATCTATCTCTGTAGATCTTGATGCCTAATATATAAGCAGCTTCTCCAAGGTCCTTCATTGAAAAACTTTTATTCAAGTAGGCCTTAATGCTGTCCAAGAGTTCTATATCATTTCCCATCAAAAGTATGTCATCTACATATAATATGAGAAATGCTACAGAGCTCCCACTCACTTTCTTGTAAACGCAGGCTTCTCCATAAGTCTGCGTAAACCCAAACGCTTTGATCATCTCATCAAAGCGAATGTTCCAACTCCGAGATGCTTGCACCAGCCCATAAATCGAGCGTTGGAGCTTGCACACCTTGTCAGCATTCTTAGGATCGACAAAACCTTCCGGCTGCATCATATACAATTCTTCCTTAAGGAAACCATTAAGGAATGCCGTTTTGACGTCCATTTGCCATATTTCATAATCATAGAATGCGACAATTGCTAACATGATTCGGACGGACTTTAGCTTCGCTACCGGTGAGAAAGTCTCATCATAGTCAACCCCTTGAACTTGTCGATAACCCTTAGCGACAAGCCGAGCTTTATAGATGGTCACATTACCATCCGCGTCTGTCTTCTTCTTAAAGATCCATTTATTTTCTATGGCTCGCCGCTCAACGGGCAAGTCAGTCAAAGTCCATACTTCGTTTTCATACATGGATCCTATCTCGGATTTCATGGCTTCTAGCCATTTGTCGGAATCCAGGCCCGCCATCGCTTCTTCATAGTTCGAAGGTTCACCATTGTCTAACAACATGATTTCCAAGACAGGGTTGCCGTACCACTCTGGTGCAGAACGTGTCCTTGTGGACCTTCGAATTTCAGTAGGAGCTTGATCAGAAGTATCTTGATCATCATCATTAACTTCCTCTCTTGTCGGTGCAGGCACCTCAGAAACATTTTCTTGAGTTGCGCCATTTTTCGGTTCAAGAGGTAATACTTCATCAAGGTCTACTTTCCTCCCACTTACTTCTTTCGAGAGAAACTCTTTCTCTAGAAAGGACCCATTCTTGGCAACAAAGATCTTGTCTTCGGATCTGAGGTAGAAGGTATACCCAATAGTTTTTTTAGGGTATCCTATGAAGACGCATTTTTCCGATTTGGGTTCGAGCTTTTCAGGTTGAAGTTTCTTGACATAAGCATCGCATCCCCAAACTTTTAGAAACGACAGCTTAGGTTTCTTCCCAAACCATAATTCATACGGTGTCGTCTCAACGGATTTTGACGGAGCCCTATTTAAAGTGAATGCGGCAGTCTCTAAAGGATAGCCCCAAAAAGATAGCGATAAATCGGCAAGAGACATCATAGATCGCACAATATCTAATAGAGTGCGATTACGACGTTCGGACACACCATTACGCTGAGGTGTTCCAGGCGGTGTGAGTTGTGAAACTATTCCACATTTTCTTAAGTGTGTGCCAAACTCGTGACTCAAGTATTCTCCTCCACGATCTGATCGCAGGAACTTGATTTTCCTGTCACGTTGATTCTCAACCTCACTCTGAAATTCCTTGAACTTTTCAAAGGTCTCAGACTTGTGTTTCATTAAGTAGACATACCCATATCTACTCAAGTCATCAGTGAGGGTGAGAACATAACGATAGCCACCGCGAGCCTCAACGCTCATTGGACCGCACACATCAGTATGTATGATTTCCAATAAGTTGGTTGCTCGCTCCATTGTTCCTGAGAACGGAGTCTTGGTCATTTTACCCATGAGGCATGGTTCGCACGTGTCAAATGATTCGTAATCAAGAGACTCTAAAAGTCCATCTGCATGGAGCTTCTTCATGCGTTTGACACCTATGTGACCAAGGCGGCAGTGCCACAAGTATGTGGGACTATCATTATCAATCTTACATCTTTTGGTATTCACACTATGAATATGTGTAGCATTACGCTCGAGATTCATTAAGAATAAACCATTCACCATCGGAGCATGACCATAAAACATATCTCTCATATAAATAGAACAACCATTATTCTCGGATTTAAATGAGTAGCCATCTCATATTAAACGAGATCCTGATACAATGTTCATGCTCAAACTTGGCACTAAATAACAATTATTGAGGTTCAAAACTAATCCCGTAGGTAAATGTAGAGGTAGCGTGCCGACGGCGATCACATCGACCTTGGAACCATTCCCGACGCGCATCGTCACCTCGTCCTTCGCCAGTCTCCGCTTATTCCGCAGCTCCTGCTTTGAGTTACAAATGTGAGCAACTGCACCGGTATCAAATACCCAGGAGCTACTACGAGTACTGGTAAGGTACACATCAATTACATGTATATCACATATACCTTTCGTTTTGCCGGCCTTCTTGTCTGCTAAGTATTTGGGGCAGTTCCGCTTCCAGTGACCACTTTCCTTGCAATAAAAGCACTCAGTCTCGGGCTTGGGTCCATTCTTTGGCTTCTTCCCGGCAGCTTGCTTGCCGGGCGCGGCAACTCCCTTGCCGTCCTTCTTGAAGGCTTTCTTACCCTTGCCCTTCTTGAACTTAGTGGTTTTATTCACCATCAACACTTGATGTTCCTTTTTGACTTCTACCTCTGCTGATTTCAGCATTGCAAATACTTCAGGAATGGTCTTTTCCATCCCCTGCATATTGAAGTTCATCACAAAGCTCTTGTAGCTCGGTGGAAGCGACTGAAGGATTCTGTCAATGACCGCGTCATCCGGGAGATTAACTCCCAGCTGAGTCAAGCGGTTATGCAACCCAGACATAGTGAGTATGTGCTCACTGACAGAACTGTTTTCCTCCATCTTACAGCTGAAGAACTTGTCGGAGACTTCATATCTCTCGACCCGGGCATGAGCTTGGAAAACCATTTTCAGCTCTTCGAACATCTCATATGCTCCGTGTCTCTCAAAACGCTTTTGGAGCCCCGGCTCTAAGCTGTAAAGCATGCCGCACTGAACGAGGGAGTAGTCATCGGTACATGCCTGCCAAGCATTCATAACGTCTTGTTCTGCAGGGAGAACAGGTGCGTCACCCAGCGGTGCTTGTAGGACATAATCTTTCTTGGCAGCTATGAGGATGATCCTCAGGTTCCGGACCCAGTCCGTGTAGTTGCTGCCATCGTCTTTCAGCTTGGTTTTCTCTAGGAACGCGTTGAAGTTAAGGACTACGTTGGCCATTTGATCTACAAGACATATTGTAAATATTTTAGACTAAGTTCATGATAATTAAGTTCATCTAATCAAATTATTCAATGAACTCCCACTTAGATAGACATCCCTCCTGTAATCTAAGTATAACATGATCCGAGTTAACTAGGCTGTGTCCGATCATCACGTGAGATGGACTAGTCAACATCGGTGAACATCTTCATGTTGATCGTATCTTCTATACGACTCATGCTCGACCTTTCGGTCTTCTGTGTTCCGAGGCCATGTCTGTACATGCTAGGCTCGTCAAGTCAACCTAAGTGTTTGCATGTGTAAATCTGTCTTACACCCGTTGTATGTGAACATTGGAATCTATCACACCCGATTATCACGTGGTGCTTCAAAACAACAAACTGTCGCAACGGTGCAAGGGGGAACACTTTCTTGAAATTATTATGAGGGATCATCTTATTTACTACCGTCGTTCTAAGCAAACAAGATGCAAAAACATGATAAACATCACATGCAATCAAATAATAATAGTGACATGATATGGCCAATATCACATAGCTCCTTTGATCTCCATCTTGGAGCTCCATGATCATCTTGTCACCGGCATGACACCATGATCTCCATCATCGTGTCTCCATGAAGTTGCTCGCCAACTATTACTTCTACTACTATGGCTAACGCGTTTAGCAATAAAGTAAAGTAATTTACATGGCGTTTCTCAATGACACGCAGGTCATACAAAAAATAAAGACAACTCCTATGGCTCCTGCCGGTTGTCATACTCATCGACATGCAAGTCGTGATTCCTATTACAATAGCATGAACATCTCATACATCACATATATATCATTCATCATTCATCACAACTTTGGCCATATCACATCACAGAACACTTGCTGCAAAAACAAGTTAGACGTCCTCTAATTGTTGTTGCAAGTTTTACGTGGCTGAAATAGGGTTCGAGCAAGAAGTTTTTCTTACCTACGTGAAAGCCACAACGTGATTTGTCAACTTCTATTTACCCTTCATAAGGACCCTTTTCATCGAATTCGCTCCAACTAAAGTGGGAGAGACAGACACCCGCCAGCCACCTTATGCAACTTGTGCATGTTAGTCGGTGGAACCGGTCTCACGTAAGCGTACGTGTAAGGTTGGTCCGGGACGCTTCATCCCACAATACCGTTGAAGCAAGATAAGACTAGTAGCGGCAAGAAAGTTGACAACATCAGCGCCCACAACAAATTGTGTTCTACTCGTGCAAGAGAACTACGCATAGACCTAGCTCATGATGCCACTGATGGGGAACGTTGCAGAAAACAAAAATTTTCCTACGGTTTCACCAAGATCCATCTATGAGTTCATCTAGCAACGAGTGATTGGATTGCATCTACATACCTTTGTAGATCACGCGTGGAAGCGTTCAAAGAACGGGGATGAGGAAGTCGTACTCGACGTGATCCAAATCGCCGGAGATCCTAGCGCCGAACGGACGGCACCTCCGCGTTCAACACACGTACGGTCAGTGTAACGTCTCATTCTTCTTGATCCAGAAAGGGGAAAGGAGAGATTGAGGGAGATGGCTCCAGCAGCAGCACGACGGCGTAGTGGTGATGGAGCTGCAGTACTCCGGCAGGGCTTCGCTAAGCACTATGGAGGAGGAGGATGTGTTGGAGAGGGAGAGGGAGGTACCAAAGGCGTGTTGTGAGAGGCCCTCCTTTCCCCACTATATATAGGGAGTCCAAGGGGGGGGGGGCGCCGGCCCTAGGAGATCCAATCTCCTAGGGGGGTGCGGCCAAGGGAGGAATCCCTCCTCCCCAAGGCACCTAGGAGGTGCCTTCCCCCTTTGGGACTCTTCCCTTCCTTGAACCCTAGGCGCATGGGCCTCTTGAGGCTGGTGCCCTTGGCCCATATAGGCCAAGGCGCACCCCCTACAGCCCATGTGGCCCCCCGGGGCAGGTGGCCCCACCCGGTGGACCCCCGGGACCCTTCCGGTGGTCCCGGTACAATACCGGTGAACCCGAAACTTGTCCCGATGCCCGAAATAGCACTTCCTATATATAATTCTTTACCTCCGGACCATTCCGGAACTCCTCGTGACGTCCAGGATCTCATCCGGGACTCCGAACAACATTCGGGTTACTGCATATACATATCCCTACAACCCTAGCGTCATCGAACCTTAAGTGTGTAGACCCTACGGGTTCGGGAGACATGTAGACATGACCGAGATGACTCTCTGGGCAATAACCAACAGCGGGATCTGGATACCCATGTTGGCTCCTACATGCTCCTCGATGATCTCATCAGATGAACCATGATGTCGAGGATTCAAGCAACCCCGCATATAATTCCCTTCGTCAATCGGTATGTTACTTGCCCGAGATCCGATCATCGGTATCCCAATACCTCGTTCAATCTCGTTACCGGCAAGTCAGTTTACTCGTACCATAATGCATGATCCCGTGACCAGACACTTGGTCACTTTGAGCTCATTATGATGATGCATTACCGAGTGGGCCCAGTGATACCTCTCCGTCATACGGAGTGACAAATCCCAGTCTTGATCCGTGTCAACCCAACAGTCACTTTCGGAGATACCCGTAGTATACCTTTATAGTCACCCAGTTACGTTGTGACGTTTGGCACACCCAAAGCACTCCTACGGTATCCGGGAGTTACACGATCTCATGGTCTAGGGAAAAGATACTTGACATTGGAAAACTCTAGCAAACGAACCATACGATCTTATACTATGTTTAGGATTGGGTCTTGTCCATCACATCATGCTCCTAATGATGTGATCTCATTATCAATGACATCCAACGTCCATAGTCAGGAAACCATGACTATCTGTTGATCAACGAGCTAGTCAACTAGAGGCTTACTAGGGACATGTTGGTGTCTATTATTCACACATGCATTACGATTTCCGGATAACACAATTATAGCATGAATAAAGACAATTATCATGAACATGGAAATATAATAATAATGCTTTTATTATTGCCTCTAGGGCATATTTCCAATAGCTACAACCGTGCTTACCAGATGCTGGAACCATAGTGGCCAGATGGGTCCTCCGACGAGAGGTGCTGCGTCTCGTACTCACGGATGAGCGGGGAGTTGTGGTTGATGCACGATATCTTCGCGAGGGTGAATCCATTGATATAGGTGACATGGTCTCGTTCCCTTGTCATTTTGCCAGGATTCGGGACCGTGCACCGGTGGCGTGCCCATCACCGGGATTTGCGGCGGTGGGTAGGGGACAGGCAGATGCGGTGCACGGGAGCGACACGGATCGGTACACGGGGGTGCGGCTGCACGACGTCGCGGGCCCAACCTCCCACACCCCACCATCCATGGCAGATGCGCGACACGTGGGCTCGCATCCCATCCTCCATTCGCAGCCGCGAGTGTGCTGCGGGCGTATAAATCCACCCCTTCCGCAGATCCTTGACCTAGACTCCGCCCTCGCCCACTTTTGGACGGCGGCTAAAAACCCTAGATCAAGATCTGGAGGCGATTGGGGGTGGTGGAAAGGCAAGGTAGGCAGAGACAGCAGATCCTTCGCAGAGGTGGTGGCCTCGCTTCCCATGGCGACTGATGCGGGGCGGGGGTTCTCTGGAGAGCGGCGTCAAGGTGCTGACGCTGGCGGCGCGGTGCTGGATGCGGCGCGGGGAGGAACTCCGGCCGCGGATACGGCCACGGTGGAGACAAGAGCAAGTTCTCCTGGAAGCGGACCGAGGGCAGCGGCGACTGTCGTGGTTCTAAGTCTGACAGTAGAATAGGGGTAGTATAACGGAGCATGATCTATCGAGATGCATATGGGTGACACGGTGGTTTTAGCGAGTTCGGGCCTCTCACGGTGGAGATAACAACCCTACGTCTCGTGCTCCAGAGAGGCTTTGTTTTATCTGAGTATATATCCGGAGATTACAATGTGTGTGAGAGAGAGGAACGGATCCCCATGCCTGAGCTAAGTCCTGAGACTAATGGTGAAAAGAGAGAGAGGTGGAAGAAGAGACCCCCCCCCTTAGTCTAGTGGTGGGGGTGGCTTATATAGAGTGCGCCACCCCCTCACCTCCTACATTACAAAGTGGGGTATGAATGCCATAATGCCAGCCCACCATTAAGCCCTCACTATTAGAAAGATGCCGACTGCTTTGCTGCCTGCTGGCCTTCGTATATCCGAGTGAGTCGTACGGTCGAGTGGTGAACTGTCATCCGAGTGGATGGTATGTTGCTTGGTCGAGTGGATAGTATGCTGCTTGTCTGAGTGAATAATGTGTCTATATGAAATTGACCTGGACCCACATGTTGTGTGGACCCCATGCTTCATGATATTTCGACCCTTCGTGGGCCTACCTGTTATGTATATCCCCAACATTAGCCCCCGAATCGATTGCGATTTTGCAGAACGAGTTGGTGTAAGACATAGTTTGGTCCGAGTGATTACAGAAATACTCGGTACATGTCGTCGCGCTTTCAGACGACCAAGGTTTGAACAAAATCTCAATGGATTCCGGCACCACGCTTCCCGACTGATCGAGGTAAGTGTCTGCGAGGAGCAACTTGGTGACATTCGTTCATCTCTCGGGAGAGGTTTAACTCGTGATCTGAGTATGGGTGTGTCATCAAATCCGTGCAACCAGATTGACACATGGACTGCTCTCTTAGAGAGATGCCATTCTTATCTCGGAGGAACGTCAATACGAGTCGGTTTTAGATCCACACTTGTGAGTTTCACACTTTGAGTCCTAGAAGAAGGCTCAAAACAGGTCCACGGAGGAGCGTTAAACTCGCCTTATAGAATATTTTTTTTGGAGTGATTTGGAGCTGGGCCTGCATCGAGTATCTGATTACTCGGAATTTCTTCATGCCTGGAACGTGTCTTTTTTTGTTGTTTGGCCGTCACTCGGGTTGGGTGGACCGTTCCGAGTGGATACCATTCCAGTGGGGGCACGCTGAGTGCACCCACTAGGTGTAGTCCCCGAGACTGCCGTCGACTGCGGGCAGTCGGCGGGAGTCTTAGAGCCTGTCTTTTTGTTGTTGTTCACCACTCGGACTGGTCAGGCCGTACCGAGTGGAGATTACTCCAGTGGGGGCACGCCGAGTGCACCCACTGGGTGTAGTCCCTGAGACCGCCGTCGACTGCAGGCAGTCGGCGGGGGTATGAGAGAACTAAAACTCTTCTTAGCTGGCACTGATCGAACTTGTTCTTCTCTGACTCGGAGGTCGAGTAATACTGGAGATGGATTTGCATCGAGCAAAATGTTTCTTTCTGAGTTTTCTTCCAGTGGGGGCACGCTGAGTGCATCCACTGGGTGTAGTCCCCGAGCCTCTGTCGGACTAGATGAGTCTGGAAGAGGGTTTAAGTCTCTCGGTAAACCTCCATGCAGTTGGCACGGCAAATATCTTTGTCTGGGATTGAATCAATCGGATGGATGCGTAACAAGGTGGTTGTACGAACGACGTTCGACGAGTAAGGTCGCCTGTATTCAGCGATGGCGCTTCATTTTTATCCTTTTGCATGAAAGGGGTATTTATCCAAGTGGACGTGCTTCACTTATAGATCTTCGGTGAACCGAGCATGTATGGTCAGAAGAATATTCCTGATGTGATCAACAGGTTGACCAAATGGGCGTAACCCCTGAGGGTGACATGGCCAACTGCCGTGCGTAGCCCCCGAGGTATGCTCGAAGGAGGTAAGCTTGCTACAGAGTGTGATATGAGGTTTGATCATATGAGTAACTTAGCTGTTCCCGTGCTGGGGGTGTAGTGGTAAAGACATGTCCAACTGATGGTGACGCGCGAGGCGGCAGAGGGGCGATGATGTGTACAACCGAGTGACGATGCACGGGGCGGTCGAGTGGTGAAGACGCGCGCAACTGAGTGGTGACGCGCAGAGCGGTCGAATGGTGATGACGTGTGAAGTGGTCGAATGTAGGACTACATATCTAGCCAAGTGAAGATGCACGGGGCAGCCGAGTGGTGAAGACGTGCACAACCGAGTGGCGGCGCGCGAAGCGGCTAAGGCGAAGTCGTGTGTCACCGGACAGTGAAAATGGTCCTCGGAGGACTTAGTCGAATGCTTTCGAAGCTTATGTAGTGACGAGTTTGGTGTAGTGTGGTTGCGATGCAACAAGACCGGCGTGACAACTGAGTCTGAGTAGGAAAGAAGATGGCGTGCAGAGCATCTGGGTGATTATAAAACTTGTCCAAGTGGCGGATCGAATGCACTTGTTGAAGTGAAGGATCTGACTGGTGATGAAGTACTCGACCACTCAGGCGAGTGTCATTCCAAATGAGGTGCAGCCTCCGAGTGCGGCGTAGCCCCCGAGCATACTACAGGCTTCGACAACGGACATGCCGGAATATGAGAAATATAGTCTTGAATGGATGATTTGCAATTCATCGAGTCGGATTTGGGTAAAGATGAGGAGAAGCTTCCGAGTGATGCTCGAAAGAGGCAAACTCGCAAAAGAGTGAAGTGTGAAGTTTAATTATGAAAGGGACTTATCTGTCTCATGCCCGACGAGGTCTATATCATTGATACGATGAAGAGAATTCCATAGAGGGGTTGGCCGGACGTGTTTGAAGTCAACAGAGCGACAAGGTCAGTGTTGTGGTGCGCTAGGACCAGTATGGTGACCGAGTCCGGGCAACGATGAAGTTGGCGCGTAGGGCCGTCGAGTGATCGCGTAACTTGTGTAAAAAATGGCACAAGTCAACACAATAATTTCTTGAGGAAATTTGATGTGTGCTGAAATGATTTGTGTGAATAACACCCATAGACACCCGCTGGGAGTGCAAGGGGCTTGCTGGTTGACCAGCAAAAGTCTAAAAGAGCGAAGGATTCGTTCGCACTTGTCGAAGCGAGAGATCCTACTGAACTCGTTGGAATACTGGCTAAAATAAAATGGAAGTGTAGTGTTTCGACTGAGTTGCAGCCCCGGAGGACCGATGCAAACTCGAAATGAAGAACGACACATGGTGTTCGTGAATGATATGTGAAAAATGGAAGTTGGACTTGGGAGTCACATAAGCAGTACTAAGCAAGTATGTGAAAATAAGCAGTCGAGCGTAGAGGTACACTCGGTGGTGTGGCCTCCGAGTGAATGTGATGTGTGAATTATGGAATACTCGGGACGAAAATAACAGAATGCAAAATGACTTAGCTGTCTGAAGGCGCGCGGGGTGGTCGAGTGGTGATGAGGTGACCAACCGAGTGGCGACGTGCGGGGCAGCCGAGTGGTGATGAGGTGACCAACCGATAGACGACGCACAAGGCGGCCGAGTGCTGATGAGGTGACCACCCGATGGCGACCCGCGGGGCGGTCGAGTGGTTATGAGGTGACCAACCTGGTGGCGACGCACGGGGCGGCCGGGTGGTTATGAGGCGACCAACCTGGTGGCGACGCACGGGGCGGCCGAGTGGTTATGAGGCGACCAACCTGGTGGCGACGCACGGGGCGGCCGAGTGGTTATGAGGTGACCAACCTGGTGGCGACGCACGGGGCGGCCGAGTGGTTATGAGGTGACCAACCTGGTGGCGACGCACGGGGCGGCCGAGTGGTTAGGAGGTGACCAACCTGGTGGCGACGCACGGGGGGGCGGGCCCGGGGGGGTGGTTACGAGGTGACCAACCTGGTGGCGACGCACGGGGCGGCCGGGTGGTTACGAGGTGACCAACCTGGTGGCGACGCACGGGGCGGCCGGGTGGTTATGAGGTGACCAACCTGGTGGCGACGCACGGGGCGGCCGAGTGGTTATGAGGTGACCAACCTGGTGGCGACGCACGGGACGGCCGAGTGGTTATGAGGTGACCAACCTGGTGGCGACGCACGGGGCGGCCGAGTGGTAATGAGGTGACCAACGAGTGGCGACGCACGGGGCGACCGAGTGGTTATGAGGTGACCAACCTGGTGGCGACGCACGGGGCGGCCGAGTGGTTATGAGGTGACCAACCTGGATCGTGTTTTTGAACTTAGGCGAGTACTGGACTGCATCTAAGCCCCCGAGTGGGAGGGTTGCTCTCTACTCGGTAGGATTTTTTTTTGAAACTTAGGCGAGTACTGGACTGCAGCTAAGCCCCCGAGTGGGGGGGTTGCTCTCCACTCGGTAGGATTTTTTGAAACTTAGGCGAGTACTGGACTGCAGCTAAGCCCCCGAGTGGGAGGGTTGCTCTCCACTCGGTAGGATTTTTTTTGAAACTTAGGCGAGTACTGGACTGCAGCTAAGCCCCCGAGTGGGGGGGTTGCTCTCCACTCGGTAAGATTTTTTTGAAACTTAGGCGAGTACTGGACTGCAGCTAAGCCCCCGAGTGGGAGGGTTGCTCTTCACTCGGTAGGTTTTTTTTGAAACTTAGGCGAGTACTGGACTGCAGCTAAGCCCCCGAGTGGGAGGGTTGCTCTCCACTCGGCGGGATTTTTTGAAACTTAGGCGAGTACTGGACTGCAGCTAAGCCCCCGAGTGGGAGGGTTGCTCTCCACTCGGTAGGATTTTTTAAACTTAGGCGAGACGGATTCACAACTAAGTCACCCACTGGGGGATTGAGAGCATATAAAAAGAATAACAATCATTTATGAGATTGTAAAAACTGTGTCGCGGGGTTACCGAGTGGTGATGAGGTGACCAACCGATTGACGAGGCCCGGAGCGGTCGAGTGACGTAGACGCGTCCCGTAGAGTGGCGACGCATGAAGCATCCGGATGATGTAGATGTGTGCCGCGGAGTGACGAGGCGCGTGGCGTCCTGGTGAAGTAGAGGCGTCCCGCGGAGTGGCGACGCGTGGGGATTCCGAGTGAAGTAGACCCGTCCCGCGGAGTAGCGATGCGCGGGGTGGCCGAGTGAAGTAGATACGTCCCGTGGAGTGGCGACGCGCGGGGCGTCCGAGTGAAGTAGACACGTCCCGTGGAGTGGCGACGCGCGGGGCGTCCGGGTGATGTAGAACGTGTGCCGCGAAGTGACGATGCACGCGAGTCGTCCAAGTGATGAGGACATGTCCAGCATTTCACGGGCGGCCAAACGTCAATGATCCAGTTTGGTCCGAGTGAGCTAGTGATGCCGGAGGGAGTGTGCGCCCGCGCCGCGCCGGGAGGCCAGTTAAGGAAGACGTGTCCAACGAAGCAGCGAGGCGCGGGGCGGCTGAGTCCCTGGACGTTAGCCGGCCGAGTGAACTCAGACATCTCTGGGTTAGCCGGCCGAGTGAACCTGGACGTTAGCCGGCCGAGTGAACTCAGACTTCACGGCCGAGTGGGCGCCGTCCGAGTGGACCACAGCTGAGCTACGATTCGGTCGGCGTGGAGCCAGCCGGGCAGGACGACGCAGAGTGCTGAGCTCGGAGGCACTGGTCAGGTTTGGCGCCGGCAGCTCTATCCGGCTTGCAGGAGAACAGGATCCAGCGGTTTCAACCAACGCATTGAGGGAATTGCTCCCGTCCCGGATCTGCATGCAAGAGGCGTTAGCACTAATTAAGCAAGAGTAAAAGCCCCGTACTGCATGCAATGGAAGTTTCCTTCTTCCACGGGTCGATTATCTCCATGCACGCGGTTCATTGCCAAAACGTGGGAGGTCCACTGCCCGTTTAAGTTCAGCGATTTGGACCAGGCGATGCTAGTGGAGTCAATTGCCGACGCCCAGTATTTGTACGCACGATCTGCATGCAGGAAGCGTTAATTAGTGTTAATTAAGCAAGAGTTAATACCATTCTGCATGTGATGGAAGTTTCCTTCTTCCACGGCCATTTATCCCCTGCATGCAGGAAATAAATCCGGAAGGAATTAAGGTTAGAAGAAGAATCAAAAGGCGGGGCACGGAGCTCCCTGGTCGGCCATGGCAGCGGCGGCGGCTTTTGCACGGACCCAGCACGAGGTGAGGCGGCCCGCGACAAGTCCGAGCGCGGGACGACGTTCTCCTGAGAGTCTGCGTGCGGGCGGAGGTCGAGGTGGTGCCGACTACCGAGTCGATCCGGCGGCTCCCGTCTTATTGACGTGGACAGCCCCGCGCATCGACCACGGGGGTTGCCGCCGTGCGGTTGACGAGGGACGCCGCTGTAACGTGCCGTGTCAGGCCGTCACAGAGATGAGGTGGCCGTTGCAGCGCCAGGCCTGCGCACACATCGCCTCGACCACAAGCGAGCTCCTGTGCTGCCAGAGGGAACGCCGAGCGCCTGCAGTCACTGCAGCCGGTCGACGGGCGAGCTGAGGTCGACAGACAAGATGAAGCGGGCGGTGCGGGCCAGCGCACTGGTCGAGCGCCTCTGGTCGTTGCAGCCGGCTTATGGGCGGGCCGAGCTCGATGGAGAGGAGGAAGCAGGTCAGCGCACTGGCGGCCGTGCGTGAGGACGATGGCTACAACCCTTGGCGCAGCACGTCCGTGCCATAGTCCTTTTCTCGTCTCTTGTCTTGATCTATTCATCGCAAGATTTCGTTGTTGATCCCGATGGGTGCCTGCTCATACAGGGAAGACAACAACGGGCTTGTTTAGATCCATGACGATTATTAGATCATAAGAGGATAGCATAGAAAGAAATCCCCTGATTGATCCGTTTGTGAACGGTCATGCACGCATGTAGCGTTAGGTGAAGATGTTTCTTCTCCTCTCCTTTTGCGGTGCTTCAGTTGTTCGTATGAACTGCATGAATAGGAAATTAGATGAATGAAAAACCATCTGCATCATGGCTCGATAGACGCCATGCCCCAAGGTGGGCGCCAACTGTCGTGGTTCTAAGTCTGACAGTAGAATAGGGGTAGTATAACGGAGCATGATCTATCGAGATGCATATGGGTGACACGGTGGTTTTAGCGAGTTCGGGCCTCTCACGGTGGAGATAACAACCCTACGTCTCGTGCTCCGGAGAGGCTTTGTTTTATCTGAGTATATATCCGGAGATTACAATGTGTGTGAGAGAGAGGAACGGATCCCCATGCCTGAGCTAAGTCCTGAGACTAATGGTGAAAAGAGAGAGAGGTGGAAGAAGAGACCCCCCCCCTTAGTCTAGTGGTGGGGGTGGCTTATATAGAGTGCGCCACCCCCTCACCTCCTATGTTACAAAGTGGGGTATGAATGCCATAATGCCAGCCCACCATTAAGCCCTCACTATTAGAAAGATGCCGACTGCTTTGCTGCCTGCTGGCCTTCGTATATCCGAGTGAGTCGTACGGTCGAGTGGTGAACTATCATCCGAGTGGATGGTATGTTGCTTGGTCGAGTGGATAGTATGCTGCTTGTCTGAGTGAATAATGTGTCTGTATGAAATTGACCTGGACCCACATGTTGTGTGGACCCCATGCTTCATGATATTTCGACCCTTCGTGGGCCTACCTGTTATGTATATCCCCAACAGCGACCGCACCATCTCTGCTTCGTCTACTCCCGCATCTGCTTCGGATAACAACTCGCGCTGGGATGCTGCGGCGGCGCCGAAGCGCTAGGACCTCCAAGACAGAGGCGTCTGGGTGGAGAAGAAGCTGGCTGCAGCATCATCTGAGGGCACGGGGAGTGGGCATCAAACCTCGTCTCCAACCCGTCGTCCTCACGGGAAGCAGAACGTGCATCAGGTGCACCCTACCAAAAACCCTATTCCATGCCCTATCTGCAAGTCGCATGAACACATTCCTGCTCGATGCCCTCAAGTTTTCTGCGAACGTTGTAACAAGCTAGGGCATCTTGCATAAGCCTGTGTGGCTTTCCTTCCCTGGGAGTGTATTGCTCCGATGTGCGCTTTTCAAGCCAAAGGGCAGGGATTCTATTGAATTCATGATTCTTGTACGGCTAGTCAGCTTAAGGAGAGATCGAACAACATTATTGTAACTATAGTTGAGGGAGAGACGTCGACCAGGCAGATGGAATTAGATCTTTCAGACTATTTGGCCACGGGTTGGCGTTGCTCGGCTCATGACATAGGCCCTAGGGTTTTTGTGGTGCGATTTCCTAACCCTCGGGTTGTTGCCCAAATATGTTATGTGAAAGCTATTACTCTGAAGACGAGTGGTGCCACTATCCATGCTACCCCTTGGTCTTCTGCAGTGGGATCGAAGGGGTTGATGGAGGTAGCCTGGGTGAAAATCAGCAATGTGCCTTTAGGTAAAAGAAGTGAGAGGAACCTTGCTTTTGTGGCCTCATTGCTGGGTGTTCCCCTAGAGATAGATACTGCAACTCTACACCGCCCGACTTCGGCTCGAGTGAAAATTGGATGTAGGAGTGTGGATGCCATACCAGGGGTGGCCAAATCAGTCCTAGGGGGACACTTCTATGACTTCTTCTATGAGGTGGAGCAGGTTCTGGCGAGGGATCCGAACCGTGTGAAAAAAGATACGATGGTGTCTCCTAACCCAGATGGGAACAATGAAAAAAATCAGAAGCAAAATGTGACTCCTGGAGCTAATATGGGCAGCCCTTCGACTGGGCTTGGAAGGAAATCTCCCTCCATTCCCCATAGAGAAGTTCCTGACCCGATTCAGGAGTCACAAGAAAGCATGGAATCTGATGATTCGCTCCATACTACATTGCTTATTGATACCATGGAACATGAATTTGAAGAGAAAGAGAAAGTAAGTACACCTCACCAGCAACATTCGGTGACAAAAAACAATATCAATAAAAATGATTTTAAGTCATATGCTGATGCGGTTAAAAAAATTCCCCAGGTGGAGTTGATTGGGCAACATGACTCTGAATTAAAGGTGATCACCGAATATAGGGTGGAGTCGCCTGAGATGAACATCGAGGTGATTCCTGCCCCCCTCTTGTTACTGAAGAGAATCTTCGCTTCAGCCTGAGGAATGTGTAGAGTAATCTGGAGCGAGTGGATGTCAAAGCTGTAGCTGCGGCAAAAAAGAGGGATGTGGAAGGTAACTCCCAAAACACTAACTCCTTTTGTATCTTTATCTGATCCCGAGTTAATGCTTAGAGCTGTTAAAATGGGTCTAGAAATTCCTGATACTGATTTTACTAGCATTGACATCCTTAGAGAACTGGAAAAATCTAGAAGCAAAGAATCCTTAGACGGGGAGGAGGATAACAATGATAAAAGAAATAATATCTTGTTGTTAACTAATGGAAAGGGGGATCAGACACCTTTGGATTTAAGGTGGTCTGAGGAAAATGAAGTAGATGAGGAATCCTTTACTGTAGTTCGATCTAGAAAAAAGAGAGAAAAAAGAACTAATGTGGTTATTTCTAGACCTGTAACTAGAAGTCAAAGGAACAGGAAAATCCCTGATAAAAACATTGGTAGCCCTACCTTGCCTCCTGGTAGGAATGGCAAACAGGGAAAGAAATCCAATGTCATCAAATGAATGGTCTATTCTATAACTGCAGAGAAGCAGGGAAGAAAGGGATGCCTACCTGTTTCTCTGACATCATCAAAGACCATTCCCTAGATTTCATTTGCCTTCAAGAAACTATGAAAAAAACCTTCCCCCCTAAAAGTCTTAGGAAGATTGATTGTATGAGTAATTTTGATTGGAATTGGGTACCCTCGAATGGTAAAGCAGGTGGTATCCTATGTGGTGTCAGGAAGGAAACCTTGGAAGTGATATCCTGGACCTCTGGTAGATTCTGTCTACAGGCAAACCTATACGATGTTTAAGCTCAAACGTATTTGGGCAATCATAACAGTCTATGGGGCGGCTCATGACGACAGTAAAGATGACTTCCTTACTGAACTTGCCTCGGTGTGCTCGTGCACTCAGGTTCCTTATATAGTGGGAGGTGACTTTAATATTTTATGAGGTAATGGTGATAAAAATAAAACTATGAATCGATCTCCTTATGTAGACAAGTTCAACTCCCTTATTAACTCCTTGTGTCTTAGAGAGATTCACATGGGTAGAGGTAAATATACGTGGACCAATAAACAAAAGCACCCTACTCTAGAGAAACTTGACAGATGGGAAGATTTATTCCCTCTGGTCACGGCCCGTAAGTTGGTTACGGACATGTCTGATCATAATCCTCTTTTACTTTCCTCGGTGGCGAAGAATGCTGACACCCCACGTCAACGGGAGTTCAGATTTGAACTCAGTTGGTTGAGAGATGAGAAGTTTTATCCTACGGCCAAAAGAATTTGGGAACAGCCAGTTCGAGCTACAGACCCTATAGATGTCCTTAATATCAAGCTGAAACGGCTTAAGAAATACTTTAAAGGGTGGGGTTCCCATACTTTTGGGCATAATAGGAAAAGAAAGAAGTACATTAAGGCTGAACTGGAAAAAATTGAGCAGGAGGAGGAAGAGGGTCCCCTCGATCCGTAGCTGTACAAAAAGAAAGTGTGCTTGCAAACTTAACTAAATGATATTCTAGTCAATGAAGAGTTGTTCTGGTTGCAACAATCTAATGAAAGATGGTTATTAAAAGGTGATCTGAACACAACCTTCTATCATCGAGTAGCTAATGGTAAAAAAATGTAAAAACACCATTCAATCCTTTACTGACGGAGAAGTGACGATTGAGGGAACCGATAACCTTCTTGCACATGCCACAACCTACTATAAAGAGATCTTTGGGCCTGCTAGTGGAAACCTTTTTAGATTATCCCCTAATATGTGGCCCGAGAGTGAAAAACTCAATGCAGAAGATAATGTCATCCTTACTAGAGCATTCACAGAAGAAGAGGTGAAAAAAGCCCTTGATGGCATGGAAAGTAATCATGCGCCTGGACCGGACAACATTCCAACGGAGTTTTATAAACACTGCTGGGATTTTGTGAAAAATGATATCATGCGCCTTTTTGAGGCCTTCCATAATAACACTTTGGATGTGGCATGTCTCAATTATGGTATCATTACCCTAATCCCTAAAATGAGTGGAGCCAAGAAAATTCAGCAATATAGGCCTATTTGCCTCCTCCGCTGTCCATACAAACTTATCACAAAAGTTTTGGACAACATAGTGGCTATATTCGCTGACAAACTTATTAGTAAGCACCAGAATGCCTTTATTAAACATAGAAATATTATGGATGGCATACTTACTTTGCACAAAGTTCTTCATCACACGCACCACAAAAAGAGGGTGGGTGTGGTGTTGAAGCTAGACTTCGGAAAGGCCTATGACAAAATCAACTGGGACTTCCTGCTGGAATGTCACAAGATTAGAGGCTTCGGCCCTACTTGGTGTGGTTGGATCCAATTTTTTTTAAAAAACGGGACTGTCAGTATCAAGCTGAATAATGAAATTGGTCCTTATTTCCAGAGTCATAAAGGGGTACGACAGGGAGATCCACACTCGCCCTTTCTGTTGAATATGGCTGTTGAAGCCCTTTCCAAAATGATTCACAACGCCCAAGAAGAAGGCCTGCTGACAGGTCTTGCCCCAGACCTGATTAGTGGGGGTAGCTATCCTTCAGTACGCTCATGACACTGTCATCTGTCTTGAGCATGATAGAGAAGCTGCAACTAATCACAAGCTTTTACTATATATATTTGAACTCATGTCTGGGCTTAAAATAAATTTCCTAAAGAGTGAAATACTCTGTGTAGGAGGGGATGATGAACTGTTAACCTTCTACTCTGATCTATTTAATTGTCAGATAGGGCATTTTCCTATGAGGTATCTAGGAGTCCTGTAAGCTTTTCCACTCTACGAGCTCTTGACTGGAGCTTTGTGGATGATAAATTCCTTAAATGTTGTGAGTCATGGATTGGTAATTCGACCTCCTCTGGGGGAAGATTGACACTCCTTAATTCTTCTCTTACAAGCATCATTTATTACTATATGTCTATGTTCATGCTCCCTAAAAAGATCATTGGGAAGTTGGACAAGCACAGAAAAAAGTTCTTTTGGCAGGAAACTGGTGGTCGAAAGAGATACCACTTGGTGAAATGGTCTAGGATTTGTAGATCCAAAAATAAAGAGGGATTAGGAGTCAAAGATTTACACAAGCAAAATATCAGCCTCCTCACCAAGTGGTGGTGGAAGCTGGAGACACAACAAGGCCTTTGGCAAGATGTGGTTCGAGCCAAATACTTTAAGAATGACACAGTATCCTTGGTGAAGTGCAAATTTGGGGATTCCCTCATTTGGAAGGCCATTTAGAAAGTGAAAGAGGTATACTTGGCAGGGAGAGAGGTGGTAATGAAATTTGGAGATGTTACTAGATTGTGGAGAGATACCATTTTGGGGGAACCTCCTTTGCAAGATCGATTCCCAGCCTTATTTGGCATTTGTAATTACCAAGAAATTACAATGGCCGGTTTTAAGAGTTTTGCGGGCAATGATTTATTTAGAAGACGGCTGCACCCTCCTCTAGTAGATCAATGGAAAGAGCTGGGAGAGGTGGTGAAATCCTGGACAGGGTCAATGGAACCTGACCAGGTTTGCTGGGCCCTTGGAAATAGGAAAAACTTCACTACTAGATCAGTCTATGTCTACCTGGAGAGGCAGTTGGTTGGATGTGATTACAGGTGGATCTGGAAAGCTAAGATACCCCTGAAAATTCAGGTTTTCCTTTGGCAATTGTTTCAAGATGCTATTCTGACTAGGGAGGTCATGAAGAAAAGAAAATGGCTTGGGAACCCTAGATGCTCATTTTGTAGAAGCATTGAAACATCCCAACATATGTTCTTTACTTGTCCAGTGGCTCGGGTAGTCTGGAGGACGGTAGGCTGTATGCTGGGCACAGACCTATACCCAAATAACATCTGGCAATATTTCTCCTGGTGCTATGTTTTTCTACCTGATGGAGCCAGGTTCTATACCTTTTGACCGGCAGCCATATGCTAGGCTATTTGGAATAGCCGTAACCAGGCTACTTTTGAACATAAACAAGTTAAAACACAATTTAATATGGTATACTCTGCCTATGGCTTTTTGACATACTGGGCAGGCTTGATGACTGGTGCTGATCGGGAGGCAATGGAGCGTGGTGCCAAGATGCTCAAGACGAACGCCTCAGCAATGATGAGGATTTGCGCAGCTCCAGCCAGGGCGATGATGGATTAAAGCTGGTGCTATCTTCACGGTGATAAGGCCTACATCCCGGTCCGGCCTGTTGCCTTGTTTTTTATGAGACTTTTTCACTCCTGTGCGGGTGTGTGTTTTCTCAGATGTGAGCCTTGTGTCCTCGAGGTTGATATTGTTGGTTCTTTTGCTGCTTGTGGTCTGAGTGTGGAGGTGGGTGTCACTGGGTTTTCGCCCCACAACGGGCTGCTCGATGACGAGTTCTCGTGGCGGGTTTCCCAGTGATGCTTTGAACTCACGCTCCTTTTCCGGTTTCCTTATGTTTGTTAGTAGGTCTATGCGTTTGTTTGAGTGGGTTTCGGAGATTGTGTGGTGACATGAATTATGTATTTTCGTTACGATGAGTAATGGAAAGGGGTGGCACCCGGTTCAAAAAAAATAGTGGCCAGATGCTGGAACCGGCCAAGCTCCTTCGACAATGCTGACGACTCACGGCGGAGCATGCCGCCGATGCCCAGATCTGCTCGCGAGGAGGCGACTGCGACTATGCTCGGGGAGGCGACGGCGACCGACTGCGGCGGGGCGAGTGGCAGGCAGTGCGCTTTGCGTGCGAGTTTGCTTTTCCTTTTTGCTCGCAAGCAGGCGAGACATTGACGATGAAATTGCATGGTTTGTATGATTTCCATCAGGCGGCTGCTAGTCGACCAGCGGCTTGTACTGTCCTTTGTTTTACGTACTGAAAATCCTAGTGTATCTTCGCTCCGGCACGTCGTCTCTGGCGCACGGAGGAAACCCTAACCGCGCCGCTAGCCGTCCCTCCCCATCCCTCCCCCCCTCCCGCTTCACCGCCGCCGGAGGGGACACCAGTGAAGCCCGCGTGGTCCCCAGGAAAGGTGGCGGCGGGGCGTCCTCGTCGTTTCGCCATTGCCTCGCGCATCTCGCAGCGGCCGGTGGCGCGCGGCGGGTTTCCGTCGGTGGCTGGCGCCTGCTGCCCGTGGGGCGGCATCCCTCACGGCGGCGGGGCTGCACCTGAACTGCGATTGGCGGTGGTCACTTGGCGGTGCGTGGGTGGGCCGGATCTGGGCTTCGGGTCTGCGTCCCCGTCGTGGCAGCGCTTGTCGTTGTCCTCGGCCATGGGGTGTGGTCTCGGACAGGCCTAGCGCCGGCGGTGCTGGCTAGGACGCATGCTGGTAGCGCCCTACTTCATCTCGCGTCGTCTCGCTGGTCAGTGGTGGTGGTCATCTTCTTCGTGAGAGATGGCCGGCCAGAGGTTTGGTGATCGGATCTCGAGATCCATCATCTAGTCCCGGCTGTGAGTTGGGGACTTGGTTGCCGGTGAAAACCGAGCCGATGGCAGGCGATGGCGGTGTTCTACGTCGTTACCTTGATGGAGGCATTGTCGTGTAACTACTGTCGACCCACTCGTGCTGCTACAGGGGAAACCCTAGGATCTGGTGTTCTAGACCGGACGATGGCGGCACTGCGGTGTCGTTTCTCTCTTGGGAGCATCATTTGTGGAGCAGCGCTGGAAGTCAGAGGCAGGAGGTGGAGCGGCTTCATCTTGCACGAAGCTTCGGTGGAGATGTCAAGTCATGCCTAACCAACAGGTGCTACGCTTTGTCATGCCTGGTCGGGAGGTGCTACGCACGACAGATCTTCTAAGGACTTCAAGCTGTGTCGGCTGGTGGTACTTGGCAGCATGGCGCTGCGGTGTATCAGTAGCGACCGCGACGTGCTCAGCTGTTTGCGTGTAGGGAGGAGGTGCCGTTGGGTGCCATGGTGGCGTCGACGATAGCCAGACCGAGCAAGGTTGATGCATCAGTACAGTATTAAAGATGGAGCGGCGGTGGTTGGCGGCGGCGGACTCTGACAGCACGTCGGACCAGTGTGTGACCCAGACCCGGCAACTGGCTAGGTTGGGGTCTCAGGTCTTAGATGTTAGGCTTGGTTGCGAGGTCTGTGATATTAGGCCCGAACTATCAGCATCCCTTCATCAACTAAATAGGAGTAGCGACAGATGTTGCCTAGACGGTGGCTTCAGACTTATTGTTGTATTTCTTTTTAAGGACTTTTATGAATAATTAATAAAGTAGCTGCATGCATCGCCCACATGCAGAAACTGGGGGTCTTCCTTCATTTCTAAAAAAAATCTCCGCTCACTGGTGGAAAAAAGGCCTTTGGTCGCGGTTCGCAACTGCCATTAGTCGCGGTTGCGCAACCGCGACCAAATAAGCGCGACTAAAGCCCCCCACCTTTAGTCGCGGCTGCTTAAGAACCGCGACTAACGGCCCGTCCACGTGGGCGCCAGGCGGCCGTCGGGGCGGAGGACCTTTAGTCGCGGTTCTTCTGGCCAACCGCGACTAAAGGCCGCCACAGGTTTAGGGTTTTAGCCCCCCCTAAACCTGTTTTCTGTTTAATTTGTAATGTTTTATTTCTTTTGTGCTTTATTTTAATTTTGAAGGAGTTTCATATATTCTCTCCCTCTCTCTCTCTCTCTCTCTCTGCTCTCTCTCTCTCTCTCTCTCTCTCTCTCTCTCTCTGCTCTCTGCTCTCTCTCTCTCTCTGCTCTCTCTCTCTCTCTCTCTCTCGATCATCGCTCTGTAGAGCAGTTGAGGGCGGCGAGGCCGGCGGCCCGAGGATGGATTGGGGGGCGGCGTTGAGGGCGGCGAGGCCGGCCGCCGGCGTTGAGGGCAGCGAGGCGGCGCGGTGGGCGAGGGAGGCCGGCGGGCGGCGTACTAGGGCGAAAGGGGGCGACGGGCGCCGTACGTGGGCGAGAGGGGGCGGCGGGCGACGGCGGGCGGCGTCGAGGGCGCGGGCGACGGCGGGCGGCGTCGAGGGCGAGGTCGACGGCGGGCGGCGTCGAGGGCGAGGGCGGCAGGCCTTCGGCGCGGCAGAGAACGAGCAGAGAAATGGAGGCGACGGGTCGGGCGGTTGTATTTATAGCCCCCCCCTTTAGTCGCGGTTGGGGAGGCGACCCGCGACTAAAGGGTAACCTTTAGTCGCGGTTGGGGAGGCGACCCGCGACTAAAGGACTTTTTTGGCGGGTTTTTCGTTCCCGCGCGCAACCACCTTTAGTCGCGGTTGGGCAGGCCAACCGCGACTAAAGGTATTTTCCAAATACTTTTTCTTTTTGAAAATCTTAAAAATACAAATAATATATCAAAAAATTCAGAAAAATATAACTAATTCAATTCAATATGTTAAAAACACAAATATTATATCAAAAAATTCAGAAAAAAACTAATTCAATTCAAAATTCTAAAAATACAAATAATATATCAAAAAATTAAGAAAAATAAAACTAATTCAATTCAAAATGTTAAAAATACAAATAATATATCAAAAAATTCAGAAAAATAAAACTAATTCAATTCAAAATTCTAAAAATACAAACCTACACCCACTTGTGAAGAGAATGGCTCCAAATGGCTAAGTGTTGGCTGCTGGATGGGTATATATAGGGGAGGGGCTTTAGTTGCGGTTGGCCTGGCAAACCGTGACTAAAGGTGCCCGAAGGCCTTTAGTCGCGGTTGTCCTGGCCAACCGCGACTAAAGACCCTCACGTGCGCCAGCTGGCCACCGAGCGCCCTGGGCCCAGGCCTTTGGTCGCGGTTCACCTCCAGAACCGCGACTAAAGGTCCCATTAGTCGCGGTTCCTACAGCTTCGCGACTTATGGGGCTGGACGGAAGCCTGTTTTTCCACCAGTGGCTCCGGCAAACACGACCACATGCATAATGCTGGTGTGAGTGTAAGATATGGATAACAAGCTTTGCAACAAAATAGGGAAGATAACATCACAAAGAAAATATTCTAGGGGTGTAATAAGCAATGTATGAGTCTCCCGCAAAAAAATACTATGCATGAGAACCTCACATACCTTTTTTTTAATATTTCGAACCGAGCTCGGGCTCACACACGCCCACATGAACAATCAATAAAAAAATCAGTTTTTGTGCTGAACATAAACATGTCTTCTAAATGCATGCGCATTTTTGCGAGGATAAGGCATGTGTGGTAGCCTGAACAAAAAACGATGCTCTAGAAATTCCTTTTTAGCACCGACCGACATAATAACTAGGATAAGATTCATATATACAGGGGTGGAACTGGGCCTGGGGCAACTGGGGCTATAGCCTCAGGCATGCCCCAACTCGCAACTATATTATCCAGCAGGAAGTTTGCATGTTTGTACACTTATAAAGGCCCAGCCCGAGACGTGCACACCCAGTGCCATGGCTCAGCCCATATACAACCCAGAAAAGCTCTCCATCGCCACCAGGCCACGACGAACAATCGCTCCAAAACGAATCGCCCATCTCGCTTGATCGCGTGATCGCTACCCATAAAAAAGATATCGCCTGATCGCCAGCACGCACGATGCTCTATCTCTTTCCATTGTTTCGCCAGATCGATCAGAAGAAGAAAAACTCGTTCATGCTGCGCCGCCAATTCCCCTCAAGGCTTCGACTACTCGACTCGACGAACTCTACGTCCGGACCTGGGCGGCTGCACCCGGCCGACGGCATTCGAAATCTGGGATCATCTAGCCGCAGCCCCCTCCAACCGTTCTATTATGTTCAGCTCCATTTACTTTTTTCGAATTGAAGGGCCATATTGAAAAGAAACCGATGTTCAGCTCCATTTACACAACCGGCTGGACATGATAGGTAATCGCTAGTTTGTTGTATCGTATTTTTTCCTAGTTCTTTTGTATCAGCCTAAATCAAATGAATCAGTGATGTTAAAATTCTATTACTCTAGTCAAATTTGTTCACATGTTCTTGTTTGGCAAAATTTCACATGAATAATTGATTTAGTCTGTCCAATGTCTTGGTACTACTACTTGATTTATACTTACAAGTCCATGTCCTTTTATTATTGCTGGTGAACAAACAATGACCTCAAATGAAATAGATCTTCATTAATTGGTACCAACTTTCCAATGATGCATTTGTTAAATTGTTTGCATATTTTATCCAATTTGCTCTCATCATAATATGAATTCATATTTTTCATTCTGGTGAATTTATGGTGTACTTCTAACAGGCATTACTATGTGTGGTATTTGAAGTTTTTTATAGCCACTTAGTTTTAGCCCTAGGCTTTGAGAAATCCTGGTTTCGCCTCTGCATATATACATTAAAAAAGTCAGATTTTGGACACCTTTTAAATATGAGTCTCATTTGTTTTCTAAATATGTTCCTATAATTTTTTACTAAAGTGCTAACCAGATAAATATTGCAATTTAAACTGCCATCGCAACATTCATGAGCGCAACCTGCAGAAAAATTGAAGAAGCAATTAATATACTGAAATCACAATTACTTAATAAACTATAAACCTGGATAAACACCGGTAATTTCTTGTGTATACTTTTATTTCGGAGTTCCGAGAATAATACACCTTTTGCTACCAAAGTGAACTAGAATTTTTTACCTAATGCTTATGTGATGATATAGAGATGTAAACACTAGTAGAAAACAGGGCTTTGGTCCAGACTGGGTCAGCCCATTAGTCCCGGTTCAGTCCAGAACCGGGACCAATGTGGGCATTGGTCCCGGTTCATGAGCCCAGGGGGGCGGCCGGGCCACGTGGGCCATTGGTCCCGGTTCATCTGGACCTTTTGGTCCCGATTGGTGGGATGAACCGGGACCAATGGGCCTCGCTCCTGGCCCACCACCATTGGTCCCGGTTGATGGCTTGAACCGGGACCAAAGGCTCCCCTTTAGTCCCGGCTCATGTCACCAACCGGGACCAATGAGGTGCCTATATATACCCCTCGCTCGCGAGCAGAGCACCCCAGTGCTCTGTTTTTCTGTGGCCGAGGGGGAGAGGGCTTGGTGGTGCTCTAGCTCACCTCCTATGCACACAAGGTGTTCGATAGAATGCCCGAGCCACACTACTTAAGCTTTCTCCTCTCCAAGCTTGACCTCCAAGCTCCATTTTCCATAATATTTGTCAAGGTTTAGCGGTCCATCACGCCCCGTCCCTGTCTTCACCGCCGTCGATCACCCGCGCCGAGCTCATCGCCGGCACCACCGTGATGAGCCTCTTGTTCTTATCTTCTTTCTGAAAGGAAAAATATTCTTACTTGTATGTTTACATAGATATTTGTATTATTTTTTTACTTTTATTATTGCATCTTATATAGTGCGATGGTTTTGGTATCCGCCCCCGTCGGCCCTCGTCCTGTCTATGATTCGGATGTGGTATATATATTATCTTTATAACTATTGGTTCATTTATTGTTTATGAAAATTATGCTGACCAACGTGACATAGATTTTATTTATGTAGGATGTATGTGAATTGGAAATGCCAACCGACCCTATTGTCGAGAGGTTAAATTTAGTTGAAGAAGAAAACAATTTGTTGAAGGAAAAAATAAAAAAAATTGAGGAGAAGATGATATTGGAGTTGCATGTTGCGGATGTCGTCGATGATCACAAGATCAAGATGGATGCAATGCACTTGAAGATTAGAAAGATTATAAAATATGCCATTCATACCGAGTTTGTATCATTATGCCGTTGGATCAATTGTTATCTTGGTTGCGATTATGATCGCATTTGTTTTCGCATTGAAATGTTTTACATAGTTTCAATGTATGGTTTAATTAATTAGATGCTCTGGAGAGCTATATGTTGTTAGATGAGAACTATGTATGCACTTTGGTTTTAATGTGATGATGAACTTCTATTAATTTGGACACTTAATTATATATAATGCACGTAGATGAACCGGCAATGGATGTACGGTGACAGACACACCCGCGAGTACATTAAGAGCGTGCATGAGTTTCTCGATGCGGCTGAGGCAAACAAGTAGAATGGTTTTATGTGTTGTCCATGCACTGAATGTGGGAATACGAGGTCTTACTCCAAGCGGAAAATCCTTCACTCCCACCTGCTTTACAAGGGTTTCATGCCACACTATAATGTTTGGACGAGGCACGGAGAAATAGGGGTTATGATGGAAGAGGGCGAAGAAGAAGAGTACGATGACAACTGTGTGCCCCCTGAATACGGTGATGCTGCAACGGGGGGAGCTGGTGAAGATCAAGAGGAACCATACGATGTGCCCAATGATGTTGCAACGAGTGAAGCTGCTGAAGATCAAGAGGAACCAGACGATGTGCCCGATGATGATGATCTCCGCCGGGTCATTGTCGATGCAAGGACGCAATGCGAAAGTCAAAAGGAGAAGCTGAAGTTCGACCGCATGTTAGAGGATCACAAAAAAGGGTTATACCCCAATTGCGAAGATGGCAACACAAAGCTCGGTACCGTACTAGAATTGCTGCAGTGGAAGGCAGAGAATGCTGTGGCTGACAAAGGATTTGAGAAGCTACTGAAAATATTGAAGAAGAAGCTTCCAAAGGATAACGAATTGCCCGACAGTACATACGCAGCAAAGAAGGTCGTATGCCCTCTAGGATTGGAGGTGGAGAAGATACATGCATGCCCTAATGACTGCATCCTCTACCGCGGTGCATACAAGGATCTGAACACATGCCCGGTATGCGGTGCATTGCGGTATAAGATCAGACGAGATGACCCTGGTGATGTTGACGGCGAGCCCCCCAAGAAGAGGGTTCCTGCGAAGGTGATGTGGTATGCTCCTATAATACCACGGTTGAAACGTCTGTTCAGAAACGAAGAGCATGCCAAGTTGATGCGATGGCACAGTGAGAATCGAAAGAAAGATGGGAAGTTGAGAGCACCCGCTGACGGGTCGCAGTGGAGAAAAATCGAGAGAAAGTACTAGGATGAGTTTGCAAAGGACCCAAGGAATGTATGGTTTGCTTTAAGCGTGGATGGCATTAATCCTTTCGGGGAGCAGAGCAGCAATCACAGCACCTGGTCCGTGACTCTATGTATGTATAACCTTCCTCCTTGGATGTGCATGAAGCGGAAGTTCATTATGATGCCAGTTCTCATCCAAGGCCCTAAGCAACCTGGCAACGAAATTGATGTGTACTTAAGGCCATTAGTTGAAGAACTTTTACAGTTGTGGAATGGAAACGGTGTACGTATGTGGGATGAGCACAAACAGGAGGAATTTAACCTTAAGACATTGTTGTTCATGACCATCATCGATTGGCCTTCTCTCAGTAACCTTTCAGGACAGACAAACAAAGGATACCACGCATGCACGCACTGTTTAGATGACACTGAAAGTATATACCTGGACAAATGCAGGAAGAATGTGTACCTGGGCCATCGTCGATTTCTTCCGACCAACCATCAATGTCGAAAGAAAGGCAAGCATTTCAAAGGCGAGGCAGATCACCGGAAGAAGCCCGCCATGCGCACCGGTGATCACGTGCTTGCTATGGTCAATGATTTACACTACGTAATCTTTGGAAAGGGTCCCGGTGGACTAGCTATTCCGAATGACGCTGAGGGACACGCACCCATGTGGAAGAAGAAATATATATTTTGGGACCTACCCTACTGGAAAGACCTAGAGGTCCGCTCCTCAATCGACGTGATGCACGTGACGAAGAACCTTTGCGTGAACCTGCTAGGCTTCTTGGGCGTGTATGGGAAGACAAAAGATACACCTGAGGCACGGGAGGACCTGCAACTTTTGCACAAAAAAGACGGCATGCCTCCGAAGCAGTATAAAGATCCTGCCAGCTACGCTCTTACGAAAGAAGAGAAAGAAATCTTCTTTGAATGCCTGCTCAGTATGAAGGTCACGACTGGCTTCTCGTCGAATATAAAGGGAATAATAAATATGCCAGAGAAAAAGTTTCAGAACCTAAAGTCTCATGACTGCCACGTGATTATGACGCAACTGCTTCCGGTTGCATTGAGGGGGCTTCTACCGGAAAACGTCCGATTAGCCATTGTGAAGCTATGTGCATTCCTCAATGCAATCTCTCAGAAGGTGATCGATCCAGAAATCGTACCAAGGCTAAGGAGTGATGTGGCGCAATGTCTTGTCAGTTTCGAGCTGGTGTTCCCACCATCCTTCTTCAATATCATGACGCACGTCCTAGTTCATCTAGTCGACGAGATTGTCATCCTAGGGCCCGTATTTCTACACAATATGTTCCTCTTTGAGAGGTTCATGGGAGTCCTAAAGAAATATGTCCGTAACCGCGCTAGGCCAGAAGGAAGCATCTCCATGGGCCATCAAACAGAGGATGTTATCGGGTTTTGTGTTGACTTCATTCCTGGCCTTAAGAAGATAGGTCTCCCTAAATCGCGGTATGAGGGGAGACTGACTGGAAAAGGCACTCTTGGAAGAGACTCAATAATATGCAGGACGGATATTCTTGGTCTCAAGCAAACTACACAGTTCTACAGAACTCTACCTTGGTGACCCCGTATGTCGATGAACACAAGAACAGTCTGCGCTCCAAACACCCGGAGCAGTGCGACGACTGGATTACATGTGAACACATCAGGACTTTCAGCAGTTGGTTGGAAACACGTCTCAGAGGTGACAACACTGTTTATGATGAGTTGTACTTGTTGTCCAGGGGACCATCTTTGACAGTATTGACTTACAAAGGATACGAGATAAATGGGAATACATTTTACACGATCGCCCAAGATCAAAAGAGCACCAACCAAAACAGCGGTGTCCGCTTTGATGCAGCAACCGAGAGCGGAAATGACACATATTATGGTTACATAGTGGACATATGGGAACTTGACTACGGACCTGATTTTAAGGTCCCTTTGTTTAAGTGCAAATGGGTCAATCTGTTAGGCGGCGGGGTACAGGTAGACCCACAGTACGGAATGACAACAGTGGATCTGAAAAATCTTGGGTACACTGACGAACCGTTCGTCCTAGCCAATGATGTGGCACAGGTTATCTATGTGAAGGACATGTCTACCAAACCGAGAAAAAGAAAGATAAGGAAGCGAATACATCATACGATGAGCCAAAGCGCCACATAGTTCTTTCAGGAAAAAGGGACATCCTGGGAGTGGACGGCAAGACAGACATGTCTGAAGATTATGAAAAGTTTCATGAAATTCCTCCCTTCAATGTCAAGGCTGACCCAAGCATCCTGATAAACAATGAAGATTATCCATGGTTACGGCGCAATAAGCAAATGACACAAGCGAAGAAAAAGTGAAGACTTTCTCCCGCAACTATTATGATGATACCATGCCAACTTTGTAACACACGGACATGCTACCATTGTCCGTTTTGTACATGCACATGCTATGTGGGTGAAATTATGATACCATGCCAACTTTCAACTTTTTCAGAGTTCATTTGAAATGCTTTCATGTCTTATGGTTCGGCCCTCGTAATACCATGACCATTAGTCCCTGGCCCATGCCAACTTTCATTCAACTTTCTAAAACTAATGGCACTAACAGAAAGTTTATAATTTTGCTCCTCGCCCTGGCCCATGACCATTAGTCCCGGTTTGTGCCACAAACCGGGACTAAAGGGTTAGTCCTCGTTGCGGGCAGAGTTTAGTCCCACCTCACCAACCGAAGGGGGCTCACACTGGTTTATAAGCCCTTCCCTCTCTGCCTTGTTGAGCTCCTCTCAAAGTGAAAATAGATGCCCTAATAGAGAAAAGTTTAACCTAAATTCATAGTGAATTTCTCTGAAATTCATAGAAATTTACTAGGAATTTAGGTTGAATTTTCTCTATAAGCGCATCTATTCTCATTTTTTTAGTAAGTTAATCACAAACTTGTGATTCAAACAATTTTCAAAGAATTCAAATTAAAAGCAAAAAGTTTATAATGGCACTAACAGAAAGTTTATAATTTTTCTAAAACTAAAAGCAAAAAGAATAAAAAAATAAAGCAAAAAACAAAAGAAAATAAATAATGCAGAAAACAAACAAAAAACTGGAAAAAATAGCAACAATAAGTATTTTGTTGTAAGTAGAAACAAAATAAAATAAATAAAGCAACAGAAAGTTTATAATTTTGCTGACCTAAAAGCAAAAAGAATTAAAAAATAAAGCAAAAAACAAAAGAAAATAAATAATACAGAAAACAAAACAAAAAAACTGGAAAAAAATAAAAATAGCAACAATAAGTATTTTGTTGTATGTAGAAACAAAATAAAATAAATAAAGCAACAAAAAAACAAAAAAACAAAAAAAGTGTTTTCAAATTTGAAAACTAATGGCACTAACAGAAAGTTTATAATTTTTCTAAAACTAAAAGCAAACAGAATTAAAAAATAAAGCAAAAAACAAAAGAAAATAAATAATGCAGAAAATAAAACAAAAACTGAAAAAAAAATATAGCAACAATAAGTATTTTGTTGTAAGTAGAAACAAAAAAACAAAAAACAAAAAAAGTGCCACCTACTCGGCACCCACAGCCTGAATACGACTAGAAACCCTATCATGGGCCAGGACTCAGGCCCGCGCGAGGCCCAGTAGGCCCACAGGCACACATTGCACGGTTAGGCGCAAAAGCCTGCTTTAGAGAGGAGCTCGAGAGGGAAGGCGCACCGCACCTTATAAACAGGTGCGGCTCCCTCTTAACTAGCAAGGTGGGACTAAACATTTGGGCGCGGGGCAGCACAAGGCCTTCGGTCCCGATTGGTGGCACCAACCGGAACTAAAGGGGCATTGGTCCGTGACCAATGCCCCTCTTTAGTCTCGGTTGGTGCCACCAACCGGGACCAAAGGCCGCCGACCAAAGGCCGCCGCTTCCCGCCCTTTGGGCTGCTGAAAATTGGCCTTTGGTCCCGGTTGGTGGCACCAACCAGGACTAAAGGTGGCATTAGTCCCGGTTGGTTTCACGAACCGGGACCAATGCTTTTGCTATATATACAGCACTTAGCAGTTTTCGACCAAATCCATCCCTTTCTTCTCCGCCCGACGCCCGCTGCTCTGCCTCGTCGCCGTCGCCGCCGAGCAGTCAGGCTGCTCCACCTCGTCGTCGTCGCCGCCTCCGACGCCGTCAGGCTGGTCCACCTCACCGTCGTCGCCGCCTCCGACGCCGTCAGGCTGCTCAACTTTGCCGTCGCCGCCGCCCCGACGCCGCCCACCTCCTCACCGTCGTCCCCGCGCCCCGATGCCGCCCGCCGTGCTCCGCCACCCCTCTATGAGCACCTGCCTCGCGCCCCTGCCTTGCCTCGCTCCCGTGCCCCTGCCCTGCCCTGCCCCGCCGGCGCCACCGCTGCCGCCATGCCCCTCTGCCCCGCCGGCGCCACCACTTTGGTTATTAGTTTAATTTTTTCATATATATATAATGTATGTGTATGTATGTGGCTATATGTTTTTGTTCATATGTTGCAATATGTTTTTTTATTTTTATTAGTTTATTTTTTTGTTAATATGTGATGTATATGTGTATGTGGCTATGATGTATATGTGTATGTGATGTATGTGGCTAGAATTTGCTAAATATATATGTTAAAAATGTTTTTTTGTTCATAGAAAGTTTTTTGTTTATATATAGAAAGTTACAATTTTAGAAAAGTTTTATATATGCAAAAGTTACAATTTTAGAAAAAGAATGATAGGAAAGAAGAAAATAAGAAGAGGAAAGAAAGAAGAAGAGGAGAGGAAAAGAAAAGGAGAAATAAATAAGAAGAAGAAAAAAGAAGGAAAAGAAGAGGAGAAGAAGAAAGGAATAGTGGAGAGGAAGAGAAAATAGAATATTCTATTTTTTCTTCCTCGCCACTATTCTATTCTTCTTCTCCTCTTTTTTTTTATTTTTTTTCTTCGATCTTCTCCTCTAGCTATTCCTTTCTTCAAGGGTTCTATATGGTCGAGGGATCAAGGGTCGAGGGTTCCAGAGTCGTCTAGGGGTCGAGGGTTCCAGGGTCGTCGAGGGTTCAAGGGGTCGAGAGAGGTTTGCTAGTGTCAAAGTATTGAAGAAATCCATGGCTTCATCATTAGCCGGAAGTAACCAGGGCATGACGAAGTCCTCCAAAGTTATTTTGGAATGGTGTCCCGGATAGGATAATTTGCCTTTTTGTATGAATTTCAGCAAAGGCCTTCCAAATAACGATATTTGGAAGGTTCTTGCTGAACTTTGTACCAAAAAGCGAATTATCTTATTTGGGACTCCGTTCCAAAATAACTTTGGAGAGCTTCGTACCATCATGCACCTGTTACTTTCGCCTAATGATGAAGACATGGTTTTGTTGAATCCTTTGACGCTAGGCAACCTCCCGACCCCTCGGCGATCCTCTCGAACATGAGAGGAAGAAGAGGATAAAAAAAGAACAGGAAGAAGAAAAAAAAGAGGAGAAGAAAGAATACAGGAGTTCTCCTCTATTCTTTCTTCTCCTTTTTTTTCTTCTCCTCTATTCTTTCTTCTCCTCTTTTTTTTCTTCTTCCTCTTCTTTTTTTTATCGGGAACGAGGGTCGTCGAGGGTCGTCAAGCGGTAGAGGAGAAACCCTAAATAGAAAGTATCGTCGATGTGAGATACATGTGCCGTCGGTGTCGGACACTACATCCACGTCCCACAAGTGGCGCGGGCTTCGACGCCCACGTCACTTGTGGGACGTGGATGTAGTGTCCGACACCGACGGCCACATGTATCTCACACCCACGATACTTGCTATTTAGGGTTTCCTCTATCGCTCGGTGACCCTCGACGACCCTCGTTCCCGATAAAAAAAGAGGAAGAAGAAGAAAAAAAGAGGAGAAGAAAGAATAGAGGAGTTAGTACTCCTCTATTCTTTCTTCTCCTCTTTTTTTCTTCTTCCTCTTCTTTTTTTATCCTTGAAGCGTTGTCGAGGCCACCCCAAACCCTAGAGAAGCAGCGTCGAGGCCACCCCAAACCCTAGAGAAGCAGCGTCGAGGCCACTAATTAATATCAGTTCTATGTTTTTGCCACTAATATATCCATCTGTCATGTTTGGATAATAATTGCCATGTTGTCAATATTTGTAGAAACTATGGACACCGCCCGAGACGAAGTACAAGAAGAGTTGTTGGGGGACATAATCGCACGAGGAAGTGATGCCATCTGCTCGTTGTTTCTCAATGACACCGATGGTCTGGAAGCAGCTGGCTATGATTATGATGGCTCCGGTGACCTAATGCCGGTGCAAGAAGGAGACCGTGAGGACGGCTCCGGTGACCCAATGCCGGTGCAAGAAGGAGACCGTGATGACGTCTCCGGTGACCGAACCGAGTCCGGCCAGGTATACACATTAGTTAAGCTTCTGCTGACTAGCTAATTGATGCATTCATTATTTTGGTATGTACACATATCAATTAAGTCTTTGTTCTTTTTTCTAGCCCTTCGGATCGAGCACAACTTCGGTAAAGAGATGAGGCCCGAAGAAAAAGTTGAGCTCGGATGAAAAGTTTGAGATCATAGCAATCGCGCCCGACGGCCAACCGATTGAACCCCTCCGGACAAAGAGCGCATTTGTTGCTCAGTGCGGGGTTTTGGTTAGGGACAAGATCCCGATCAGCATCCAGCAATGGTTTAAGCCGGCTACAGAAGACCCTGAGGTGTCTTATGTCAATGATATGCAGAAAAATGATCTTTGGACTGAGCTGAAGTCAAATTTCACCCTACCGCCAGAGGATAATCCAGAGAAGCCAGTTAAAGAGCAATTAATCAAGTCTTTTGCTCTTAAGAGGATGGCAGAACTATTCAGGAGGTGGAAGAAAGAGCTGAATAAGTTTGTCGAAAATAATGAGACACCAGAATTCAAGGGCAGATATGAGAAGATCAGAGATCACTGGCCCGCATTTGTGGCCCACAAGACATCGGAAAAGAGTAAGAAGATGTCGCGACAAACAAGCAAAATGCTGCGAAGAAGAAGCATCACCATCGCACGGGGTCAGGTGGCTACCTCGTAGCCCGGCCTAAGTGGGCCAAGACTGAGAATGATCTGGTTGATAAAGGGATCGAACCAGAGACAATTAACTGGCCAGACCGTTGCCGGACTTGGTTCTTCGGGGCTGGCGGAACCTTGGACCCTGTAACAGGGAAGTGCATTTGGACGAACGATCAAATGGACATACCAGTCAGGAAGCTTCAGCACTATATCGAAGCAGCGCAGCAAGGGACGTTCTTTCCAGACAGAGAGAACGACGAGCTCACAATGGCCCTCGGGAATCCTGAGCACCCTGGACGGACACGAGGCACGCCAGGCTCCATTCCGTGGAAGGTTGGGTTTCCGGACGCAGGCGGTTACAAATCCCATGAGAGGAGGAAAAAAGTGCAGCAGACCCAAATGCAGGCGCTGCAAGCAAGGGTACAAGCGATAGAGGAACGAGAAGCAAATCGCAGCAAACGTACTGCCGAAGCTTCCCCCGAAGCTACCCCGCCATCTCAGCGGAGAAGCAGCGTGGCTTCCACCGAGCTGCTTCAGCCGGAGCATGCCTTGACGGCTCCTGCCAGCTATCCCGTGGATGCTATCACGGAGTCTCAAAATTGCCACCTTATGACGCAATGGATGAATTTGAAGGTCAAGGCGGCTGTTGGCTCTGTTTATCCTACTGAACCCGGCGCAACTTTTCACTGCCGGCCGATTCCAGAAGGATATGCTAGGGTGATGGTGGATGAAATAACGGAGGGATTTGAGGACCTCCAGCTTGACCACCCTACCGGTGAAGGGGAGACTAGGCTGGGGTCTGCTCTGAAGACTCCATGCCTATGGCGGAAGGAGCTCATCAACCTTCCAAACTGGACGCCTCCGCCTCCTCCTCCTCCTCCGGCAAGTCAGGGCACTCCGCCTCCTCCACCGCCTCCTCCTCCGGCGAGTCAGGGCACTCCGCCTCCTCCACCGCCTCCTCCTCCGGCGAGTGACGATCAGGGCACTCGACCGGCTCCTTCTCCAGCGCGTGGCGGCACTCCGCCTCCTTCTCCGCCTGCGCCGACGCGCCCGAGCAGCCAGCCTCCTCCTTCTTCCGCCTCGTCAGCAAGGGCGGAAGAGACCTGCCGCCGCTCCGGCTGCTCCGGCGCGTCGTAGTCCTTCTCCTCCGCCTCGTAAGCAAGTAAAGAAGACAACTGCTTCGTCTGCTCGGACGGCGTCTAGCAGTACAGTCAGAGGCGGGAGGACATACAGATTCGGTCCTTCTCTGAAGACTCCAGAGAAGTTACCATATGAGAGGACCCCGGAGGAGAACGCTGAGATCGCACGAACCGAAGTGGATGACTGGTTTCAAGTGTTAAAAGCAAAGAGACATCCACTTCCGAAGGAGAAGGTAGATCCGGTGAAAGCGAAGCGCACTCTGGCTGCCCTGACAAAACCACCCAAGTCTCCGCCGAAAGGAAACTATGAGCGCATTATTGGAAAGGAATTTGCCGAAGCGGAGCGGTCGGAAAGTACTGTCAGTGATCAAAGGCTGAAAGAACGAGGAGCTGGGAAACAAATTGCCCAGCTCGGCGAACAAGCGAAGCAATCGTCCCCCCCGCTCAAGGTGCCTAGCGACAAGGTCGCTAATGATCCGAGGATGGTGCCCGGTTATAGCAATCTTGCCGATTACCTGCCTGACGATGTACATTATGAACCCATGGAGGTGCATATACAAAGATACGAGTACGGGAAGCCTCTCGTCAAAGATGAAAGATCTCTATCAACGATGATGCGAAGATTGCATGATTGATACTTGAAAATCTGCAGAGACTCTGGGGGAAGGAGTACTTTGTATGTGAAAGTTAAAAAGGAGCATGACCTCGTTGGAATTGAACTGTTGCCTATTCCATTTGAGGAGTTCTTTCAGTTTTTCAATCAATTGGCCCTCGATAAAACAACGGTCGCCCGCTACTGTTTGTAAGTAGTACTACTTCTGTCATTAAGTCTCTTTATATAGCTCAGCTCTTTCATTGCATGTATTTATAATCATCCTCACTATATTATGCAGATTAAAGATCGCTGAATTGAAGAAAAAACAAGTCGGTGATATTGGGTTCATTAACACATATCTCATAGATGCAACTCAGGTTAAATTTCATGCCGCAGCTACCGAGGCAAACTTGCTACGATCGTTGGTAATAAATGAAAACAAAGATATAATACTCTTTCCTTACAACTTCAAGTGAGTGTTACTGTCTTGTGCGTATTCGGTTTCCCTTATATATTAGTCAAGGTTATAGTAATGTAATTGATGAGTTATGCATGCGTGTGCAGTTTCCACTATATTCTCCTAGAGATTAAGCTTGAGCGGGGACTAGTAACCGTCTTAGACTCAAGACGAAAAGATCCCCAGGACTATGCAGACATGACTCAAATACTCAAGAAGTAAGTTAAATCGATCATTATCCACCATATCAGCAACTTTGTTCATTTGCTGATATATCTAGTAGTTGTTTTCTTTGTCCGGTAGGGTTTGGAGAAAATTCACCAGAAAAGCTCCAAAACTGCCGAAGGAGCTGTAATTTAGACACCCGAAAGTAAGTACTATAGTAGCATGTTCCGCGCATCTACTAGTGATTCAAGCACTAGTTTCATCAATACCATTTGGCATTCTTACTTATCAGTTTGATTGACCTCTATTTCTTGTAAAGTGGTTGTGGCAGGAACAAGGAAATGATTTCTGTGGATACTACGTTTGCGAGTCCATCCGCCACACGACCTGTGAGCGGGGCTACACTGACGAACAATATGAAGTACGTAAATAACAACATTCACAATTTTATTTTATTACCGTCATTTGTGTTGAGTTTCATTCATTCATATATATATATATATATATATATATATATATATATATATATATATATATATATATTGACCCCCTTCTTTAAATTAAATGTTTCGGAAGCGGGATGAACTCCTAGCACCAGCTCACATGCGAGCAATTCAAGAGGAATTGGCAGCATTCTTTCTTGACCACGTGATCGCTGAAGACGGAGAATACTATGTGGACCCTGAGTCCATATGATTATATTTGTAAGAGATAATTATTGTATATATGTAGCCGGTAGTGTCGGATAGATATACGAGAACTTGTTGTTCGACCAATCTCTCGGAGAAGGAGAGGTGGTCGATATCACTTCTCTCTGTATGCATATATGTTCATGACGATCTTCTGTTTCCTTCGTTTGCTTACTAGCTAGCTAGCGTGTCTAGTCCTCTCTATATGTATGTATAGTACGTAGCGTCGACCAAGCACAGACGTAAGAGAGGACACTTCTCTCTATTAATTATAGCTAGCTAACACAATATATGAAACACCTAAATTAACCCCCCAAAACCCCCAACCCCCCCCCCCCCCCCCCCCCCTTTAAAAAAACAAAAACCCCAGCCACAGAAATGCTGACGCGTGGATGCCTAGTCTCCTGCCTGGGCTCCGCGCACAGGCCACGTGGAGGCCCATCTGTCCCGGTTCTGGATTGAACCGGGACTAAAGGGACAGGGCATTAGTACCAGAACCGGGACAAAAGGCCCTTACGAACCGGGACAACAGGCCATTTTTCTACCAGTGAAAACTATATGTAAAGAAAGTTGTCTTACATCACCCTCTTTATTCTTCGCGTTTTATTCTTGAGGAGTGAAACTTGTGCATCAGAAGTCCAGTGAATACAGTCAACTGGGCTGGAAATGGAAATTTCAGAAAGTTCAGAGCGACATCCTTAACATGTGCACTATATCATGAAAATGACAATAATACATTCAATAATGACCGAGTAAACAATTTCTCAGTGAGCTTTCTCATTCATTCTTTTAATTTTCCTTCACTATGCTCTTATAAATACACTATGTTCTCTAATACTACGCTCCCTAATTTTAAGGCCTTACAGTCAATTCATTCTTCTTTCTCATTCATTCTTTTAATTCACTATGCTCTTATAAATACGTTGCCATTGTCCATCCGCAAGCTGCCTCACTCTCCCCACTTCAGCTCCTGCTTGATCGGATGGTAGCGCAACTTCCAACATGGAAGGCTGGCCTCCTTCCTATGGACGCTCACCTCCTTCTGGTGCAGCACACCCTTAGTGCGACTCCGGAGCACACTATGCTGGCTGTATCAATGGATGCCAAAACCCTCAAGAAAGCCAACCACATCCGGCGTGGTTATGGTGTGGTAACAAGAACGCTATTAGAGGGCAATGCCGTGTGACCTGGCAGTGAGTTTGCCGCCCTAGAGCTAGGAGGGCTGGGAATCCACGATCTGCACCGGATGGGCGTTGCTCTCCGTACTCATTGGCTTTGGCTTCAGAAATCCCACACTTACCGCCTTTCACGCCACCTCCCCTTCAACCACTCCGACGACGTATGTGCCGTCTTCTGCACTTGCATGACATGGCATGTGGGAGACTACTAGTCATGCCTGTTTTGTTTTTTGTTTTGATAAGGGGAATATATTATTAATATCAAGAAGATATCAATTACATCCGCCCTCTACATAACAAGATGCCTAAAAACATCTAGGATGCACACAGCCAAAACAGAAAGGAAAATTGAAAAAAAAATGACCCTGCCACAGTGATCAATCACCCACAATAGCAGCACTCTAACCACCACCAATGACATCAACTGGACTAGAAAGAAGGTTCTCCAAAAACAACGCCTTCAGGAAGGAAACGATGCACAAGCACTGTCCTGCCTGTTTTGGTTAGATCATTGGGTTTCTAGGGCACTCTACCGTGGAGGTCGCGCCGACGATGCTTGCCACTTGCCACGTACCCAAAACACGCAGGAAGTGATGCACGGTTGCAGAGGGCCTACATGGACGCTCTTGGGTGCAAATCCATTGTCCACTTGGTGTGCAGGACACAATCCAATGCATCGAGCTTCGGATGAGCCTACAACACTTCCAGTTGTCCGGCTCTCGGTCGAGCCGTACCAAGTTTATTGGAGAATGACTGCCAACGGATCCTACTCCGCTGCTTCATGCTACTCGGGGATGCTTCTCGGCTCCACCACGACATACCCGTGGAAGCTTAATTGGAAGACATGAGCACCATTGAGAACCAAGATCTTTTTCTAGCTTGCCCTCCACGGCATACCGATGTTGGACCGCTGATGGGCTACTCCGGCGTGGGCTTCCGCATGCGCCACACCGTGTTCTGCGACCAAGATCCTGAGACTATGCACCATATGCTAGTGTGCTGCCCCTTCTCGCGACAGACTTGGCACGAGGTCCTCTCTTGGTGCCGGACAACGACACCACCCCCTGTTGCTGGTGACAACTTCATCGAATGGTGGGCGACTCCCCATGATGCATCATAGATCGGCCAGCGGCAAGGAATTTCCTCCATGATCATCCTCACGGCTTGGCTGCTATGGAAGGCTCGAGATGATTGTCTTTGATGGCGAGCAGCTGGCGATCACGCGTGTTTTCAACAACAATCGAGAGGAGGCCAAGTCCTAGGCTGTTGCTGGTGCACCCGGGCTAGACACTATGATGCTTGAGACGTAGCCTAGGTCTTCCAGGCGTCAGTTTTTGCCGCCCTTTGTAGTGCAACCCACGCCATCTGTCGCCATGTATTTGCGCTCATGGCTTGTTTGTGAGCCATGTTGTAACACTCTTTCTCCTCTATCAATGCAATGGTACACAAGTCTTTTGCGTATTCGAAAAAAACAATCAATTGCGGTCTTCAATTTGGATTTGGCTCATCCGGTTTTGACCGGATCAATAATTTCTCAAGGAGCTCTGTCATTTAACTCTTTCAATTCACCGTGCTCCTTAATTTTGAAGCTATTTCATTCGACTGAGGTATTCAGGATTTGGGTCATGATTTTGACCGGATAAATGATTTTTTAAATTAGTCAACAACAACCGGCCTATAAAAATATATTAATCCAGCGCACCCTCTCGCCACCTAGAAAACAAAAGAAGCGATAACATGTGATATTGTAGCACAACTATAGTACATGCAGACACTGATGCAGAAAATTTCTCCATATAAATATGTATTGATTAGCAGATAACACAGAATCACAGTGCGAAAGGCCCACCAAAACACTGCATTATAAATAAAAATAAAACACACTCGGTCTTCTCCCACACTTGCCAAACCAAGTAGTCCCTCAGTTCCAAAATATAAGGTGTATTTGTTTTTTGAATGGTTAAATTTCTTTAGCTTTGACCAAACTTCAGAGCAAGAAATGTCAACATCCACAATATTAAATAAATAAAATTTGAAAATTCATTTCATGATGAATCTAATGATACCAATTTGATAGTATGGATATTGAATTTTTCTCTACAAATGTGGTCAAACTTAAAGAGTCTTGACTTTTCAAAAACCTGATACACCTTACATTTTTGCATAACAGAGGGAGTGAAAAAATTATGAAAATTCCAACAACACCAACGACGCTGCAAAGCGCGCCCAACCCTTCTGATAAAATATCATGGCGTGCTTTGAATTCTCACCAACTAGACTACTCTAGCCCTCCCAAAGTCATCCTCAATTTCAAAGACATTGGGGCATATGTTGGTACAAATTTTGCATCCTGAAACAACTTGAACAAGGCAAGATACATAGTCTCCCTTACGACGACTAAACGTTTAACAAAAAATCATCAGTACATATGCAGGTAAATTCGTCGACGAACACCTGATCCTTGGATGTACTGTCATCAAAGGAAGGACTAGTCGCTGTTGCCATGTACCCATGGATGTCATCATACAGTGTGTGCTGCACCGGATCGCGGTCAGCATCTGCTATTCAATTCCAGACCTCTTGTTAGCTTTGTGAAGAAAGACCATTTTTCTCGCAAAAACAGACTGTTTCAGTGCAAAACAAAGCATCTTCAAGAACGAATGTATGCTAGGTACAGAATTACAATTATTATTTTTCTGTGAACTCTATGGAACACATGTTGAGTTAAAAATATAATCATTAAATAATTAACTTTAGATGTCTCTTTTGTACATAATGTTTTTCGTCTTAAACTGTAGAATGCGATAAGAAGCATTGGAACCATATTCAAGTTAATTATAATGTATATGTGTAGGGTAATGGTGCGGCGGCTGGGGGAGGCCCCCAGATCCCGTCGCCCCCGACTCCCCCTCTCGTCATCCTCCTCCCTCGCCGCCGCCCAAGGGCGCGGCTAGGCAAAGCCTTGCCGTCGCCAGCGGCGGCGGGGACTAGGTGCCCTCCCGCTCGTGAGGAGCTGGCGCGGGCCGGCGCCCCGGGCCGGAGCGTGGCATGCGGCCGGACGTCACGACGGGGGCTGGCGGCGCTCCGGTGATCCCATTCCCCATGGCAGGCGGCTTCAAGATCTGGGGCGCCACGGTCGCCAGGGACGACAGCGGCGTGACCAGATCGGCGGCGGCGCGGCTGGATCTGGGTTCAGGCGTGAGCTTGGTCTCCGGGTCACGGTCGGCGCGATGGCGAGTGCGACACGTCGGCATCTTTGTCTGGTCCTTGACAACACGGGCAACTACGGGGGAAACCCTAGATCTTCATGGGATCGAGCGATGGCGGTGCTCTTGCGCCGTAGCCCCTCTTCAGGGCATCGTTTTGGAGTTTGCTACGTCGAAGGAACCAGCGAGGCCGGTGCCGTACGCCCGGTGGCGCAACTGCCGATGAAAATCGCGCCGACTATGGTCATGGCGAACGATGGCGGCGTCTTTGATGTCGTTTTCTTGTCGAGGCATCGTTGTTGCAGTTGGCGTCATCAGCCTCGGGATGCTCCGGGGGAAACTCTAGATTTGGGTCTCTCGGATCGGACGATGATGACGTTCTTAGTAGCGTTTTCCCTCATGGGGGCATCGTTTTGGAGCAAGTGATGGCTGGAGGTGACAAGAGGAGGAGCGGTGCTTCATCACACACATTGGTGGTGTCGGATCTCGATGGCATGGCGCTCTGGAGATTAGGCGTCTAATGTGCGATGCTGGACTCGCGCAGGAGGTTGTCGTTGTTTGGCGTCGTGGTGGCGTCGGCGGCAGCTAGACCGGGCAACGTTCATGCAGCAGTACAGCTCTAAGATGGATTGGTGGCAGGTGGCTGCGGCAGCCTCATACCTGGCAGGCGTCCTGGTTGAGGAGCACGCCGGACTGGTGGGTGCCCATACCCGGCAGGCGTCCTGGTTGAGACCTCAGGTCTTAGATGTTAGGTTTGGCTGCGAGGTCTGTTTGGTATTAGGCCCAGACTATCAGCATCCCTTCATCAATTGGATAGGATTAGCGACACTTTTGTTGCCTAGACGGTGCCTTCAGTCTTACTATTGTATGCCTTTGTAAGGTCTTGTGTGAATAATTAATAAAGTGGCTGCATGCATCGTCCAGATGCAGAGGCCGGGGTCCTCCTCCACTTCTAAATAAATAAAATATGTGTAGGGTAATATTTTATTTTTCCGGACATGCAGTATATATGGAGGTATTTATAAGAGAGCATTAGATCTATCACAACTATTTACTTTTAATCTTGTCATACATACTATATTTGTATACCCCAGTTTATCCTTGACAGGCCGACAATTGAGATTGAATTATCCTCTTACCTCTTAGGAGGCAAGTAGAGGTCGTCGCCGGAGGGCAACCGTCCATGTACGGGGTTCCGCCAACCGGGGTATCCGCCCCTCCGCTATTCCATCCCGGTGGGGTTGTGGCTCAGGCGGCTCAAAAACGCAAAAAAAAGAAGAAGAAGTCGCCTCAGCAGCAGCAACACCATGCGGGTGGAGATTTGCAACATGGTTTTCATCACCCCCCGCAGCATGTGCCAGTTCAACAACAATTTCAGCAGCAATCCATACCGCAGCAGCACATGCAATCATATCAGCACGGGCAATATCAACAGGTTGTGCAGAATACGCCACAAGGGTCTGCTACTGTCGATGTCACACCATTGGTTGCTCCAGTGTCTGATGTGCAGGTGGATACGGCGCCCAAGTACAAGGCTAAGAAAGGGGTACGTTGCTGGAAGTGTGCGGTTGATACGCATGCAGCGAAGGATTGCACGGTGCAATACTACTGTTATATTTGTGACAAAATCGCTCATCCAACGCTGCAGTGTCCGATTCTCAAACTCCCTAGACCCAATGCTTTTGTTTCGGGAGTTGGTGCTGAGGAGACGTACTTTGTCCAGTTGCCTGATTGCGTGGTGAAAAATCACTTAGCACCAACACAATCTCCGATCGCCCAAGTTCAGGTTACCGGTTTAATGGTACCGTCTAGTATTGTTGAGAGCCAGATTGCCAGGAGATGCCTGGTATATGATCAATGGAAGTGGGAGGCTATTCAACACGGGCATGATGCATACCTTGTTAGCTTTCCGTCTTTCGAGGACTTGGACAGAGTAGATGGTATACAGATGACCGTTCCGTCTGTTAATTCTCAGATGACCGTTACCGCATGGAGGTCTCAGGAGGTCCCACATAAGGTAGAGCTCCAGAAGATTTGGCTCCATGTCGAGGGGGTTCCCCATACAGTGCGCCATTTTTGGGGCTTATGGGCCGTGGGTACTTTGATGGGCAAGACCTTGGACGTGGATCTTATTAGCCTGCGTCGCCGTGGAGTTGTTCGTATTCTCGTGGGTATGACTAACTCTCAGATTTTGTCAAAGGACAAGGACGGCGCTGGGCCTTTTGTTGCTTCAGATGTGGTGGTTAAGTTCAAGGGCTACACGTTCACGTTCAGGAGGGAGCCGGCAGGATACATTCCGGACCCTGACTTTGTCCCATTCATTTGGAGACGCAAGGGTGATGATGCTGACGATGATAGCGGCGCTAAGGAGAAGGATGATGAGATGGACACTTCGGAACACACTGGAAATCCGTCGAACCATCCGTCGTCTAGCTTAGCCCCGAAGGATAACACTCATGTGACTCAAGTTCAACGCCGGGAACTGTCGAGTGCTGGCTCTGGTGGTGCAACGAGAGGTGGTCCTGTACTTTGGGCGGTCACTCCGTTTAACTCTCCGCCGCAGACGCCAAGAGTTATGAAGCTTGTCGCGAATCTTAGAGTCAACTCCACTTTGAGTAGTTCTATCGAAAGATCGCCGCGGGATCATACACTGGAGTCGTCCTCAACTTCTTCACCGTGCGCTTTGTTTGCATCGCAGACGGCGCCACATTCTCAGCCGGCATCATCGCAGTCCGCTGCCCTCCAGTCGGTGCAAGCCACCGGCGGCTCGGCGGGGCGCCCGGAATCTTCTTCATTGCACCTACAACCTGCTGCGAAGGTGGCGTCGCAGCCGCCGCCGCCGACGCGGACGGCGGCAGCCAAGCCGGCCGTCTTCAAGCCGGTGCAGGCCGCCGGAGGCATGGCGGGACGTCCGATCACGCCTGTGGTGAGCCGGCAACCCATGGCTTTGGTTGAGGCGGACAAGCAGGCAGCTCACGTGGAGCAAGACAGGCATGCAGCTCACGTAGAGCTAGACATGCATGCTTCTAGTGGGCTTGGACGTGAAGGCCTACCCCAGGGTGTGCAGCCATGCATAGTTGAACCTACGGCTGCTGTTCAGTCTCAGTCAGAGCCGGACGTGTCCGCTGCTGCTCTTGGGTCTCCGGCAGAGCCGGACGTGTTCGCCTCACCCATGCCTGAAGTCAGGCCATCTTTGGTAGCGGCGCCACCTGTACCGGCGGTCGAGATTGCCGGGGAGGGGGTTGCTACTCCACCTTCATCCCCTCCTCCGGCAGCAGTGCATACGCGACATCCTTCACCCGGGGTGACATCCACACGCCGAAGTGGCCGTCATGCGGTGGCCGATGATGGAAGGACGGACACCGACGAGGACTCTTTGACCAAGGCTATGCGGCGTAAAGCTGTGCAGAACCTTGACAACCAATGTACTTCGCCATCGCCCAAATCATTTTTATCTTTTTCTACTACATCCATTGTTGCTAAATTAAATAATGTGGGTGTTAGTCTAGGAAATAATGAGAATGATATTTCTGTTTTCGCAAACGCTTTGAGACATTTGGAATATGACCGATTTAAGGTTACTCCACGAGTTTCTAGCAAATCTTTTATCTCACATCTAGATGAGGAGGAGCTGCATACCACATCAGATGGTCAGCTACTCGCTCATGTAGTAGAGGAGGTTTCGGACGTGGGTTTGGAGGAACCCGGGCTTAGTTCATTGATTGAGCTTACAACTTCCGGTCATAAATCCAAGTCTGATCGGTCGAAAAAAGGTCGTAAACCCTCTAAAAGGGCGAATTTTTCTAAATCTCCTATTGTTTCCTCATGAATGGCATGTTCTTTAATAGCAGAGGTCTTCGTGACTTGGCTAAATATCTATTCATTGCGGACTTCAGATTTTTTGGCTTTATCTGAAACGGGAAGACGTGATTTCTCAGTAAGTCTGCTTAACCGCCTTTCTGGCGGGATAGATTATAACTGGATTTCACGACCACCTCGAGGTCGTTCTGGGGGCATTTTACTCGGCGTAAACATAGAGACTATGGATGTTTTGGCTAGTTCGGAAGGAGAGTTTCATATTAAACTCCATATCCGAAACAAAGCCGACAACTTCACATGGACCCTCGTCGCCGTGTATGGGGCAGCCCAGGCTGAACTCAAGGCCGTTTTTCTCCGTGAACTGGTTAATCTAGAGAAAGATAATCCCTACCCCATTCTTATTGGTGGGGATTTTAATTTGCTACGATTTCCAAGTGAGAAAAGCCGAGGTAGGTTTGATAATCACTGGCCTTTCCTTTTCAACGCTGTCATAGACAGTCTAGATTTGCGAGAGGTTTCAATAATTGGAAGACAGTTCACTTGGGCGAACAGTCTTCCGGAGCCGACATATGAGAAACTAGATCGCGTTTTAATGGATACCGACTGGGAATCCAAATTCCCTATGGTTTATGTTCGCGCTCTTCCTCGTATAGAGGCTATCTCAGACCATGCACCCATCCTCTTAACCACTGGATCGCCACGTCCACAACACCGACGCAAGTTCAAGTTTGAACTAGGTTGGTTGCATCGAGATGGATTCTATGAAATGGTCAAGGAGGTGTGGGATAAACCGGTTGCCGGGCCTACCCCAATACACAAATGGAACAACAAAATGCGTGCATTACGTAAGTTCCTTCGTGGTTGGGCTAGGCACACTGCGGGTATCCTCAAAAAGGAGAAGCTTCGTCTTTCATCCATTATTGATGATTTAGAAGCTTTGGCAGAGATTAGAGCTCTCTCTGACCTCGAATTAGAGATCAAGAGTCAATCGAATGCCAAGTTAGCTCGCATGTTGCGCGAGGAGGAACTCAAGTGGTACCAACATTCAAACTCTCAGTTTATCCTCAAAGGTGATTCGAATACGAGATATTTCCATGGTGTCGCCAATGGTAGACACCGGAAGAAACTTATTCATTCCCTACAACAGGAGGAGGGCATGATTGAAGGGCATGAGCAACTTAAGTCTTATATCACTAGTTATTATAAAAATCTATTCGGGACTCCTCAGGAAGGAAACTTCTCGATGGATGAGTCTCGAACAGATGACATCCCCCAGGTTTCTGATGCGGAAAATAGCCTTCTAACAGCTCCATTTTCTGAGGAGGAAGTTAGAAAGGCAGTTTTCCTAATGGAGCATAACAAAGCACCGGGTCCAGATGGTTTTCCCGCTGAGTTCTACCAGAACTTTTGGGAGGTTATCAAACATGATCTCCTACTCTTGTTTGGCTGCCTTCATGCTGGTCAACTAGAGTTGTTTCGCTTAAACTTCGGTGAAATTATTTTAATACCTAAGGTTAATGAGGCTGAAAGGATACAACAATATCGTCCAATATGCCTCCTTAATGTTAGCTTTAAAATCTTCACTAAGGTAGCGACTATTAGGCTCAATTCGGTTGCTGAACATGTGGTTCGTCCTTCTCAAACTGCTTTTATGCAAGGCAGGAACATCCTAGATGGGGTTGTTGTCCTTCACGAAACAGTTCATGAATTGCATCAAAAAAAACTGAATGGGGTGGTTCTTAAAATTGACTTTGAAAAGGCTTATGACAAAGTCAAGTGGTCTTTTCTTCAACAGACTCTCAGAATGAAAGGATTTTCTGCAGAGTGGCGCGCAATGATCCATAGTTTTGTGGCTGGAGGTAGTGTTGCCATTAAAGTCAATGATGACGTTGGCAACTATTTCCAACCAAAGAAAGGATTGCGACAAGGTGACTCAGTATCGCCCATGCTATTCAATATAGTGGCGGATATGTTAGCGGTCATGATTGAGCGTGCCAAGGTTGATGGCCAAATTGATGGGTTAGTAAATCATCTAGTGGATGGTGGTCTTTCTATCCTTCAATATGCCGATGATACGATTCTCTTTATGGATCATGACCTCGAGAAAGCAAGAAATCTGAAATTAATTTTATCAGCATTCGAGCAACTCTCAGGGCTTAAGATAAATTTCCATAAAAGTGAATTATTTTGTTTTGGCGAGGCTCAAGACGAGGCCCATCTGTATGCCGACCTGTTCGGATGCGGGTTGGGCCAGTTTCCGATCACTTATTTGGGTATACCGATACATTATCGAAGACTCACAAATGCTGAATGGAAACACGTCGAGGAGAGACTACAAAAAAGGCTTAGCAGTTGGAAAGGTAAACTGCTATCTCTAGGTGGGAGGTTGGTCCTCATAAATTCAGTACTAAGTAACATGGTACTGTATATGATTTCCTTCTTCCAATTGCTGAAAGGAGTTTTACATAGATTGGATTACTTCCGATCAAGATTCTTTTGGCAAGGAGATAGCGAGAGAAAGAAATATCGGCTGGCTAAATGGAGTGTGGTTTGCCGTCCCAAGGACCAAGGCGGGTTGGGAATTCATGACCTTGAGGTTAAGAATAGAGCCCTCCTTGGCAAATGGTTATTTAAGTTGTTGACCGAAGATGGTGTATGGCAAACCCTCCTTAGGAGAAAATATGTGGGTTCAAAGGCGATATCCCAGGTATACTGGAAGCCTGGGGACTCTCATTTTTGGGCGGGATTAATGGCAACGAAGAAATATTTCTTCCGCTATGGGTCCTTCTCAATTAAGAATGGCTCGGAAATTAGATTCTGGGAGGATAAGTGGTTAGGTAATGCTACTCTCCGGGAACAATATCCAGCTCTATACAATATTGTACGTCACAAGGGTGATACTATTGCCAAGGTTTTGGAATCATTTCCGCCCAATGTGACGTTCAGAAGGGATTTAATTGGACCTAGACTCCAATCGTGGAACATATTACTTCAACGATTATCCACAGTACAGTTGTCACAGGGGTCCGATTTATTTCGTTGGAACCTACATGGGAATGGGCAATTCTCAGTGGAGTCTATGTATAGAGCTTTGATCCAGTCTGACGTGCCAGTTGATAATAATAAGATCTGGAAGATGAAGATACCTCTTAAGAATAAAATTTTTGCATGGTATCTTCGTCGCGGAGTCATTCTTACTAAAGATAACCTTATTAAGAGGAATTTGCATGGAAGTACGCAATGTGTATTTTGTCCGCATGATGAGACAATAAAACATTTATTCTTCCAATGTAAATTGGCTCGTTCTATATGGTCAGTTATCCAAATAGCTTCTGGCTTGTATCCTCCTTGTAGTGTTGCTAATATATTTGGCAACTGGTTACATGGGATTGATCACAAGTTTAGAATTCTACTTAGGGTGGGAGCGCTTGCCGTGATTTGGTCGCTTTGGCTATGTAGAAATGATAAGATTTTTAACGATAAAAGTACTTTGCTTATGCAGGTTATCTACAGATGTACTGGGACACTTCGTTTATGGTCCTTTCTACAACGAGTGGAGAATCGAGAACTGTTTACGGAGGTGTGTACACGATTGGAGGCTACGGCGAGGGATACTTTTACCCAACATGGGTGGCAGCATGATCTTAGGATTGGGCCACCGACGGTTTAGGCGCTGTACAAATATACATTTTTCTTTGTATTTCGCCTTCCTTTTTTATTTTATTTTTTGCTTGTCGTGAGGACTCTGTTGGCTGTGTGCATCTTAGTTATGCAGAGGCCGGGTGTTACTTAAACATTTTAAGTAATAAAGCGCCCCTTTTCGAAAAAAAAGAGGCTCGCGTATTGAGGCCGCTTGAAGGCCCCGCTCACCTGAAGTGATTTATAAAAATTCTTCTTTCTCGATGGTGATCCGTCATGGTACCCATAACGTTGCATCTTTTTTGGCCAAATCCGGATTTCGTTTTGCTTCTCCCGGTCGATCGACTCAACTCTTTTCCCTGCCCCCCCCCCCCCCTCCCCGGCCTCTCACTTTGTTTCATTCTTCCTCTGTACCCTCGCTTGAATGAAGACACACGATCGGCCCGACTTTCATTCTTGTTGAAAAATATATGTCACCCAAGGATCTAAGAAATCGAAGTTAGCAAGCAATTAGACTAATAATATTTGAGCCGAAAATGCCAAACGGAGACCGAGCTCCATGGTGGCCTTTATTTGAAAACTTTAAAATTCAAACTTTTCAGTTTCGAAAAAACTGCAAATAAATACACATATACCTAGATACATAATGTACATGTGTGCAAATTTTCATGTCGAAATACATTATAATGTGAGCTGCACAAAAAAGACAAATCTGAGGCTTTTTAGCATATGCCCTATTCATCTTTAAAGTCCATGATTTTTTTTTTGTGCAGCTTGCAGTTTAAGGTATTTCATCCTGAAAATTTTCACACATACACTTTACATCCTTGCATACATGCACATTTATTTTCAGAATTTTTTGAAATTGAAATTTATGTAATTTTGATTTTTTTTTAAATAAAGGGCTCCATGGAGGTCGGTCTCCAAAATGCCCTACTCTATTTGAGCCATGTAACAAAAAATATATCATTTGAGTACAAATATAATGAGCTATCATGCTATTTTGCTATGCCACTATTATCTAATACTACATGTTTTCTTAGCTTTCCAGTGGCGTTTCTAGTGAGATGTTTTTCGACTCTCGGACTAACCTCAGGTCGATCACCGTTCCTACATATGAATCCTTTTAAGAAATCCAGGATGGTGTTTCCTACTGTGCATCTCCGGACAATTCATCGTTGATTGAGGACTGTTGTGGCATTCCATCACCAGTCAAACTGGTTAGTGCTAGCATGCACCAAGGCGTGTAGCATATCCTGGTAACATGGTAGACACTTACGGTGAACAAGTCATGGAAGTTGAATTGTTTTTCCCGGTGCCGCTCATACCTAAGGCATGGTCATGTCAAAACAGCAACTGCAACAAGGTTTTTCTTCACATCAAGATATGAAGCTTGGGCAAACAGAGTGATAGTCTGCATATTTGTTTATGTGGGTCATGTCACCACTCACCACGCACATCTCTAGCATATAAAGAGGACAAAGGTATATTTGATGGTATGACTAGTAGTTGCGGCTTTACTCATTGCACCAAAATTTTCAAGGGTAAAATAGCTAGTGTTTTTATCTTTTCAAGTATAATGGTGGATGTGCTTTACACCCTCAAGGGTTCAATGGCGAGGACTGCATCTCTGATGTGATGGTCGGGTACGTGCATGAAGACTTCATGGTTGTTGTCAGCAACGTCAGGCTACATCCAGCACGGGAGCGCTTGCAGAGGCACCTAGACACCTCGTTATGAGGCGATAGTGGTCATTCGGTGGTCCAGGGCCTCGATGTAATTCTTATTATGTATGGATGCTTTGTACTTCTGGACCTTTATAATAGATCCAGGTCTTTTTTGAAAAAAATATACAAATACAATGATAATATTGAACCCCCAAAATTTTAGCATAATAAAAATTTGCACATATGTAGAACACATCTATATATACTTGTGGAGTTTTTTTCTACCTTTTGCACTTATAAATATGAACCTAAAAAAGTTGAAAAAATGGCTCACTGGAGCTCGGGTTCCTAAACATTTGCGCTTATAAAATTTTATAAAAAAATATAACTATCTGTGGTCTACAAAGAAAAAGAAAATGTTAACCAAATAAATATCACAATTTAAAGTGTTCTAATGGTTTTCTTTTCCAGGAGCTATGTGGTCCTAAATTTGATCTATACTTTAAAAACTTGCGTGCTACATCACGAAGCAGAATCACTATTTTTGAAAACTTTGAGGTGCCTCCGATGATATGGTGTATACAAGATAAAAAAAATTCCACACTCCGAAAGTTAACTTCAACGAAGCCCATGCGAGTGAGACCCCTCTCTCGTCCGTGATGTGCGTGCCACCGATCGACGTCCGGGAGCAAATCAGGACGGCCAGATCGGAGAGGAAGCTGATGAGTCTCCGCAAAACTGAGGAACCAAGAAGCACCAGGGAACATCTCTAGACTACACATTGCATTATTACTGAGTAAAAGCCAGCACGGCCTTAATTACTGAGTCAAACAGATGAGATAATATGGTAACATGATCTCCTTTCAGTTAACAGTATATCACTAACTTGTCTGAGAAGGTGCACGTCGATTTGCCATGCGTGTACGCTGGCGTGCGGACACGTCTGAACGTCGGAGCAAAAGTTACGGCGACCGAACCTAAGAGCCGGGACGATTCTCCGCGCGCGAGATCTGCCTGGAACATGCTCTTGGATATCCAGTCGTGATTTCCTTTCTCGCTCGCAGATCGCATCGCCTTTCGGCCTTTCCGCGATTCCGTTCCATCTTTACGCCGGTGTGTTGATCCGAGGGGAATAACAAATCTGCTGGGCATTTGCGACAAACCAGTAACATGTCCAGCCTTGGATCACCGTCGGCTAGTGGGTGGATTTCACAGACTAGCCTCCGTAAATCAGCTCTCTTCTCATTAGTGCTGTTGTTTACTTCGTTTTTCGTAAAGATAGAGAGGACCTTGTACTGCAAGAGATGTTCTCATCATGTCAAGTGTGAGCCCTTTCACACTACTCTCTGTTTTTTTTTTGGGAAAAGGGGTGATTCCCCGGCTTCTGCATCAGAAAGATGCATACGGCCATCTTATTAACCAAATAAAGTAGTATCAACATAGTTTCAAAGGTCTCCACAAATAATAAAAAAGCACAGACAGCTCACACAGAGCCAATAGGGGCTAGAAACACCAACTAGCCGAGGAAAGACGCCACAACCGGCTGGCTAAAAAAATAGATAGGAAATCTAAATGCCTATCCTATTACATGACCGACATCCAAACCGGTTGAATATATCCCGAGCTACCATTTCCCAGCGGAAAGACCCAGTAACCAAATGCTCCCTGGCCTCCGTCTGGGTGAGTAGCGACCACGAACGGATCAGTGCCGTAGTACGGAATATGACCTGCAAAAAATGTATACATGATATTCTGTTAAAAACCAAATCATTTCTGCAAGTCCAGATAGTCCACAGCAAAGCACAAACTCCAACCCGAATATGTCTCGCTAAGTTAGGCTCAATCCCATTAAGCCATGTCCCAAATAACGCATAAACAGAATTCGGTGGATTGATACTAAAAGCAATGTGGACCGTCTGCCAAAGTACCTTGGCTAACGGGCAATCAAAAAAGAGATGTTTGATAGTCTCATCCCGATGACAGAAACTACACCTAGTAGGTCCTGTCCAATTATGCTTTATAAGGTTGTCCTTAGTTAAAATAACTTGTTTATGGACAAACCACATAAACACTTTTATTTTCAAAGGAACTTTGACATCCCAAACATGCTTGGACGTAGGAATGGAGTTTGAATTAATAACATCAATATACATTGATTTAACCGTAAATACTCCAGACTTAGTCAGTTTCCAGCGTAATTCATCGGGTTGTTGTGAAAGCTGGACTTCCATCAGTCTCCTAACTAGATGGAGCCATTCTTCCCAACATTGCCCGCTAGCGTTCATCGGAACTGAATATTAAGGGGGCTAGATTGAAAGACCGATGCAACGAACACCTCACGTCGTTGAGCAATACGGTATAAAGACGGATATTGGATGGCCAAGGGTGTCTCGCCAAGCCAAGTATCCTCCCAGAAACGTGTACTCGTGCCGTTTCCAATGACAAACTTCGTCCTATTAAACAACGACTGTTTGACTTTCATCAAGCCTTTCCAGAAAGGCGAATCGGTCGGCCTGACAGTAACCTGGGACAAAGTTTTTGTTTGGAGGTACTTGCTGCGTAGGATTTGAGCCCACATAGCATCATTCTCCAATGAGAGCTTCCACAGCCACTTGCTAAGAAGGCATTTATTCTTAACTTCTAGATTCTCAATACCTAGACCCCCTTGGTCTTTCGGTCTACAGATGATGTCCCATTTAGCAAGCCGATATTTTCTTTTAAGCTCATCACCCTGCCAAAAGAAACGCGATCGATAGAAGTCCAGTCTCTTCCTAACACCAACTGGGACCTCAAAGAACGATAGGAGAAACATTGGCATACTCGTGAGCACCGAGTTAATCAGGATTAATTGGCCTCCGTATGACATGAGTTTACCCTTCCAACAACTCATTTTTTTCTCGAACCGATCCTCAATGCACTTCCACTCTCTGTTAGTCAGCCTACGATGGTGGATTGAAATCCCCAGGTAAGAGAAAGGTAACTCTCCCAACTCACACCCAAACAATTGCCTATAAGCCTCCTGTTCATCTTTGGCCCTACCAAAGCAGAACAGCTCGCTCTTATGAAAGTTAATCTTTAACCCGGTCAATTGTTCAAATAGGCATAACACCAGCTTCATATTTCTCGCCTTGGCCAAGTCATGCTCCATAAAGATGATTGTATCATCAGCGTACTGAAGGATGGATACACCTCCATCAATTAGATGAGGTACCAATCCACCTACTTGACCATTTTCCTGAGCCCTTCCTATCAAAATTGCTAACATATCCACCACAATGTTAAACAAGATAGGAGACATCGGATCTCCTTGTCTTAGGCCATTATGTGTCTGGAAGTAATGACCTATGTCATCATTAATTTTAATTCCCACACTATCTTTTTGCGTAAATGATTCAACCTATCGGCGCCAGGCTTCATCAAAACCTTTCATACGTAATGACTGTTGGAGGAATGGCCATTTGACCTTATCATACGCTTTCTCGAAATCCACCTTAAAAATTACTCCATCTAATTTTTTGGAATGGATTTCATGGAGTGTTTCATGCAGGACGACCACCCCTTCAAGGATATTTCTGTCCGGCATGAAAGCAGTTTGAGACTGTTGCATCACAGAATGCGCAATCTGTGTGAGTCTGTTTGTCCCGACCTTGGTGAAAATTTTGAAACTAACATTGAGGAGACAGATCGGCCTGAATTGCTCAATTCTCACCGCACCCGTCTTCTTGGGAAGCAGTGTGATAGTCCCAAAATTCAAGTGAAATAACTGAAGCTGGCCAGAGAACAGATCATGGAACATAGGTAGTAAATCCCCCTTAATAATGTGCCAACACTTTTTATAGAACTCTGCCGGGAATCCATCCGGTCCGGGAGACTTATTGTTTTTCATCTGTGTAATAGCATCAAACACCTCCTTCTCCGAGAACGGGGCAACCAGAATATCATTATCGGCAGCCGATAGCTGAGGCACATCCTCAGTCCTGGACTCATCGAGGGACACATAATTATCCTCCGGAGGTCCAAACAACTGCTTATAGTAGTCGGTAATATATGTTTTTAGGTTATCCTGGCCTAAAATAGTACCCTCGTCTTGCTCAAGCTGAAAGATACACTTCTTTCTGTGCTTGCCATTGGCTATCAAATGGAAGAACTGAGTATTCGCGTCCCCTTGGACCACTTTGCGGACTTTAGCACGCAAAGCCCACTTCAATTCTTCTTCGCGGAGCAGTTCTTTCAACCTCTTCTCCGCCTCATTTTTAGCCTGAAGCTCAGTTGACGTTAAGATAGTGGATTCGGCCTGTATGTCCAGGGCCTGTATAAGAGCAAGGAGTCTATCCTTTTCCATCTTATACACACCACTGAGGTGCTTAGCCCAGCCCCTTAAGAAACTCCTCAAATGCCTAATCTTATTCTGCCAACGCTCTAACGCAGTCTTGCCTCCAACACCTCTATTTCATTCCCTGGCAATCAAGTCCAAAAACCCCTCACGTTCAAACCATGACATCTCGAAGGAGAAGGTGTTCTTGTTACCCACATGGTTCGGCTCACCTGAGTCCACGAACAATGGGGTATGATCAGATATTCCCCTTGAAAGAGCTTGCACCGTCACCAGAGGGAACTTTTGTTCCCACTCCACGCTCGCAAGAACTCGATCAAGTTTTTCATGGGTTGGGTGTGGCAGAGCATTAGCCCAGGTGAACTTTCTACCAGAAATCTCTATCTCTCTCAGATCCAAGCTTTCAATAATGGTATTGAACATAAACGACCATCTGCCGTCAAAGTTATCATTGTTCTTCTCCTCTCTCCTCCTGATGATATTGAAATCACCTCCAACTAAAATTGGAAGCTGTTCTGACCCACAGATACGAACAAGGTCCGCCAGAAACTCCGCTTTAAGCTCGGGCTGTGCGGCACCATACACCGCCACCAAAGCCCAGTTAAAACCATCTATCCTAGACCTGACTCGAAACTTCACCGCGAAGTCGCCCATCACTACACTTCGGACTTCAAGCGAATCGCATCTCACACCTAGTAAGATACCACCCGATCTTCCTCGCGGAGGGAGGCAATGCCCATCAAAATCAATACCACCCACCAGAGAAGAGAGAAACTGGGGCGCAAAGTTATCTCTACCTCTCTCCGATAGAGCAACAAAATCTAACCTCTGCTCTAAAGCTGCCTCAGCAAGGAATCTTCTTTTAGCCAAGTCCTTCAGACCTCTGCTATTCCAAAAAATTCCTCTGATAATTCATCATGGAATTTTTTAGTGGTACGAATCCTAGCACTCCTACGAACTGTGGAATCGGGATAGATCTTCCGTTTCCACTTACACTTAGGTTTACTAAGCTCCGCCGCCCGGTCCTCATGACCGGGTTCACATATATTACTATCATCATTCTCTAGGGGTATATCATCTTCCTCAGAGTCATGATTGGGGGATGCTAGATCCGCACACAGATTATCGAGCACTCTAACCCCTAACGCATCAATCTCATCATCATTCATTGGTTTAACTGCTGCAAGATTACGAATAGTCTCTAAGGCACGTTCCGCCTCCAAATCTAATAAATCATTCACCGAATTGGTAATCTCACTATCTGTAGCACCTAGTGAAACTCCTAATTGGTTTGCATTATTTATAATCTCCTCATTAGAAAAATGCAATAAGGAATTAGATAGGTTGACGGACATACCAGAAGACAAAGCAGCCTCCTGAAGCTTGGCCGCCCTCATAGCGCACCGCTGCTGCATATCATCCACCTCTGGGATGTCGAGGATGCGAGCACTGATCCGTCTCCCCTCTGTGATAGGGTCCGGGATCCCGCCAAATGCGACAACCTCCTCCCTAGTAAAACCTGGCTCAGAGTCCCTCAAAGGGTCTACCGAGGTTACCAGAGAAGGCGTCTGCGGGCTCCCGATCCCCTCAGACGGAAGTCCCACACTAGGGACCCCGGTCATGGGTAGGAGCGAAGAGGAAGTGACGGGGGCCGCCTGCCCGCGCTCTCCTCCCACCCCAGCCTCCGGCTCAGTCGGATGAGCCATCGGCGAGGGAGAAACGGTCCTCCTGATCGTCGTGGGCGAAGGAGGAGCCAGGGCCTCCTGCCCCAGCCCCCTCCCCCCCCAACGCAGCTGTTGCCGCGGTGGTAACCGCCACCATCTGAGTAGCAGGAGCCGAGACCGCCTGCCTCGGGCTCCCGCTCCTAGCACCGGCCGACCCCCTCGGGGTCGGCGTCACCGGCGCCACCGAGGTCGCGAGGGCCGCCTGCCCGAGCGCTCCTCCTGCCGGCGCCGGAGATGAGGGGGCCGAGGCCACCTGCCCCGGACCGCCACCCCCACACCCGGCCGTAGACGGACTCAAAGGTCCTGTCAACGCACCACCTTGGGGCTCGGACGCCCCGGGAGAGAGCGCGGTCAGAAGGGGAGAGCGAGGGGCCACCTGCCGAGGCTCCTCCCCCCTTCCAACAGCCGAGGTTGTCAGAGAAACCAACACCTCCGGTTCCTCTGGCACTGGGTCCTCAGCAACATCGAAATCCAGCGGAGGGAGCGACCGCTCCAGCACATCATCGGTCTCAACCCGGTCACTCCAGAGCCTGGGAGGAGCAGAAGATGGCTCGAACGACCCAAATCTCAGTGTATTCATCGGCACCTGAGGGGGACGGTACTGTCCCATCCTCGGATATATGAGCAACGGGCCCCGACCCGTTGGCCATCTCACGTCCAGATGCAGCCCCCGGCGCCTCCTTGGCCGCCGAACTATCATCTCCCTCATGCATATCTGTATCTGACCTAGTGACGGCCCCAGCAAAAAGCTCAGTATCCTCAAACTCAATATCGAGTGCATAGATTGCACCTCGATATGTCCACGAGACCACATCTGGCACAAACTCAATATCTCTAACACTCACCAACAAACGAGCCACCCCATGAGCTCGGGTGTAGGCCATGTCCACTCGTTCTGTTTTCCCAACCAAAATACCAAGGCTAGCAACAACACGAGTATCCTGCATCGGCTTCGAGGGAGCCCCAGAGAAACGTAACCACACCTTAGTAAGAGGCTTGCCCTCTGGCTCGACCCTCTTCCACTCATGAAACTCGAGTATGCATTCTGTGCCAGGCACTCGGCACAACCCGAAACTCAGAAGTCTCTGCAAGTCCTCAACAGAAGGGAAATCCACTTTATACCTATTACCCTGAAGACTGACAAGCTCCCAATGGTAGTCCCCTGGAACCAACTCCATAAGCCGCTGCACTATCTGAGTCTCAGTGACATCACATTTGGTAACTTTGACAATACCCGTTGTCATGCTCTAGGTCTCCTCTGGGCTCTCACGCGCGCTAGGAGACTCAAAGAACATCAGCTCCGCACAATATAAACCATAGATCGTAATGGTCGGCATCTGATCAAGCAAAATCGGGCACTCCCTCGTATCATGCGCCGGCTTGCTGCAGGTATCACAGAGCTCAGTGACGCATTCCGCAATGAAATGACCCTTCTCTCCGCAGCGATAGCACAGCATCTTCTCCTTCTTATGGGCCCACTTAGACGCCCTATCTGTGTCTGCCATCTCTGCCTCGACCGAACCTGTCGCAGAAGTCCCAGTGGTATCGAGCGTGGTGACCACGTCCATGGTCTGACTGGCCTGGTCCGGAGTGTGACCGGCATCTGTCGCCGCCGCTGAATCCATCTGCTCACTGTCAACAGGCGTGGGAGGATGACGTTGTCGGTACCTGCCACCTCGGCCCCCACGGCCACGGTGACTCCGGTACCCGCCTCGCTGCCTGTGATCGGGACCCAAAGCCCCCTCGACAAAGCCACCCAGAGGGCCGTAGAAAGGTCGGTCGGCTGTACCATCGCTTTGCCACGCGTAACCCCTACCGCCACCAGTCGACGAGGACCCTCGGTGCTGGCCTTCACCATAAGCATCATACCCATCATCACCCCAATGACCCCGGGGCGGTTCGCTAGCAGCATTGTTGACCAGGCCACGAGGTACACCCATCCCTCCAGCACCTCACTGTGGCGACTGTAACTGCGCCTGCACCGTTCCAAATTGCTTCTACGTTGGCCTTGTGACATGGTGAGGCGGTGGCGCGGCCCGCGGCTGATGGACGGGCATCTGAGACTGGACGGACGGTCTGGGCTGTGGTGGCCGTGACCTAGGCGCAACCCCACCTCGTCCCGCGGCCTTAGTCGGACCAGCCCCGCCCCGGCCCGCAGCAGCCATGGCAGCGGGGGCCAACACCGGTGTCTTCTGGCCCGACTGAACTCCGCTGCGGCCCACGGCACCTCCGCGACCCGCGGCCACCATCTGCGGGGCAGGGTCTGGCAGCGTTGCGCCATCGCGACTGGCTGTAGCACCCATCGGGGCCACCCCTCATCCACCACCAGCAGCCGGCGGAACTGCAGTGCCGCGACCAGCCGCAGCCAAAGCCGGCTTCTTCACTGGAGGCGCACCGGCTCGGCCGGCCATGGCGAGAAGCGGGAGGATCCGGGCAGCACGACCAGTTCCACAGGAGGGAAACCCTGGCGTTACCCTGCGATGACGAAACCTAGCGCGCGGCGGCTGCTCAGGAGAACTGCATCGATCAACCTCGATCGTGCGAGCGTCGGCACCAATATGTGATAGCACCGGTTCAACCTGGGCCTCATACCCAGTTGACCTCAGCCCATCCAATAGCGGCCCAGACACTGCCTGACTCGGCCCATACCGCTCGAGAAGGCAATTCAAACGAGCCTGACGATCGGCCGTGATCCCGATCGCCGGCATATCCGGTGAAAACGCCGCGGCCGGCGCCGGCGCCGGCGCAGGTGCCGTCCGGCGAGTCCCCTTTCTCCTAGTTACTACCTCCCATGAATCCGGCCATATCAAATCGAAGACAGTTAAGCTCGGTAGACTTACCTTGGGAAGAGGGCCCTTCCATGGCCTGATCTTAGTCGCCGTCGTACGCCGATGAACGACCCGCCGGACCATCTCCTTCTTCTCTCCCTCGTGTAGTCCTACCCTGGCTGGATCATCAATAGGCAAGATCTTGTCAATGGATGTGACAAGCTCATCTTCTTCATACCCAGACTGAAATAGTTCGCAAATGAAATCGGAAGCCGTCGGCGATGGTGGGGATGCTGGAGTCGAGTCCGGATCTCCGTCTGCATCTCCCTCATCGGCGTCGGCGAGGGCCCAAAACCGCCCCCAACTCGGCCGGAGCGGGAGGGCTGTGTTCCGGCCGTCGGCCCCTTAGTCGCCCCCGTAGTCGCCCCCATCCTGCTGCGCTCAATGCCAACTTTCTTTTTTAAAAATGGGAGAGATTTCCACTTCCCGGCCTCTGCACCAACTAAGGATGCATACGGCCATTTTTAGTATGAGTACCAAGATAAACATGGTCCTCGGAATTTTTTAAATGAGTATCAAGATATTTATTGATGAGTGGTTCCACCATACACCAAGCTTGATCCTCAATAAACGGGAGAAAACCGCTGTGCATCACCTGCCAATTCTGGGAATTGAACTCGGGTCGTTGAGCTGCACAACCGCATACCCAATCACTGAGCCAAGGCTCTCTCTGCACACTACTCTGTAAAATGTTGTAAATGAAATAAAATCTGTTGCTGTTGAAATAAATAGTTTCGTAGAAATTCTACAATATTTGTATTACGTATTTTGGAGTAGACGCTCATAATTACACCTTTTTTGACTGAGCCATCTGATGCACCACCACCCATAGGCGATTCAGACTGCCCGTCACATGCATCAACCTTACTATGAGCTGCTTTCTTCAGCATATGCTAGTGGGCTTAGAGCATATCCAAGATGTATGATCGACCACAGGTTCACAACTCATGCATGCAGATCATCCAGCCCGGGATCGACAGCTATAGCGAGCCGTCGTTCAGCCGGCCACCCCATCCAAACGTGATGTACTAATGATGAGCTGTGCACATAGGGCCGTCGAACAGTAGAGATAGACGTTTAGTTCAAGCCGGTAAGCACATATACTTTGTAGAAGATCTTCCCTTTCTTTTAGAGTTAATTGTACAGAAGTACTACAATTGAGGCATCACATACAGACACTAGTAGAAAACGGAGCTTTAGCGCCGGTTTGTAAGGGCCTTTAATGCCGGTTCCATAACCGGCACTAAAGGGTGGGCACTAAAGCCCCCCCCCCCCCTTAGTACCGGTTCGGCACGAACCGGCGCTAAAGTGCCACCACGTGGCGTGAGCTCGCGCCCTGGTATGGGAGACCTTTAGTACCGGTTGGTGTTAGATTTTTTTTTTTTTGATTTTTTTTGAAAATTTTGGATTTTTTTGGATTTTTTTATTTTTAATTTTTTTTGAATTATTTGATGATTTAGTCTCTAATCACCTCTCTTAACTGCTCAAGTGTGAATCACTTATTCCAAATCATCTAACTTCCCGACCGGCCACCCATCCCTCTCACTACTCCAGCCCGAGCACGCTTAACTTTCAGGTTCTATTCTCCTTTGTTTCCGAGTCTGCACTTATTGTTTTTCTAACAATAGTAAGATGTCAATCCTATTAACCCTCAGGAGTTTAGCTTGAGCATGAAGTTACACATTTCACCGTTTGAGTTTGAAACTATTATTCTAAAAAACAGTAATTATTTAGTAACGCTAATATTTCTTGAATAAGTTTGACCATAGTTTGACCACAGTTTGACCAGATTTGACCAAAATTCAAAAAATTGAGATAATTATTTAGTAACACTAATATTCTTGAATAATTATTTAGTAACACTAATATTCTTGAATAATTATGTAGTAACATTAATACTTTTTGAATAAGTAGTTTGACCAGATTTAACCAAATTTTTTTAAACAAACTTAAATTTGACCATATCTTTTTTTCCTTTTGAAATTTGAGGATTCTAAAAAATTGCAAACAGGCTGTAGGCGGTCTCCATCGGATGCGTATTTTCGTGCTGAATTTTTTGATATATTATAGTTTTTTTCTGACATCGTATGCAAAAGTTATAGCCGTTTTACATTTTCCCTACACTTTCTGCAAAACATGTCAAAATTGTAGTTTTTAAATTTTCCTAACTAGTAGATGTAGTAATATAACTACCTCTCGAAGGATTTTATTTTTTGAAGTTTTTATCATTTTCTTTTGATTTTTTAAGAACTAAAATGGTGACACACGGGTGGGGGGGTAGAGTTTGAAAATTGCCCTATAGTGCCGGTTTGTGTCACAAACCGGTACTATAGGTCAGACCCCTTTAGTACCGGTTTATGGCACGAACCGGTCTAACCTTTAGTACCGGTTCGTGCCACGAACCGGTACTAAAGGTGATCGTGGGGCCCCGGCCTGACGCCAGCCTGCCACCACCCCTTTAGTACCGGTTCGTGCCACGAACCGGTACTAAAGGTTCAACACGAACCGGCATTAATGCAAATCCGTTCGAACCGGTACTAATGGTACCATTAGTACCGGGCCAAAATCAAACCGGCACTAATATGCTTCACGTTTGACCCTTTTTCTACTAGTGAGATTGGTACCACGATTGCTAATTTTTGCGTGTCAGTACTAACATTGGTTCAGATTTTTGCAAAAAAGGCTAAAAGGCTGATTTATATGTATTGACAGTGTATCTGACTGTTGGGGCCCGTCGGTCAGGTGCAGACGTGGCATATTTTTTGCAGAAAACCCCCTTGTTTTATACGTAATCACATAACTACCCGTTATTTTTGCGGAAAAAATGTTAACATGAGAGAGTTTTTTTTTTCGTTCGGACTTGTTTGAAAGTTTCCAACGAATTGGACAAATATAAAGTAAAAGCCGAGTGCGCTAGCCACAAGGCCACAGAGAATCTTTTGTTGGGTTACAGGCGGGTCGCCCTTTATATTATACTCCCTCCGTTCCTAAATATTTGTCTTTCTAGACATTTCAAATAACTACTACATACGGATGTATGTAGACATATTTTAGAGTGTAGATTCACTCATTTTGCTCCGTATGTAGTCATTTGTTGAAATGCCTAAAAAGACAAGTATTTAAGAACAGAGGAAGTAGTAGACACGCTGGGAAAGTTTTTGTCAAGGAAGCATTACAGAAAGCGAAAAGGAAAGTGAAAGAAAACAAGGCAGCCTATAGTTATGCAGAGAACATCGGCAAGCAGCACCTTTCTTCAGACATTGTTGGCTTGCGGCCGCAGGTATCCTTGCTTCAAGTCAGGTCCAGGAACTCTATGTGTGCAGGCCAAGGCAGAATGGCAGCCTCGGCTGTCCAGCTTGGCTTCGCTGCAGGAAAAGGAACAAATGGCTGAATCATCTTGGCAGAAACAAAAGGACAAAAGTGCACACTAGCAGCAAAGTGAACATTTTACAATCTAAAGTAACTTTTTTGTCATATATGGGCATCATTTGGATGCTTGTGCTCCTAAACCCCCTTGTGCCACGGAATGAACATTTCTCAAAGAAAAAAAAACATGCATGTTGCCTCTCAGGACAAGCTATGTGTTTCTCTGAAGACAAATCATAGGTTCTTAAACATGTAAACCTACCTACAGAATGAATCATGCTAGTCAAAAGTGTTGTATGGACTGACGAAAAAATATCGATCACTCAGTCCATTAACAAAAATAAAGAAATAGGTGGATGTCATCTCGATATTGTCGCTAATTAAGACTTTCCAAGTTCATCAAGAATGCATGCTTATTGTTTTGCTAATTAAGAGTGCCATATTTCATTGTCAATAACAGCGACTTCAGGCCCTCCCGATAAAATTCTCCACACGCCCACCCAGTGTGGCAAACACATATAAGGCTGAGCTTTTTCTTTTAAATTGACTGATTTGCTGAATGAAAGCATGCCGTCGCTTTTAACTTAGTTGATTGATGCAGCCAGGAGAGAATCCAGTAAGGAAACATTAAGGAATGCAATGAAATCGTTGTTGATTTTCTCAAAATGGAGAAACCATTGGATTCACACTGTATCATAACAAGAATTGTGCAGAATGTCAGATAGAAACCTGGCGAACAGATTCTTACACCATCAGAGGAATGGCAAACAGAAATGGAATCTGGAAAGATTTTCTGTTGATAACCCATAATGTAGGCATAGCAAAAATCAGAAAAACAACATTTACTGCTTTAGTTACTGTTTAATATGCTGATGCAAAGATAATTGCTTCAATTTGTCTGAACCCGACTGAAATTGACAAACAATGACTGGTAATGGAAAAGACAACCTACACTTGGCCCGACAGGCATCATCATAACTACATCGCCTTTCACAATTAGGTCTGAATGGTCATGTAAAACCATCTCTGCATGTTCATCGTCGCAAACAAAGCAGGAAAATCAAATGAGATAGTACCTTCCAGTATACTGTGTACATGCCACTTCAGGCTTCTTGCTTAGAACCATTTCGGTCGTGGCCGTCATCTTTACCGATTGTGAGTTGGCAGTCAAGTAGACTTGTGGCAGAAGCATCTTCATGAGCAGTTTCATCTACCGCAGCATCAGGGGCCTGACTCACTTCTTCAGAGGAGCCAGTGGTGGCGCTCTGCACCGGTGACGTGATCGTGGCGCCGAACAGCTGTATGCTCCTCCTTTCTAAAAAAATACTCCCTCTGTTTTTTTTAGTTTGCATATAAGATGACTGAAGTCAAGCCTCGTAAAGTTTGACCAACTTAGTAGAAAAAAGTGCCAACATTCATAATCTGAAATCAATACCACTAGCTGTGTCATGACTTAAAGTTTTATATTATATAACTTTATCATGGCAGACGTTGATATTTTTTTATTCAAATACGATCAAACTTTGTGAAGTTTGACTTTAGAGAAATTTAATATGCGGAGTAAAAAGGATCGGAGGAGTAAGTAATTCAGGGCACGCAGCCGCGCTGGGCTCGGCCGCCGGCCCCGCGTGTCTACTAATATAAATGACGACCCGCCTGCAAGAGAACACAAGCTTCACTGTGGCCTGGTGGCTAGCGCGCTCGGCCTGCGTGTTGGAGGCATTATATTTGTGTTGCCCTTATCCTCCTTCTCACTCTCGTCGGCGATGGCCTCGATGTTCACACAAAACAACAAAAAACGTGTGTTGAATATGGTTGATCCTAAGGCATCTCTCTCTCCCTCCCTCTCTCTCTCCCTCGCTCGCTTTCTCTCACTATCGCCATGAGAAATCTGTTGTTTCCCCTGCGACATTTTTCAGAGGTATGCATGTGTAGTTATCGATATTTTCTTTTCCGTATATGGTCATAGTGGGGTATTTATTTGCAATCCGGATCGCCGCCGGTATGAAAAAAAAGAATCTTGCGCTATAAATTATAAGTTTACTTTCATAATAATATTGTAAAAATATTTAACAGGTAAAATTAACATCATATTTAGATTCCACACATTTTCTAATAAAATTTCATATATAATATGTTAAAATCAAAGTTATGGTTTAAAAGATACAGATAATTTAGAAAATCATTTGGTTCGGCTCAAATATATCCCAAAAGAATATTTAAAAATACTTAACAGGTAAAAATAATCTCATATTCATATTCTACATATTTTTCTAATCAGATTTCATATATAACATGTTCAAATCGGAGTAACGGTCTAAAAGATATGGATGATTTAAAAAAGCATTTGTTTGATTTAAATATGATCCACGGATGAATTACCTAAAACATCAAGGGGGGTTTTCGAAAAATATAAAATAACGGTTCAGGTGTGACTTAAATCCAGACGACGGGTTGATTTCAGGAAACGACAAGGACTTTTGTGTAAAACACAAAAATAACGATTCATTTTAACTTAAAAAAGACTGCGGGTTGAATTCTCTGAAATAGAAGGACTTTTCTGGAAAAATGCCATAACGGACGAAAGAAACCCAACGTGTTTTGATTTTTGGTTAAAAACGGATTTCGGCTAAATTTTGACCATTTTCGCCTTGGATGGAAAGTACCGAAATGTTTCGGCCGAAAATTATATATTTTGGTCAAATTTCTGCCACATCGCTTCGCGAGTCTGCCTTCCCCACAACTTATAGTTTATGGATCTGTAATGCTCCTAGTATTAACTGATATTTCAAACGGGCAAGCAAAATCATAAGTCTAAGCTCTTAAAGAAATAACTCATTAATTAATATACAAATACAACATAAAAATGTCAAATATTTTAGCCGCATTTCTATTTTCTTTCCCGCCAAAGCAATGTTCGTATAAATATTCAAACGACAATCAAACTTTCTTCTTATTTAAGTAGCCTTACACAATCCTTCACGTTTGTATAAATATTCAAACGACAATCAAACTTCCTTCTTATTTAAGTAGCCTTACACAATCCTTCCTTTTTAAGGATCCGAACCGTTTGAATCTGTCCTTATTTCTTGATCACACAATCCTCCTTCCTTTTAACTATTATTATTTCGGCCATTTTGGTTTGGGGCGAAAAGTACCTTTTGGCCGAAAAATATATAAATTTGTCAAATTTCGGCCGCACCGCTTCGTGAGTCTCCGTTCCCCACAACTTATAATTCATGGACCTGTAATGCTTCTAGTATTAATTGGTATTTCAAACGGACAAGCGCAATCATAAATCTAAGCTCTGAAAGAAATAACTCACTAATTAATATACAAATACAATATAAAATTTCAAATATTTTAGCCGCATTTCTGTTTTCTTTCCCTCCAAAGCAAGGTTGATATAAATATTCAAACGACAATCAAACTTCCTTTTTATTTAAGGATCCGATCCGTTTCAATCCTTCATTATTCCTTGATCACATAATCCTCCTTCCTTTTAATTGTTAGTATCACATTCCTTACCTTATTAAAGATCCCATCCATTTAAATATTTTGCCGAGCCCACCACAATCCTTCCTTTTAATTATTAGCCTCAACATAATCCTTCCTTACCTTATGATCCCATCCATTTAAATATTCTGCTGAGCCCACACAATCCTTCCTTTTTTAATTAGCCATGTCTATTTAGACACAATCCTTTCTTCTTTAATTATCCCCTTAATTAGCTCTCCTTTTTTCACGTCTATTTATTCATTACTTCAGCGCCTGGTATATTAACCGGTCTGAGCGTGTTTAAAATCGCGAGGTGGGATTATTCACCATGTAACATGTTTATCTCAGTTGGTTGTCGTGGCTGAAAGAATTAGAGGAGACCCAAGTTCGATTCTCCATTGTAATTGATTTTCATTTTCATTTTTTGCGTCCAGTTAGATTGGCTGGTGTCCCTGCCGGTTTGGCCCGCTGCCAGATTTTATGGGCTAAAGCCCAGACGGCGACGGGTGAGTTTCGAGCTGAGGCGAGAGAAAAACTTTATTAGTACCACCTCACCAGGGAACGAAACGGTTTTAGTACCACCTCGCATATATGTTCTAAATTCAAACTGAAAGCGTAAAATCACGGGAAGAAGCGTATTGTGACGGTGAACCCACGGAGTCAATCCGTGCTTTATTATTAGGGAAAGATTTCGGCAATAAAAATAACTTAAAATACCAATGTAGCAACTGCAAGAATAAAAAAATTCACATTGATACTTGCCGTAACCAAACAGATACAACATTTTTTTTTGAAACTATAGTAATTTAATACATCATTATTCCAATGCCCGCGTTGTGAATACTTCAGTTACTAATACCAAAGCTTTCTAGTTTTGGTTTAGAAAAAAGAGACGTTGAGATCTTTTTCAAACACTCCAAAAATACCATGATACTGGGACTTTGATTTATGAAACTACTATATTACATGATGGCAAATGCGTCAAAGAATTTAAAACCGTGGTTTAAAAAACTGAGCAGCCAAACATGGCCTAAAGCATTGTCAAAACATACTCTAGCAGACCATCGAAAGACCAGGAAAAGAATCTACACTTCATCCTATGGAAAGAAGAAAAATAAACTAATGAAAGACAAATAATAGCTCAGCTGATTCCCTATGTATTGAACTTCAGCATAAGCATATTGACGGTATGACAAAATTTTACATTCTAATATAATTAACCATTTCCGGATCAGCCTATTTCTGGCGTACACATCAGCCATAATTAAACTACAATGTTGTTGTCATAATAAAAATGAAGAAAATGGACAGAAGAGCAAGATCGAACAAAAGCTGCTTCAGCTATAGCATCTGGGATTTTGCTACATACACACAACAACAAGCTGAATAACGAACGAAGAATATGATATGTATCAGATAGGCCTCTAATTGAATTGGAACACGATGATTTTTATCATTTTTCTAGAGCCCAAATTGTTAATTAGACCCGCTATACAAAGCAACATAACACAACATTGTTTACCAATAGACTTTTGGACTGCTTGATTAAAATCAAAACCACCAGCAAGAAGAACAGGGAGGTGAAAAGAAAGATGAAATCATTGTAAATAAATATCAGTATATCTTTCCCTAATGATTAATCTATTTAGTTACCTAATTATGAAAAGCCATGGCATGACTGGTTGCACAAAGAGACTGAACAAACTTCAGTTCTTAATTGTAGCTCCACCTTCTCGACCTATGCACGTGTATATCATAGATCAAACATGAACCAATAATCATATATCCAAATTCATGTGCATAAATAGGAACAAAGGGGATTAACTAACTCCTAAATCTGGCAAGTACAACTCAAAGAGGTGCTTGCCTGAGTCAACCCTTTATTTTTGACAGAAGCAAAACCCAGCCCGGCTGGTTCTTCCCTACGATTGTAAACTGGAGGCTTGGGTTTGATCCTCGCAAACCACATACTCCCTCCATTCCTTTATACAAGGCCACAAACTTAAATTACAGGTACCTAGGTATAAAATTTAATGACTACTTTGCAAGCCAACTTTTCTTCTTGTTAACTGGGATCATTAATACGTCTACATGCATGCAAGGAAGAAATGAGAAGGAAGTAGCACTGGGTCATTATGACTACATGCATGCAAGTATTAAATAAGTTGCTAGTACGAGAAAACGTCATTAAATTTTGCCTCGGTTACTGTTAGTGGCCTTGTATAGATGCAAAATGTATTTTTCATACTGACCTTGTATAAGGGAATGGAGGGAGTATTATTTTTCGTTGATCGGAGCGGCACAACGTCAAAGCTTTAAAGGGCCGGCCCATGATGTTGTTCGACGATCCAAACATTTTTTCCCCTCACGTACCAAATTTTATTAGTACCACCTCGCCTATATGTTTTAAATTCAAAGTGAAAGCGTAAATTCACGGGAGGAAGCGTATTGTGAAAGGGCCCGTGCGTTGCAATGGGTAAAAATCGCATCAGCCAAGCATAATCCAGTCACTGTGAATCCGCAAAAGAAAATAAGTATGACCTAAAACATAATGATGATTTGATTTATGACCCACGTGAAATATCTGTAACATGAAGAAGAATTTTCTTTGAAATTCTTTGTAAAAATTCTTAACGTATGTGTGATTTAAAAAAAAAAGTCTTACCGTATGCGTTGTTGGACTTGTGGGCCATGCGGCATGGCTCTCTACTCCTTTGAGAACTGGGGCTTTCATCACAATTTTTTGATTTTACAAATGCTTTTAGGGCCGCTGTTTGTAAGCATTTTTTAGGTCTGCGCTCTTTTTTCATCCATCGATCCGAGGGTATTTATTATACCTATAGCCGACCATCTCTTTCCATATGCAACTTTTGCATGTCTTCCTCACACGTGCACGTCTTTCTCCATCATATGTACTGCAGGATATTTCTCCATCATGTTAATTAGTCGACCATATATATAGATCTCTTCCTCCGCGTTATCCCTCTCTTACCGGGCCAGAGCCTTCATCTTTCTTTATTATCTCGTAATTATCCAATTATAATTGCTACCATGCATGCCAGAATTTTGGGTTCTTCTTTCCCACTAATTCCCTCCATCAACAGTGTAGCTGCGTGCCTATTTTAATCGGTTAATCGATTTCCTTTTCTTTCAGTGCCTTCTTAATTCTTCCATTAAAGCACGCAGCTGACCCGCTTCCTTTCCAAGTCTCTTGGTTCTTTCCAGGGAAGAACGGGCCCATCGTTTACCCTCTTCTCCTTTTTAATCCTTAAGGCGGCTTATTGATTTGAATTCGCAGATGTTGTGAGTTCGGTTCCTGCTGCCGCATCTTTTTTTGGCAGTAACTTAGTCCTCGAGCGACGGCCCAACTTGGCCCATATGCGTGGGACATGAAAATAAGAGGCCTGAATTACCTGATTTCGTGGACAGGTCAAGGTGGGCCGGACGTACGAGATGGGAGGATGCTCGATCAGGCAACGCACGAAGCTCAAAATTTAGTACCACCTTGAATATGTTTTAAATTTAAACTGAAAGCGTAAAATCACGGAAAGAAGCGTATTGTGACGGTGAACCCACGGAGTCAATCCGTGCTTTATTATTAGGGAAAGATTTGTCCAGTTCGTTGGAAACTTTCAAACAAGTCCGAACGAAAAAAAACTCTCACGTTAACATTTTTTCTGCAAAAATAACATGTATTTATGTGATTACGTATAAAGCAAGGGGTTTTCTGCAAAAAATATGCCACGTCGGCACCTGACAGACGGGCCCCAACAGTCAGATACACTGTCAATACATATAAATCAGCCTTTTAGCTTTTTTGTAAAAACTTGGACCAATGTTGGTACTTATACATAAAAATTAGCAATCGTGGTACCAATCTGCATGTAATGCCTCAATTGTGGTACTTCTATGTAATTAACTCTTTCTTTTACGTACCAGAAAAACTAACTAGCATATCTTCGGATATATCTAGCTACCTTGTGCTCCGCATAATGCTGGTTCCGTCTCCTAGTTCGGCAAACACGACCGTTGCGCGCCCTACACTTATAAATTCCTTGATCAACGACGAAAAACCTCAAACAAGCTTACACCGGTGAGCTTGTAGCAACCGCGGTACAGCGGGTCTCCTTTGGCAGTGGCCTCAGCAAACAACCAACAAGGAGACTAACCACTGCCAAAGGAGACTTGCCCAGCGATGCAGCTTTTGCGCCCCATGGAAAGGTCATGCACCGTGTATGGTTTGCATAGCCACATAGTTGCTTGCTTTCAGTACGTTGTGATATGTGTAGTTGAAATTTCAAGTGTTATCAGGGCTTGTGGCTGGCACTGAAGGGCCGGTCCGTTTCCTCTCTGCAATGCATTCATGAACAGAGGGCGACACTGGAGAAAATCCCAACTAGTTGCAAGTTGCAGATGTAAATGCTTGCAAGTTAATGTACTTCTCCACTCTGAGAGCATGACTCTCGCGACCGCGGTCGTCCCCGCGTGAGCGCGCGGCCGCTGCCGGCCGGATCTCCATGCTCCGGCCACCCCGCGTCTGCCGCTCCCAGATCCGGCCTTCACGTCGTCTGCTCCCCCCTTCCCTCCTGCCAGGAATCAGGTGTGGGAGCTGCGCCCCGGCGACCCCGCGCCGTCACTCCCGTCTTCACCGGCAGCTCCCCGTCGGCCATCCCCAACGCTGCTCCACGCCCCAGCGAGCGCGCTGTCGCCGCCTCCCGCTGAGATGTCTGCTGGCTCCGCGCCGCGCGTCGTCCCGCAGCCAGCCCCGTCTGTTGCTCGATCCCATCTGGATCGGGCCCCGCCGGCGCTGAGCCGCTCCGTCCATGCTGTTGGCGGGTCAGGGAAGGTGCCAGTGGTGTCCCCGAGCAAGTTGGTTGCGCCTGTGTGTGCGCCCGCGCGGCTGCCCGTGCAGGCCTCTGCTGCGTCGATCTTGGAGGGCCCGGAGGGGATGTGCTCCCTCGTCGCCGCGCCACCGCATCTCGGCTCGGGTCGGCCAGATCCCGAGTCATGGACCTCTCTCGCCGCTGACAGCGACGACGACGATGAAGAGGAGCTGGCCCCTATGACACCGCCTGCTGCCAAGGCCTCGGCCCCAGTCGCTGCTCTGCCGGACGTGGTGGTGAAGGCGAGCGAGGGATGGCAGGAGGTGTTGCCCCGGCGTGGTCCGCGTCGCCCGACGTCGCTAGCCCCTGCAATGGCTCCCCGTCCAATCCCTGTTTGGCTGCACGGTAGATGTTGCAGATGCTTCGCTCCTGGGCATCGTGCGGCCGATTGTAGAGATCCGCTTCGGTGCTCCCGTTGCTTGGAGAATGGTCACCGTGCTCGCGGATGCCGCAATCCTTGGCGTCCTCTAAGTTTTTTGGCATGTCTTGCCATGCCGCCAGTCCTCGGTTCCATGCGCCATCCTGCTCTAGCTTCATGTAAGGATGCAATGAAATCCATGCTCCCTTCCAAGCCGATTCACCATGGGTCTTGGGCGTCTATCGTCTCTACTACCGTTGGCTCAGCAACCCCACCCGATATGATGTTGCGGTCCTCTCTGGCCGATCAGACAATATTGTTGCAGAGTTGTCTGGCACGGGTTCAGAGCTTTCTCGAGCGGGCGGAGGCTGCTCTTAGCAGGCTCTCCCTTGCACCGGCTAGGTCGTAGACCACTCTGATGTCATGCCCTTCTGGTGTGGAAGATGTTGGCTCTATGGAGGAAGGGAGGCAAGAGTTATATGGATGTTTCTCCCCTCGTGTTGAGAACGGCTCATCGTCACTCTCAGGCGAGTCCATTGTCGTGCTTGAAACTCCAGTGTTGCAGGTCATGCCCGAGCTACGAGAGCTATGTCTTCGCCCTGGTTCGCCTCTCTATGTAGAGCATTTGGAGGTGGTCTCATCGGCGGTCTCGTGTGAGGGGCATGTGTTGCCAAAGTCATGTGAGCAACTGAAGGTGCCTGAGTCCATCGTGTTGGCGCTTCCTGTGGTCGATGAGGTTGCGTCGGTGATTCCTTTGGTTGAGGTTGTTGATGCGGTCAGTGTGTTGATGTCGGCTCCTGGCAGCGTCTTGGTTGATGACAACGAAACTAAGAAATTCAATGAGTTTTATGATTTTCTTGACGAATGGGTGGCTCATCAGCCGACATCTGGCAAGACAAGTGACCCTCCAAAGAAGAAGTCAACTAAGGAGAAACCAAAGAAGAAGAAAAACAAGAAGTGTGGCGCCATCCGAAAGGCGTCTGTGGGTTCATAATGGAGGGTGGCCAGTTTTTGTTGGTGTGCTCGCTAGGAGTTTCATTGTGTTCTACAAGTATTGAGGGTTGCGGTTGTTGCTTGTTTAGAGGGCCGCTTGAGCGGTTTTGGGGTTTTGGTGTTTCGTACTTTGCGAGTAGTCCGTATTTGGGAGTCTGTATCGGTTTTCGCCCGGTTTTCCGTAAATTAACCGGACAACTCTCTTCTTCTTAATTAATCGATGAGGCAAATATTTTTGCCTCTGTTTTGATTTTTTTTTCAAGTGTTGCTTCTTGTCTGTAGGCCCGAACAGTCTAGGACCTGATCAAGGTGTGAGAAGAATTGGTATGCTCTACACGTACGCAAGCCGGCTGTAGGCAGGCGCGGTCGTGGTTGTTATCAGCAACTTCGACAAGTGACACATTGTTGAACTGACATCTCCGTATGCATATAGTCAGTATTCTGTACTAGTGGAAGGTACAAATGTTTCCCAGACTTTTTGTGATACAAACCATGCTAAGTTGTATGATTAACACATACAACGATAATGTAGACTTCTAAATTTGTGAGTGTAAAACATAGAGAACAAGTGTTACAAGAAAGTTTGACTGAAAGTGGCTTTCGCACTGCTTTATATGGAATGCAACAACCAAGCATTACAACACGACAGTGCACCACACAAACGACAAAGGAAACTGCAAGATATAACGGTGATGAGGCTGGCAAGAAAGCCCCAAAACAACAAAATAAAGATTAGAGCACCGCTTGAATCCTAGGAGCCCTTATCTACGATCAGGTAACCGGAGTCGAGAATGGAGCCAATTGGAGAGGGAGACTAGCCATCGGAGGAGCCTATGCTAGAGCCAAGCGTTGAGTTGTTCTTCTACCAGTTGACCTATGTTTAGTCGGTGCTGAGCAACCATTTAGTTCTTCTGCTTATGCAGCACTAGCTTTGCATGTCATCGCGCGTAGGTTGCTAGTTGTTACCCTTACAACCCAACTTCTTCTTTTTACCTATCAGTGAAATGATACACACTCTGTGTATTCACGATAAAAAAATCCTTTTCTCAACGTCTCTCGTCCATAAGTCATGGCCATGCCAAAATAGCGATGGAAGCATGATTTTTTTCTTCTCAACGGACGATATGGAGCTTGGAGAAAAATAATAATAAAGAGATAGTATGCATATTTATTTGCTTAGCTACAGGCATGGATCACGACAACGCTCACATCTCTAGCATATGTAAAGAGACCCTGGTGGTGGGGCAGTTCGAAGGTCTGGAGACCCTCCTTGAGATTCCCCTTTACCGGAAACGTCACCCGCAGGTACTTCCTTAGCTCTAGAACAAAGGAAGCAAGCCACCTCTGTTGGCCTAAACCTCGACCCATTTGAGGGTAGCCGCCCGCTGGACGGCGGCGAATGGGGGGCAAACTCCTCAAAACGAAGTTCTACGTTGTCTTTCGAAGAATTGTTATGCTCTTTCTACCTATCAACAAAAATGATACACACTTTGCATATTAGCGATTGACAAATCATTTTCCCAATGCCGCTCATCCCTATGTTATGGCCATGCGCTATGGGAGCAGTGTTAGCACTAATTTTGATTCAATGTATCCGCATATTTAGTTTTTCTATTTGCATGTACTCTTAGACGGTCTAGGGAGTAGCTAGGCGGCAAGGTTTCAGCGGAGGCGCGCGGAGGAGGCGAGATGCCGGGCTGCCGTGCGATATGGCACGCATGATGAGATGCCGATGACAGTGTGAAGCTGCAATGCTGCACGAGGCGGCAAGGTCGTGTGATACGGCGATGCCGTGACAGTTGGTAATACGTGATAAGGCTGGAGCATGATGGATTGGTTCAGGTTGAGTCGGATGACATGACAAGTTGTTCGGTTTATTGGAGTAGCTTTGCATGCGAAGAGTTGTTAGCTAAATGCATGGAGTTAATTTGTTAGTAGTGGACGGTCAAGTTAGTGGCCGAACCATCTAAACCTGGAGTGATTCTAGGAATGATGGACGTGTGCTAACCGTAGTGGGTGCGTGTGCATGGGTTGTGGACCAGGCCGTTGGCCCTGGCCGTGTATAAATACCTTTGATTTAGTAAGAATGAAAGAGGCCGTGAGGGCTGAGGCAGAAACAATGTAGCCAACGTATTCACCAAGGGGAAGAGCCTCTGGGCAAAGCTTTCTAGGCTCCTCCTTGGTCCATACGTGTGTGTGTTTTCCTGGTTGTGTGAGGTAGAAGAAGTGGCGCTGTGAGGAGAAGCGGCGCCAACAATTGGCATCAGAGCCCTGTTGATCCGAAGCGGCGACGGCGACGCGGTGGACTCCATGTGAGGTGGAGGACACCGGCGCGAGGTGATGGCCGGCGGCGGCGCGATGCCGCCGGTAGGATGTTGCGGCGCGATGCTGCAAGGTGATGATGGTGTGGTGATCGGCGCCGTGATGGCGCTGTCCAAGTCAAGAGGAGGACCCCATGTGCGGCAAGTTGACGTGGTGACCGGCACTGCGATGGCGTCATCCACGTCAAGATGGTTCATGGCGGGCGGTTGGCGCAGCGACGACATCGTCCACGACAAGTTTGTTGCGGTGCTGCGATGGCGCCGTCAAGTTGCTGCGGGTGATCCGCATCGGAGATGGGAGAATCAAAATTAGGGAGGAAATTATTAGCACTAATTTTGATTCAATGTATCCGCATATTTAGTTTTTCTAATTGCATGTACTCTTAGAAGTAGCTAGGCGGCAAGGTTTCATGGAGGCGCGCGGAGAAGGCGAGATGCCAGGCTGCCGTGCGATATGGTGAGCATGACGAGATGCCGATGGCAGTGTGAAGCTGCAATGCTGCACGAGACGGCAAGGTCGTGCGATACGGCGATGCAGTGACAGTTGGCAATACGTGACAAGGCTGGAACATGATGGATTGGTTCAAGTTGAGTCGGATGACATGGCAAGTCGTTCGGTTTATTGGAGTAGCTTTGCATGCGAAGAGTTGTTAGCTAAACGCATGGAGTTAATTTGTTAGTAGTGGACGGTCAAGTTAGTGGCCGAACCATCTAGACCTAGAGTGATTCTAGGAATGATGGACGTGTGCTAACCGTAGTGAGTGTATGTGCATGGGTTGTGAACCAGGCCGTTGGCCCTGGCCGTGTATAAATACCTTTGATTTAGTAGGAATGAAAGAGGCTGTGAGGGCTGAGGCATAAACAATGTAGCCAATTTTATTCATCAAGGGGAAGAGCCTCTGGGCAAAGCTTTCTAGGCTCCTCCTTGGTCCATACGTGTGTGTGTTCTCCTAGTTGTGTGAGGTAGAAGAAGCCGCGCTGCAAGGAGAAGCGGCGCCAACAAGCAGGATGTTTTTTTCTCAACTGACGATATGAAGCTTGGAGAAAAATGAACAGAGATAGTTTGCATATTTATTTGCTTAGCTACATGCATGGATCTCGGCATCACTCACACCTCTAGCATATGTAAAGAGAGGTATATATATATAGGGTCACGCTATTCGTCACCCTGGATGAGGAATAGTTATTCTTCACCCCCTCTCTATTTTGACATTAATGCACTGTATTTTTACGTTTCGTAAATTATGTCTTATTTCATACATAAAAAAAGAATGTAAGAAAATATATACTCGCCGTAAAAAATATTTTATGTTACGTAAAATTACGAATGTAAAAACATAGTGTAAAACATACAGAAAATGTGATTTTTCTGATCCTATAACCTACATTTTTGTTTTTTTATACAAAATTTTACATATTGAATCAATATGCATATAACTATTTATATTCTAAACATAATTTATTTACAAAGTGGTCGTAAGATTACTTCGGGTGATGAATAACTTATTCTGCACCTTGTATGATGAATAGTAACAATATATATATGACAACATTATTCTAATTCTGGGATTAGAAAAACTATTTAGATCACGGTCGGCCCTATATATAGGCGATCGGTTGTTTCCCGAGGTTCGAAACCCAGGTAACCAGTGCGCCCTACCTTATCCATACAGCCCACCACTACCCCGCGAGCCACCGCTGCCTCCCTGCCTCCCGGCGCGCCACCGCCCACACCACAGCTCCTCGCCTCCCCGCCGCCCGATGCGTCGCCTCCCTGCCGCCCGATGCGTCGCCTCCCTGCTGCTCGACACGCCGCCGTCCCACCCCACGACGCACCGCCTCCCTGTAGGCCGTCGTCCCCACGCCATGGCGCATCGCCTCCCCGCCGTCGAACGCGCCGCCGCGTCGCCTCCTGGCACAGCTCCTCCCCGCCTCCCAGCGCACCGGCGCCGCGAATCACGCGTAACTCGCCGTCCCTCGGGTGCTAGCCACCGCGCGCATCACGCCCGCCCCCACCACCTGAACGTCGATCCAGTCGAGGGGCAGCAAGATCCAGCCGACCGCGACCCTCGAAGACGGACGGGAATCGGCGTGCGGGGGATTCCCTCCTGCTCACAGCCGATGGAGTCGTTGTTTCCGCCGCCGTCCTCCGGGGCGACCATGCCGGACGCCGCTAAACCGCTTGCTGGATCCTTATCTTCCCCACGTCCTGCATCGTGCGACACAACTGGACTTCAAACTGCATGGCAGCTTCCTTCCGCGAGGACAGCTTGCCGGTTTCTCTTGATCTTGCCCCAAAATCTCGAAATAGCCATGACTTAGTTTGGCCTCGCAAACCACTTGAGTTTGATGTTTTTCTTTGTTTAGAACAGCTTCAGTTAAATGTGTGTGTGCTGATGTGTTCGTCTGTGATGCATGCTCCCGTCCTCCCACCCTAAAAATGCACCGGCGCCAAATTTTCTTGTTGTTTAGCCGCAACAATATTTCTTGATGCCTGCTCTTTTTACGGTGATTAACTGATGCTTGTTGATAATGGTGCATGATGTTGCCCTTTATAAATAAAGTGTGCGGCTTTGAATTGATGGTTCTTGCTGATGCAATGACCGGTGCTTTGTTTCTATTCTAAAGCTTGAAAGTTTTTTATTTTCAGCTGGTGATCTTGTGCTATACGTGACCACTTGGTCGATGTTGTGTTGTTTCTTGATGACATATTATTTGTTATAACTACATCTGCTTTGCTTGTTTCTTACTTGCATCTCTTTGGCTCTTGTAATGTTACTTGCTCTGGTTGTAAATACGTGAAATTAGTGTACACACGACAGTTACTGGACGAACTCTGGACGATTGAAGAATTGAACGGTACTGTTTACCTTTGCTCTACACATCGATGGCTTGATGCGCTACATCGTTTGAAGATCATCGATGCGCTACATCGTCTGAAGATCGTCCAGAACCCTTCGGCTGTGTAGCAGCACTCAAATGTACGCAGTCTGATGTTTGTTATGTGATTGAAATACGGTGCAAAACTGGGTGGAGTTGTTTCTCACATATGTATGTTCTCGACATGGTTGAAGCTTCATAGGACTTTTTTCCTTTCCAATGTCAGAAGTTAATTCGCGAAAAATGTTTCGTAACCTCATTTACAGGAGAAGGTACACATAAAACCCGAGGTTCAAAATTTTTAACTACAATTGTTTGTGTCTGAAAGAAAAACTGCACAAAAGTTCGGAATTGGTAAAATTAGAAGGAACGGCAACACTAAGAAAACATCAATATGTTTGTTGAAAAAACAGGCCCCCAATATTTTGAAAGTTCACGCTAAAAAATCCATTAAGTTGGAAGAAGTTCAAAATAATAGACAACAATTCGTGTTTATAAAAGAAGGATTTTTCCATTTTAAATAATAAACAAGGAAGTTCAAATTTAAAAAGGTAAGCAGTTTGTTGTTAATAAAATAATCATATTTTCTCATGCCTAAAAAACCCATAATACATTTTTTTTGGATTTTCCATGTTTCTAAAAATATAAAATCACGAAGTTCAATTTGAAATAAACGAACAGTCCAGTGAGTATAAAACCCTAGTATTTTCCTGTTTCTAAAAAAATAACCTACAAATTCGAATTAAAATTACAGAGCAGTTCAAAAGTTTATAAAAAAGCAGATTTTCCTCATTTCTAAAAAAACCATAAAGTTCAAATTAAATTAACAGACCGGTTCAATGCTTGTTATAAAACTTGGATTTTCACTGTTGCGAGCGGAAAGTACCAAAGTGTGCGTCCATCTTCCCATGGATTTTGTATTCCTAGAATCTTTCTCGTGGATTAAAATGTCAATTCTTCCATGACATTTTTATTTTGGTTTTTGTTACTACCAAATTCTTTTTCATGGGTTACCTCCGAAAAATTTAATCAGCTTTGTTTTAAATGTACCAAGTTTCATAAAAAATGTGAAAAGTTAACACGGAAAAAAAGAAAGGCCAGACACGATTAGAAGATCAATTATTATTTTTAAATGCAAACGAGTTTCTTTGAGTAACTTTAAATGCTAATTAGTAACTTTGAATAACCAAGAAGTTCAACTTAAAAAAGCAGAGAAGTTTGAAGTTTTTAAAAGTTAGATTTTTTTTCTCGTCACTAAAGAATAAAACAAAAAATTTGAAATTAAAATAAAGGAACAACTAAAAAAAGTTTAAATAGATTTTCTACATTTTTAAAACACAATAAGCTCAAACTAAAAGAGCCAAGAATTTCAAGATAAAAGAACAAAATGGTTCAATTTATACAAAAATGATTTCTTTTCTATTTTAAAAAATAAAACCAAGAAGGTCAAATTGAAGTAATATAGCGGTTCCATTTTTTAATATAAAACATATTTCTCCAATTCTAGCAAGACTCCTAGAAGCTCAAACAAAAAAAACTAGGAGTTCAAATTTAATATACGAAGCGATTCGATATTTATTATTAAATTAGAATTTTCCTCGTTACAAAAGAATACCCAAAGAAGGCTGAGGGAGTCCTGGATTAGGGGATGTCCGGATGGCCGGACTATACCTTCGGCCGGACTCCTGGACTATGAAGATACAAGATTGAAGACTTCGTACCGTATCCGGAAGGGACTTTCCTTGGCGTGGAAAGCAAGCTTGGCGATACGGATATATAGATCTCCTACCATTGTAACCGACTCTGTGTAACCCTAGCCCTCTCCGGTGTCTATATAAACCGGAGAGTTTTAGTCCGTAGGACAAACAACAATCATACCATAGGCTAGCTTCTAGGGTTTAGCCTCTCTGATCTCGTGGTAGATCTACTCTTGTACTACCCATATCATCAATATCAATCAAGCAGGACGTAGGGTTTTACCTCCATCAAGAGGGCCCGAACCTGGGTAAAACATCGTGTCCCCTGCCTCCTGTTACCATCCGACCTAGACGCACAGTTCGGGACCCCCTACCCGAGATCCGCCGGTTTTGACACCGATAAAGGCCAAAATAAAAAAAGAGCAACTCAATTTTTTAGAGAAAATGGATTTTCCTTGTTTCTAGAAAAAACTTAGAGGTTCAAATTTAAATAACTAAGAAGTTCAATGTTTCTAAAATTACCAAGAAGGTGAAATTAATAAACAAGTAGTTCAAAAAGTTTACAAAGTTAGACTTTCCCTTTGTTAAAAAATACCTAGAAGTTCAAATTTAAATAATTAAGGAGTTCGATATTTATGATAAAACTACGACTTTTCTCGTTACTAATGAATAACACCAAGAAGTCTTAATTGAAAAAATGAAGTTGTTTGATGTTTATAAATACTTAGATTTTCCCCAATACTAAAAATGGTGAAGTTTGATGTCCATAAAAAATGCAGATTTTTCTCATACTAAGAAGTTCAGTTCGAAAATATCCAAGAAGTTGTATGATGTTTATTACAAAATTAGGATTTTTTTCCCATTACAAATGAATAAAACCAAGAAGTCTGAACTGAAAAAACCAAGAAGTTTAATTTTTAAAAAATACAATAGTTCAATGTATATGAAAAAAAATCATATTTTCCTCGATAATAAATAATAAACCAAGATGTTCAATTTCAAAAAATGGAGCAGTTCAATATTTATCACAAAAACTTAAATTTTCCCATTGCTAACGAATAAACCAAGAAGTTAAGTTCGAAATAACGAAGAAGTTGTATAATGTTTGTTACAAAACTAAGATTTTTTCCGTATAAAAATCAAATACAATTCTTTACTCAAAATATAAAAAGGTAAAGTTCAAATTGAAATAACAGAGAAGTTCGAGTTTATTAAAACCTAGGATTTACCTATTGGAAAAAATAAAAAACACAACACCATTTTTTGCACTTTGAAAAACAACTCATAAACGAAAAAATGGCTGCTAGAAGTTCAAGTGCTCAGCGAGGAAAAGTTTAAAAAATTTGTGTGAGAGAGGTTCACCGTGTATTTAGATGTCCAAAATACATAAAAAGTATGTTGTTTTTTGTGTTTTAAAATAATTCTCTCAAACCAAAGAGAAGTTCAAAAGTGATAACAACCGGAAGTTCATGTACTACATGATGTGTATTTCATATAATAAAAAAACAATAAAGTGAAACCGAGTGAAGTTCAAACAGACATGCCCTAGAAGTTCAACTACTTCACGCAGTGCAAAAAACAACACGTCAAAAACAGAGTGAAATTCAAATAGACATGCCCGAGAAGTTCAACTACTTCAGGTAGTGCATTTCCATTCGTGATGAAGGCATAAATCATGACCTCGTCATTTTCTAATTTACTTCAAAATGATAGGAATATCATTTGTGTAAGTTCAAGTCCTCGGTCGGAGAAAGTTAAAAAATATATTTGTGAGAGAGATTTGTACAAAAGGAATATCATTTGTGTAACACTGACGAATGAATGAGATAATTACAAAAGAAAGTATGTCACAGAATTTCAACGTGAAAACAGCACGAAGTTCAACTACTACACTGAATGAATTTCAGATGAAAAACTTTTAAAATCATCGCGAGTATGAAAAAATGATCAACACGGGAAAGTTGTGTGCTTACAGCAGCTTTCCACCGGTATATCACTTGCTCAATTCCAGTGAGTGGATGGAGAGCTACGAGCAGTGGATGGAGAGCTACGGGCAAAAGAAGCACGTGAAAAACAGAGTGAAGTTCAAGTAGACATGCCGAGAAGTTCAGGTTCTTCACGCGGTGCATTTTCGAAGAATCTGTTTCTCGATAAAGGCAGAACAAACGATCTCGCCATTTTTGAAATTACTCGAAAACGGCAAGGAATCACAGAAAATCATCAACATGAAAAAGTTTCAAATTTTCCGTAGCTTTTCAGCGGTATATTATTTACCCCATTCCGATAAAGTTTGTAGAAATTACGGCAAAAATACGTTTTTAGCTATTTTCAAAGCTGATATAAAACCGTAATGAATTAGGAGAAACAATATATACAAAAAAGTTTTGCATTTCTTCATGCTTTCCAACGCCATATAATTTGCTGCATTTGGAGGCACGGTTAAAAATTAGCTCAAAAATACGAACTCGATGAAACTAGTACCGTTTTCTAAATTACTTTTAAACCGTTCAAAATTAGAAAAAAATGTTTTAACATGAAAAAGTAGCGCATTTTGCATAAGCTTTCCAACGCCATATTATTTACCTCAATTGGATTAGCTGTTTAGAAATGGCATCGAAAATACAAACTCGGGTGTTCCATTCGCAAAATTCTACGATTTTCCGAATTACTCTTTAACCGTAGGGAATTAGAGAAAACTTTCAACATGTGCAAGGAGCGGTTTTTCAGCAGCTTTCCAACGCCATATTATTTGCTTCATTCTGATAAACAGTTTAAAAATGCGATCGAAAATATGATTCACGTTTTTTGTATGAAGAAAAAATGGTTTTCAAAACTGCTCTTAAACCGCTTACATTTTCCCAAAAATTTAACTTGGGTCATGATACTGATGTCCATAGTTTTCCAACGGTATATCGCAAGCCTCATTTGGACACCTTTTAACTGAAGTTCAACCTAGTACTCGGGAAAGGTCAGGCGCATTACTCGGGAAGTTCATGTTGTGATCAGAATATTATTCTGATTATATATAGGGCTGGACTATTCTGTTACCCGTAACAGAATAATATTCTGTTACCCTCGCGCCCTATATAGAGGAGGTGATCCGTTTGTCCAGAGCCCACCGGACCTCTTGCATCTGGTCAACCCCCGACCTTCTCCATCCCGAGCGCACACCACCTCCACCTTCCCGCGCGCTGCCATCCACCACCTCCGTCCCCCGCGCCGCCGGATGCCGCCTCCCTCCCCCGCCCCGCCAGACGCCGCCTCCCTCCCCCACGCTGCCGGACGCCGCCTCTCTCACCAGCCCCGCCGGACGCTGGCGCCACCACGACCACCCTCCCCGATGCGCCATTGCCATGACCACCCTCCCCGACGCGCCATCGCCACACCCCCTCCTCCAGCGTGCCGCCGCCACGACCTCCCTCCCCAGCGCGCGCCGTTCGTCCCTCTTCCCCACCGCGTGCAGGCAGTTCAACGTGCGACCATGGGCCATTCAATGTCTCCGCCGTGGACACGCCCATCTACCTCCTTCTGGTTGCCTGTCATCCTGGTGTGGCCAGGGCGTTGGGTTCGCCGCCAGTGCGACCAGTAGTCCAACTCGGCCGCCCCAGGCCGTTCACTCGTCGCGGCTCCCAGGTCCCTGCCCACCCCCCTTCTTTCTTCTTCACTGCATAAGCTTTTGCTAAGTGCATGCCATGTGTTTGCTAAAATGTCTCAGTGCACTCACCTACTAGTTTTAATATGTTCATGTTCGTTTGTAGCTAATGTCAAATCTGGTTTTGCTTGAGGCAGGGACAAAGAAGTGAGCAAAAGGAGAAATTGATCTATTGCTCATTATGCAGCAGTGGTTTTCCTATGCACATGTTGACACAACGTATCATTAAAATGGGTATGATCAAAATGCCTCTCATAGGATTTGCTATAAATGTGTACACCTTTGTAGGTTTTTTCAGTTGCTAGCAAAAATAGATTTGTAGAAGTTCAACATAAAAAGTGAAATCAGTTAGTTGTTGGAAAATAATTCACTTAGATATGTATACACTGCAGTAGCAGTTTGATTCAAAAAATTCTATAGTTTGTTAAACAAAAAATAAAAACACATACTGTGGTTTAGGGCCTAGACCACAAAAATTTCAGTAACTAAAACAGTTCAAAAAATAGGTACAATGGTAGTTCAGAGTTCAAATATAGTTGCCGTTAGACAATTTGAACTTTTCAGATGTTGAGAGGGAGAAATGCACTGCTCAATTCAAAAAATAGCTGAATGAAAGGACTATAGCTTTCTGTATGCTTGTTTTGTGTTCTTGCATCAAGTGACACCAAACCTATTTGATGGAATATTCACAAGGAATGATCACACACAAGTGACACACTCAGTCAGAATCTAATTTTGGATCAGTGCAATTCTTATTTTCCATGTGTTCTGCATTTTAGGTGGCGGAGAACCAGTAAGTGCTACTACTGGTGTACGCCAAGTTCAAGGATTTTCCCATGCTCGAGCATACACTGGCTCTGACCTCCACCCGTTGCCGCATGCCTGGGATCCGCAACCTCCGACCTCACATGTGGACCTCGGCTGGCTTCTTTGCCCCGAATGTTGCCGCCGGTCTCCCTGCAGCATGGCTTCGGTTCCCTCCTCCGGATGCGTCTGCGCCAACCATCTCTACGAGGCACTCGGCACCCTGCAACATGACCGCTCCAAGGCCATGCCTTATGCTTCAGCGGCAAAAAGTGGAGCCTGCTGGAGGAGTCGCGGGGTCAAGGACCACCAGCTCAACAGTCCAACTGGTTCCTGTATGGCCGGTCGCTCAAGGAGATGAGTGCAAGCCGCTCCTTGCTGCAAGATGCTGCTGCACCTAGGACTGCCCGGCATAGCCGCATCCTTTTCTGTTGCTACTGATGCATGCCCCTACGCAGCTACCAATTGCTGCTATTGTTACCTCTATTTTCTATCTGAAGTTCAGTTCTAGTGCGGTGACTAGCGAAGCTAGAGAGGTACAGAATGTTGATTTGACCATAACCCTTACTCACACCTTTAATGTTGCTAGTGGTGGTGTTTATGTTGTTACTTCGATCGAGAAGGAAGTAGGAAGGAGAAGGAGAAGGAGCAGACTAGCAACCTTGACGTGGAGGAGAACGAGAAGGCCAAGCATGCCGCCCATGGTGCCCCTCAACGAACAGCTCAAGATCGACAAAGGTAGCTGCCGCAGTGCAATGAGTAATCAAATTGATTCATTTTGTTTGTTTCCTTCCATTCAATCTGGGGAACAATCAATTGTTCTTTAATCTTAACTTGTCTTGTTTGATCTCAAGTTCGAATCCATCAACCAATTAATTGTTCTTTCCTCATACCTCTGCTCTCGACCCTCGATCCTATTGCATTACAGGAAGTGAGCGAGTTTGAGAGAGATTTGAGAGATGAATGTGTATGTGGGGTTGCTGTTGCTATGTATTCTGGTTTTGCATTTATAGGAAGTGAGAAGAAATTCAGGAAGATGAATGTGCATGCTGCTGCACTACTGTGTTTGTTGTTTTTAGAAAGTTGATTGCTATCAAAATTTTGTTGCTTAAAATGATGCTATTTGCTGATCGATGCATATTTACATAAAAACTCTGAAAAAGTTTGGACAGAACCCCCTAGATCGTTCGAACGCCAAACCCTGTTAAGTTCCCCTTGAAAAAATCTTATCTTGTTCCTATTTTTTGCAGGTTGCAGCAAAAACAAGTTGCTAAAGTCAAAGTCCCCAAAAAGCCTATTCTTTGCATCTTCAGTACTCACTCAGGTGAGGTCTGAATTTCTTCAAAATCTGAAGTTCAAGTTCTTTGAAAATTTGGCAACAGTTCGATGAAAAGGTTTACCTCAGTACAAAAGTATGGGTACCCAACCAATTTCTGAACAATGTTTCTACTTTCTGCCGGTCCTTGTTGGGATGAGAGGGATGACTAGAATGTTCAGAGAAATATATTTACTTGAACCAGAGGTGGTATAGTTTTATTGATCTCCTTTGTAATACTGTGTGGACTAGAAAATGGATTACTTTAATATATTGCGATTTTCAGTCAAGTTTTTGTGCCCAAGCTGAGCTTATTTTGTCCATGTACAGTAATAATTAGTGTGTTAATTGTGCATTGCAGAGTTTTGGTAGAAATGGTACTTCGTTTGGTTTGTGATATTTAAACTTACGCATCACCATATGTCTATGTTGATGCCTGTAATTTATCTACTTTGTGTTCCCGAGATTTCTTTTATAGGTCTCTATTACAGAGTGCTGAGAGGGATTGATGTTAAATGTCGAACTTATGTTTTCGTGTGTAGTTGGTAAGATGTATATTGCACATCAGTGTAGTGAGAGAAATAAAAAATGCAGCTAATTATTTTAGATGTTAGATTGTTAGTGATTTTGTTTCACACAAATTGCAAAAAAGGTCGCACTTTCTTTCGCACTTAGTTCATGCGATTAGTTGTTATAAGTTCGAAGAAGTTTATAATACCTCCAAAGGACTATGAGATTTTTTTGCATCAAGTGACACTACATCTGTTTTGATAGGATGTCCACAAGGAATGATCTTCAATGACGACTAACTCGTGTGAATTCCTCCACTAAACTACAGTTCGGTCAGTTAATATTTCAGTAACACGCTCATTTCCGTTTACTCATTTTAGTCTAGTACAATTTATTATTTTAGTTCAGTCCGAAGAACTTATTTTAACCGTGTAATATACATTTTTTGCAAAGATGAATATAGTTGTTATAGCAAAAATAGTACAAACTTTTTAAAAGTTTCTTTTTGAACTTCTCCCAATTAATATACATGAACTTGATTTTCTTTTTACATGTACTTACAGCAGCTCGTTGGATTTTGTGCGTCTGCTTGTAACACAATCAGTTCATATCTCGGGAGACCATAAGTTCAAGTTCACTAGTATTTACAAATGCTGGTAGCAGTGCTAGCATTTAAAAACTTGTGACCTAAGAATTAAGCTTGCATCTTGTTACTTCTATGGAGGCACTAACCTTTTCATTTTTTTAGACCAACCACTGACCCGAGAATTAGCCATGGTGGTGATCGAGGGAGAACACTCGGCTAGAGGGGTTCCCAAATTAGTTATGCATGGACGGCCACATCAAGCAGTAGTAAAGTTCATCATATGTAGACTAGTTATGAACTAAACATGCAACCTCCTCAATGTGCCTGATGATGCTTGACATACAAGTACATGCATTTGCCTGATATGCAAGTCTGTGTTGTTGGTATGGTCGTCACGGAGTATTGCAGCGGCACATAGTGGCTCTTCGAGCTGCAAGACTTGCATCCGTTAGCTAGCACCAAATTCTGCTACTGCTTCGACCACTCATGCCAAGAACAGAGAGCACAATTCGCAAGGTTCAGAGCAATCTGTCATAGTTGATTTAGTGTCTAGGTCTAGCGGAATCCCAAAGGTGCGTGCAAATCTATGAAATTGCTATGTATGGGATGAGTTTTGTTTGTTGTGAGTAATGGACTAATGGTTATCTGCCGCTCCTCTTTGTCAAGAATATATAACGAGTTTCAGTTCTGATTTCACTCGCTCACAGTACCATTGTTCTTCATAGCACACCACCTGTTTGTGCAAATACTTATGAGAGGATACCATACAATGGAGATGAAAAGGTGTGTTCAAAATAATATCAAACAACCTGCTCCTTTCAAACATTTTGGATAAGTGCAAAAATGAATGTTTGCAAGTTCAAAACAACTAGTTCAATAAGGTATTCAGAGAGCTTTTTCAGATAAAAGTTTTCCTGCAATTATCATTTTTCGTGTGTGATCATTTCTCCACTTAGAGCATTTTTCATGTGTGATATGTACTTTAGGTGCTAATATAAGAATTCGTGTCCTCGGGGAGTTCATGTATTACTACCATAGGAGTTCAAAAACTACACAATGAAAAAGTACGCCCCGTAGTACACTTAAACAAAGATACTCTAGAAATTTTATTGGAAAGAATACTTAACATGAGTGGCATGTTTGTTTTAGTGTGCCTAAAGAATGGTCCGAGGACACAAATGCATCATTTCTTTATTGTTTCTCTTGCTTATTAAGATCTAAATGGATAACTTATCTTGAACTGGATGTTGCTGCAGTTTGGGGATTTTATATTATATGGCATTTGGGGATTTTGCAGTAGTTTATGAAAAGCTAGTAAGTTCAGACTATGGAAGGAGAGATCATTGTTTGTTAAGGTCTGGTGTTTAGTTGGTGGTTATGTGGTACCTACACCGTCACTTTTCATCAAGACCTCAAGAAGAGATATCATCTCAAGGTGAAAAAAAATCCTTTTACTGCTCCCTTTCTTCTCTCACTTGTTCATCTTATTATATGCACACAAAATTCATGTCATCCTAAATTTGTTACACTGGTGCGGGAGCAAAAAATAGATACACAAGTTCATCTTCAGTGACACGCTCGGTTCAAATTCTAATTTTTAGTTAGTACAATTCTTATTATTTTAGTTCAGCGCCGATTTCTCACTTCCTCGGCCATCACCACCACCTCGTGTAAGTTCGCTGCCGAGAACAAGCATGACCACCTACAATCTCCGGTGGTCGCCTTGGACGCCCTCCTCCACGAGCTTGTCCACCATGCTTACTCGTAGCCGTCCAAGTGGAGCATGGACATCAGTCCATGTAGAATTGAAGCCACCATCTTCACCAAGCAGAATGGTTGTGCTAGTTCAATTTTTTCAGTCCATCTTCTGTGTGCTATTCAGTACATCTAATGCCAAATCGTAAGTACAATTGCCTCATCTTCATATAACATAATTCAATTTATAATGTTGTTTACTGTCCTAATTTTTTGGTACCAGTAACCTTCCTATATACATATGCAGCATCAGTTCAGCCGCTGTTATGGTAATAAGTAGTTTAGTAACTAGAAAAACAACAAAAAGTTGGTTCACTTTTTTTTCTCAGAAGCTTTTTTGGTTCACCTTGTATATGGTTTTTCAGTTGACCTTGTATATGCCTTTTCAGTTCATTGTACATGTTTCAAAAGGAGCTCCCTTAGTTTTAGTAGATGTGGAGATTGGTAAAATCTAAAGTTCAACTTTTCTGATGGGGCACTTCATAAAGCAAAGAAAAAAGAAAGCAGAGCAAAAGTGAAGAAAAAGAAAAGAAAACCAAAGTGGTTCTGAGAAGAAAATGCCTACTATCTAGTAATACATTCTCTCATTAGTCTATGGTTATTTGTTCATGAGAATGAAAAAACAGTGGTACTATACAAATTACGTGAGCTGTTCATATAAAAAAAATGCCTCAGTTTGTGTAACATCAGTTCTAACTTTTGTAGCTTGATAAATGATTAGAAGTCAATCTGAATTCATTTTGATCCATTCTCTTGCGATTTTAGGCTGAACTCCAATACTTGCATCCGCCACCCTAACGTTGGCGTGTTCCCTCGGTCCTCTCTCGACAAATCCAACAGTACAGGTTCTTCGGAACGCCAAGTATTTCCTGCGGCGATGCCTGCATCATGGCCCATTGAGGAGATCTTGTGTATTCCACATAGAAGAAATATTGTCAGTTCATGAATAGAAAATTTATGTACCAGACTTAATATTAGTTTGGTGCGTATTCTATCTTCAGTCCATGAAAAATCACAGAATAGTTGGTGTGTGTGCAGAAATATCGTCAGTGCAAGTTTCAAAATTCTGTAACTTTAGTTATATCACCTAAATAAGTAATGATTTGTAGCGAGTCCATGAAAAATCACAGAATAGTTGGTGTGTGTGCAGAAATATCGTCTGTGCAAGTTTCAAAATTCTGTAACTTTAGATATATCACCTAAATAAGTAATGATTTGTAGCGAGTTTCTTCAAAATTCAGTAAAGTTTAGATATATCACCCTAATATCGTCAGTGCAAGTTTCAAAATTCTGTAAGTTTAGATATATCGTAAAGAAAAATCGATGAGTCACCATCTGCTTTATATTCATGTTCTCTGCATCACAAGTAGCAAATGGGATTGACTGGGAGTGATCCCTGAACCATTTCATTAAATTCCATGGTTTCCAACAATGCTAATGTTACCAGAAAGGAGCTGGAGGTGATGAAGCCTCCTGGCTTCTCCAATTAGCATGTTTGGCCAGTCCTGAAGCTCCTCCTCAATCTCTTCGATGATGATTGGGCGCCCATCAAGGACGAGAGCTACCTCATCCTTGTTGACACCATAGATTGCAAAAGCAATGAACCAATACCTACCACTACCCGTCATGTAAAAAATGCTACTTTCGTTTTTGTTAGCCTTCCTTAATTACCACTTGATGCTCACCTTTCCAATTGTAGTTTCCAAAAAAAATTAGAGCTTCAGTCCAAATATGTTGCTTCTGTGATTATCCATATGTAGAAAATCACACTAAAAGATTGTTTTGTTCTCTGAACCTAAACACATTTTTTCTTTGAGCTTAAATGCATTTATTCTCTGAACATAAACAGGATGGCTCTCTGAACTTAAGTGTGTGTGTTCTGTGTGTATTCTGTGAGTGTTAGAGAACAATATGATGTATTTTGTTCTTGTAGAATGAAAAAATGATGTATGCATTGCTTCTTGGCCCAGCTGAGAGAACCCTCATGTTAAAAACTATAAAGCAGTTTTGAAGCAATTCCTAGTGCCTTTCGAAGCATTCATGGTTAAAAAGCAACGACAACCTCCTCCGTTCGAGTTGAGCATTGGTCATCGTCCAAGTTGAGGATTAGGTGCCGTCCAAGTTCAAAAAGGGTCGTATGCAAGTACAGAAGTTTGTTTTAGTGAGAAAAATGCGGGGTTTTGACAATATTCTGTATGATTCATATGTTCAACCTTAGAACTTGGTGATATTCAGTATATTTTTCTATGACGAAGGCACACATGAAGTCCTGTGCAAATGGTTACCCCCCTAGTGCTTCCAAGACTCATATTTTGTTTCTTGAAATGTGGTGTGTGCCTGTTTGATGAGGTAAAGCAAAGTAAAATGTGAAAATGTCATTAAAAATACTTGGAAGTACAAATGTGAAAAATAAATAATTTCTGATTCTCGTCAGGTAGGAAGTTTGGAGAAGAAAACATAAGTTTTTAAAAGAAGGGAATGGTAAAAATGTAAGTCCGTTCAACTACATAAACCATGAAGGTACGATGTGTGATGACACCGTCAGTAAGGATAAGGATGAGAAAGAAAACTAAAAACTAAAACTAAAAGAACATCGAGTGCTTATTTTTTGAGAAGTACAAACTCTCTAGTACCATAAGTACCATAAATAAAAAATAAAAAATTGCATCAGTTCTGACTCAAGGGACATTAAATTTGCAAAAAATTGTACCAGTAAAAGTTCAAAGGAAAAAAGCAACTTAATAAATGAAAAAAATAACAAGTTCACAACTACAAAAGTTGTACGTTCAAACATGACGTCTCAGATAAGTTTGGGAAAAAAACTCAAATAAAAGAAAAGCCCACGAAAATTCAAATGGTAAAAGTTCAAGTCACAAAACGCGAGAAGTTCAAAAACATCATTGCAAAAAAAGAGTTCAAAAAAGAAACACACAAAACATTTTATTTTTGAAAAAATATCATTCAATTCAAGATATAAACCATGCAAGTCCGAGGACTATGATATCGTAAACCATTGAAAAGTTACGAGGAAAACCATACCAAAAAAAGAGTAAAGTCTAGTCTGCGAAAAGACAATCATTACAAAACCATACAGACATCAGGTCAAGTAGATTGTTTGGAACCATTCAAAATTACTCTGTGAAAAATACCTCCAGAGTACACACATACACATAGATCAGTACGAGTACTCTGTTTTTTCTGACGTGAAAACAATACGAAGGTTCTCACCGTATTTCAAATTATTCCTCACTAGTTGCGAATTTGAGAAAACGTTCAACATGACTAAGTTTCACATTTTCAATAGCTTTGCGTAGACGTTGAACTGAAATCTTTGGCCTCTTTGGAAGTTTCGCATTTGACAATTCTTTCTGAAATTTTGTGGATAAGCAAATAAGCACTCTAGCTCTTTCAAACAGTAAATGGGTTTGGATTCGTGGACAACAATAATTGATGGATGCAAATAAGCAATCTAGCCCTTTCTCTCAAAAAATAGAAATCGGAAACTTGCTATATACACAATTAAGGAACAAACTGCCTCCTTTGTTTCTTCCCAAATTGGGAAGAACGCAATACAACTAGTACTATGTATAGTATAACTGTGCTCTACTTAGCTAAACGATTAACTCCACATAGCGTCTGCGTCTCCGCCATGCCGCTGTGCTCCCTATCCTCTCGCCACGCTCCAGCGTCCGGCGGCTCGATGAGCATCCCCTGCGCCAAGATCTCATAGTACGACCCGGCAACCATGTCGCCAAACCACTTCTCGTCGTCGAGCTCCAGCACGTCACCTGACAACATGGAGAACAGCGCGCCGCTCGGGATAACGACCGACTCCTCTGCTGGGCAAGGTACTGGAAGAACAATCTGCTGCCGCTGGAACACTAAATTGCTGTCAAGATTGATAAATTAAGGTGTTTTTTGCAGGTTAAATCTCTGATTATTTTCTTGTGGGGAATCCAATCTTTGGTTTACCTTGTAAAAGTACCTCCTTCCGGGCTCCAACCCATTCATGAGGCCATCAAAGACGAAGCCCGGATCCCTCCACCCTACGCTGTCGTTCGCCGGCGCGTCGCACATGTGCTTCTGCTCGTACGTCCTCACCTCCGTGCCCACCTCCGTCCAGCCCTTCTCCTCCTCCTTCTCAAGCCCATACCTCACGGCCCTCTTTCCGGCGTACACGCACATGAACATCACCCGCATCTCGTCGGCCCTATCGGCGAACGTGAGGTGCACCTGCTCGGGCCGCGTGGCCGAGCCCGTGAAAGAGACCTCGCCAGAGTGGAGGACGCGGTGGCGGCCATGGAGGAGCGGGTTACCGTCATGGTCGACGTGGTGGTAGGAGTACTCTTTGGTAGTACAGCGAAAGAGGCGGAACTGGTAGGGCGCCCGCAGGTTGGGGAGCCATGGGAGGGTGAGCTCTCCACGGCTGTTGCGCCAGGAGGCGGAGCCATGGAGGAAGATGTAGCCGAGAAAGTCGCGGTTGCTGGAGGTAGGGCCTGGGTTGCCGGGAGGGATCGGCCACAAGCAGCTTGGTCGACGGCTGGAGTGGCCGGCTGAACGGACGGGGGGAGAGCGGGAGGGGCTCTTATTTGCATTTTTAATAAAAGATGATCAGTTCAACAAAAATGACAGAATCAGTACAACCCCTTGAATGCATCAGTTCAAGTAGGGTAACAGAATAATATTCTGTTACGCGAAACAAAATAGCCCAGATGTATATATATATATGTATATATATATACATATATATA